>NC_064236.1:12992203-13309414 GCF_023101765.2 Spodoptera frugiperda
TGGAAATCGGTTCGTGCGTTCTGGAGTTATAGCATTAGGAAGGAAAACCCGACATCTTTTTATGTTATAGATGTGGGAAACGGAACTATATAGAATATAGACGATGAAAGGAAGCGAATGGAAGAAAAACGTCACATTGATATAATAAGATTTGGCACGAAGACGTTAAGACGAAAAATAAAATATGATCGATTAAAATATAGAAGAGTTATTATTTCTTTCCAAATCCAATCCCACATAGATGACTCCTGATCCTGGTGATCAAGAAAATACTGCGTGTTTTTGTAGGCACATTTCTTTCTTCCAAAACAAATGGCATTTCAGCCCTAATCGACCGATAGAATAAATATCTCTATGAATAGGCCTGACGTTTTCGTACCTAATCAACATAACTCTCACTTTGAGTTTTTTATTCTTTCTGCTGACTAAATTAATGCTCAAATTCGCTTGTAGCTCCATTTAGCTTGTAGCCTTTGGTCACACATTGGCCAGTATCAAACAGACTGTGACTATCATTTAGGTACCTATATCAGATAATCCCTGCACTTCAAATACATACGTATATAATACATAATATCTCTTGCACAGTTAGTTTCCTTCAGTTGAATAACGAGATCATAGAGCTAGACATTCAAGAAAACACTTCACGTGAAAACTTGTCTCACCTATAGTCCAGTCAATATAGTAAGTTCACCTCGGAATTCGAGATACCCAGCTGTAAGTTTGTATATACTTGTATATTGACCCCCCTAAAACTTGCTTCAAAACCTACATATGGTAGGGTGTAAGCAACTCTTACAATTCAGGGTCAAGTTTTTTGGAAATATCTTATTTCCTATGGGGGTTTTTGGTATTTGTATTATGGGTATCTCGCATTCCGAGATTCTTACCTAATTTAAGCTTAATTATTATGTTATCGGCTTACTCACGTAGTGTTTTAACGAGGAACTCGACTAGTTTCAAGCCATGCTAGAGGCTCATATTCATGAGCAGCATTACGCGACACACGACGCGGCGATTGTCGCACTGCTACTGAGTAGTAAGCCGATAACATAATAATTAATTTAGTATGTCTCACGAAAGTTACAATAAAATTATAATTTAAGCTTATTTGACTAGACTATTATAATAACAACAGATGCGACTTGTAGCAGAAAAACTTCGTAATATTTTGAAGTTATGAACACTTTTTAAAAGGATCTATCCAATACTTTCATTTTTTATAGTACTAGCTTCCGCCCGCGACTCCGTCCGCGCGGATGTCGGTCTTCGCGTGGAAGTTTTATTTCTCCATTTTGAGTAACTCTGACAATGACATCTTATAAATATCTATTGGACTCAAATACGGCGAGGCCCATAATAATTGAGGAGATCCCTCTATTGAGCTACAGCTGTTGAGTTCGCATTCTGTAGAATAAAACTGAAAAATAAAGTTTTTTTTACGTATTTTTCCATGAATATAAAGTATCCTATTTTATGCCCAGGATAATAAGGTATAATTATACCAAGTTTCATCGAAATCGAACCGTTAGTTTTCACGTGATGCCTGAACATACAGACAGACAGACAAAAAAAAAATTAATCACATATTTGGGTTTTGTTATCGATCCAGTAACACCCCTTGCTATTTATTCCTTCAATATTTTCAATGTACAGAATTGACATTTCTACAGATTTATTAAAATATATAATATGAATGAATTAATTAATGAATGAGAGTGTTATAAACGTTAGAGTACACAAATATAATCAGAAAGCTCCGAACTGCTAAGCTATCGGGAGTTATACGTGTTATTGTGAGTCAACCATAAAAGATAGACATATGATGTCCTAAAATATTTTTTAAACAATTTTAAGGAGAACATTTTCGTCATACATTATTTCTGTGTAGCTTTATCCACTAAGGTTGCACACGCGACGGAAGCTTAAAAAATGGAGTAAGTTCTCCTGTTTTCCCAACATTTCCCTTCACTGCTCTGCTCCTATTGATCGTAGCGTAATGAAAAGTATACTATAACCTGCCCAGGAGTATGAAGAACAATTGTACCAAGTTTCATTGAAATCTGTCGAGTGGTTTTTATTTCTATAAAGAACATACAGACAGACAGACAGACAGACAGACAGACAGACAGACAGACAGACAAAATTTTTTCTGATTGCATTTTTGGCGTCAGTATCGATCACTGATCACCCGCTGATAGTTATTTTGGAAATATATTTCATGTACAGAATTGACCTCTCTACAGATTTATTATAAGTATAGATAAGCCGGTAAATGTGCAAACGGATTATCTGATCCTGATGGTAAGCAATCGCTGCCGCCGTGGACACCCGAAACACCAGAGGCATTTCAAGTGCGTTGCCAGCCTTTTGGGGGTTAAGAATTTAAGAGTTCTTGGGGGATCGGGGAATGGAAAAATTGAGGAGACGGTAATTGGGCCTCCGGTAACATCACTCACACAACGAAACGCAACGCAAGCGTTGTTTCACGTCGGTTTTCTGTGAGGCCGTCGTGGCTCTCCTACACTTAATAAGTTATTAAGGTCCATAGGTTAATTGGCCTGAAATACACAGTTTTAGCCAAAAATTTGTAGGTTCACTATGTTTTAGTCGCAATCCCCTCCAACAAAACTAAGCACATAAGTCAACTCAAACAGCTTTCTCCACCTCAGTCAACATTTCTAGTGTAAAGCCGAATGCCAATGTTTTCTTAAATATTTGATTTAAGTAGGATATTTTTATCTTTCCGAGTAATCTTAGTTCCGTCATCATAATTCTTGTTAAAAATTTATCAATAAATATGTTCGTATGTATAATAAACCGGTTTGATTTAATCATATCGAGAATATTAATAACAAATTCATACTAGGTGTTCGAAAAAACGATATGCGGCGTGTTCACAGATAGAGCCATTTAAATACGAACGACTTACTGATTGGATTCATTAAAACATGACTATCAAACCTTACCACCATTGTATCTTATCCGGAGCTGCGGACTACCTAGCGGGTTTACCAGGGCTCCGGTTCGAAAAGCAGGAGTAGGAACGGGCTGGTTTTTAGTCAGTAAGAGTCTGACACTCCCTCCCGCCTCGCCCAAGGCGGGAGAAGTCATTGGATGATTTTCCCCCTCAAAAAAAAAACACCATTGTAACTTAGCGGTCACCGTAAGACTATTTATATAAGTTACACTTTCTGATTTATAAAATCCCGCCTATAAACCTCATGAAATCAAAGTCAATTCAATACATAAACCCCATGCAAGTATCATACATGAGATTTTTATCGTTCGTAATTATAATGTAGGTATGTCATATTATACCTGTAGCTTGTCCTCATGCACCTATATGTATACCGTACTCATAATTATACAGTTTACGTAAATACCGTCAAAGGAAACATCCCCGCCAGCGTTGGTCATCTGTATTGTGATAACAGTAGATAAGGTAACTAGGTAAGTACCTAGTTACCCACGATATACGCAGCTAATCTAATTGTAGTTTTCTCTTTACATGACCAATAGGTCGCAATGATTAATTTCATCGTCTGTTTATCAGATTACGCGTGGTAACGATAAAATGTAGGATACAGGGTACAAATATCGGGAGAAGATAGATGAACCTGAAATACCCTAATACTTACCTGCCCCTAGATACAAATTGCAAATTACATACCTATAACAATGTATCTACAGCAAAGGCTACCTATCTATGAAAACTTGTTACACTTGTTTCACTTTGCTTTTTTATCACCAGACGAGCTGATAACGTAATTAGTGATAAAACTTCTAATGGTGCCGTCGTACCTAATTGAATATGAACCAAACTTTATATTTATTTAGAATATTCCAATAATAAAAGTAAGTATTTCAAGAAAAAATAAGAATGAGATAAAATTATAATATTAGTGATTACCAACTTTAAGTATCTGCTCGCTAAAGAGAATGCAGATAAGCGAATAAAACACTGGGTTGCTAAACTTATCAATGGCAGCCGCATTCAAAGCCGCGAAGTTAGTCGCGCTGCGGACAACGAAGCGAGTTGACGTCCGAACAGTTAATCATCAGATTACGTCACGCCTTTGTGGTCGGGTTTTCCACGACCGTCACAGAGTACGATAAACAGTCTATGTCGGCGATGTGGAACGAAGGGGACCCTCGGCGCGAGCTGCCCAGCCACGAGGTGGCCATGGGCCGGTCGCCCGGTGCCGAGGTGGTGGTGCTGGACGACCGGGTGATCGAGGCGGCGTCGCGCGCGCAGCCCGGCGTCACCAACATCAACGTCACCAAGTCCTCGCGCCTGCACATCGGGCCCAAGTTTGTGTCGGTCACCCAGAACATCGACAACACCGAGGTGGTCAAAGGTGAGCATTTAATCACATCTATGTAAACAAAGCGATTTCCTCAGCGTGCTGTTTGCCGACCCGCTCTGTTCACATCCACATATTGCGATATTTACACATATCGGAGCTTGCGCACATTAATTTTATTTATATTGGCACCACCTTGTTATGATAACTTCAAAATGCGTCCGTTTTGCCTGCATATTATTATGTTTCTCGTATGTATGATCCTTTTCTGTGGAAGCTATGCCGTCATGTTTAGCGAAATAATTAGTTCATATTTTCCTGCTTTAGGTAATAGTTTCTTCATAAGTATTCAACATAATATTGTTTATAGAGCTGAGATGAGTTTAACGATAACATTTTTTTAATGATTACCAAACTCGTATTAGGTTCTTTTTTGGGCCAACAAGATTTAGGTAGGTATGTTTTGTTGTAGTTTTTATTTGTTTCTCTTGAGAAGTCATAGACATAAATGATGTGTGGATATACTACGAGCGATAAGGACATCATAAATTCATAACACATGGAATATAATCTAAGTGTTTAATGTGGACATAAACGCCTTTTAATAGTTTCTTATTTGTGTCTTATATGTACTTAGATTTCATAAAATAATAATTGCTTCGACTCGTTGTCTGACCTTGACAATAACATCTGATACCAAGAAGTTGATGCGCTCTAACCTAAGCTAAGTGTTTACCTACTACATATTTAGAAACCCGTACTTGTTAATTTAATTATATTCGTGTTTAGAATCATTTTGGATTAACCAAAAGAACATAGGCACATATGAATCTTATACCGTGTAATATAAGGCTGATTATGAACAACGGGACAGGTTTTTGACATGAGTGTGCAACACGGACCACTTGCATGTCCAGTGCGTATGAACGCACCTTTAAATGTTGGAATAAACAAAGATCAAACATGGCTGCTTGGAACGTCACACGGGAAAAACATTAAGACGGGCAAGACTTATAACAATGGTTTCATAACCAACATCTTACGTTTACAGAATATCGATTAGGTATTGCCTTATCACCCTGGGAATACCTAGGTCATATAGATAGTTGAACTTATTCGATCAATTAGCTTTACTGCTGATGCACGATTGGATACGTCTAAAGATGACTAATTAATATTGTGTAGGTAAACGTTGATGATTTCTGTTATTATTTCTGTGTGCTCCGTCTTCGGCCACATCGTTGGTTCGCCGTCCTGGCAGTAAGCGGGTTGGTGGCCAAACACAGACTTATCAACGTCAAAAAAAGTAAATAAGAACACAATTGTTTTTTTTCACCCCGACACGCAGACAATGTGGCGATAAAGTTTGAGTGCAATAAATGCTTCTCCTTTTAAACAGTTAACTATTACTGTTTTTGCTCAAAAGTAACAGAAGTAGTCCAAAATAATATGAATCAGTATACCTACCTGCTCACACCTTCGATTCATATGCGTAGCCAAAGTATAATATGTACACGTATGCTATAGTACCGGCATGATAACATAATGTATTTGTTCAGTTTCCTCTTCACATTTTAAATACATACATACATTATACAGTAAATCTAGAAATACTACAATTTAAAAATATTCGAAGATCAAGTAGGTAGAGTTATGACTAATCACTAATCCATTCTGTCATCACAAATTCGGAGGTTAAGAATATGTCGCGGGGCTAGCCCATAATATTATTAACAGTAACAAAATGGATGCATAACAACAACTATGACGTCATCTTACTATAGTGCATGAGTGTGAGAGAGACAGTGTAATGTTGCGCCTACCTTTAAGCAACCGTAAGACGTGTTCTTTCAAAAAAGTAGTGTTCAATAACATAACGAAGATTCAATTTTTCTCTCGGGACATATGTATACTTACACAAATATGATAGGATTTGTAGATATTAAATTTACTTAATGAATATCATATTAAAATTTTGCCACACCTAAATTATTTTTCTGTATAGCTCATTTTATGTAATACATACGATGAATTAGTTGTCTAAGAATGAAATTATGTCATTACTGTAATCACGTCAATAATACAGTTAGCACATTCATGGCTTTATTCAAATTACAAAATATGAAATGTATTTTACTCATTCATTGTAATCACGTCAATCAGGGGCCTTAGTCTGCTAACGACTAAGCCCCAGGTCACCCGTCTGCTCATTTGCCTGCCATACCATAAAAAAACAAATCTACGCTATTTCTTACTAAGTATTTCCAATAATAAAGAATAAGGAAATCCCAATAAAAATACCTTTCAAGAGACACTAATTTTAATATTTGGACAATTCAATTAACTCATGTAATTGAGTAATAGATAGGAAAGTAATAAATAGGTACCCATTTCATTACACCAATTTTATGAACCACTCTCTTCCCCAAAAACGAATGCACAACGCAGATGCACTTGTGACTCATTTGGTGTTACCAGACTACCAGAGGTATCCAAGGGCAACGTTGATCGCTATAGTGCAGTTTTTATATTGAGGTTATTTTTGTTGGATTGCAGTTGTCTAAGCGTGACTGGCAAAATACAAAGTACTTATTAATACACTGCCGCACTCAGAAACATTGAATGATTATTATTTATGATATATTAGATTATGATGCAAAGAACAAGAAATGTCAGAATTTTTCCCGAATTTTCTTTGCTATAAACATCGCGGAGCTCAAAACCTTTCCAACGAATGCAAAACCGTGGAAAACGGTTTGTGAGTTCTGATGTTATAGCTTTAGGAAGGAAAACTCGACTTATTTTTATATTATAGATAATTTATAGCCTGAAATGTAATAAATGCACTCAGGAATAATGTAGCTTTGTACCAGTGAACAAAATTTTAGGCTTGGATCATTAGTTCCAGAGATTATCCATTACATACACACTTACAAAATTACTTCTTTATAATATTAGTAAGTATAGACAAGTTCAGGTTTCAACGTTTGTCTTGTCAGTGGTGTCTAAATAATCTTAGAAAATACATATAACTTGGAAAAAGTCATATTAGGCGACCATAACTTGTACCTACACTATTATCAATACCGTACAAGACAAACTATAAGGAGCAGCAGCTTTTGATTTAATACATGATCTACCACAATTTCCTCAAAGATCTCGTATCTTGTCGATCAAATAGGGCTTTTGACTAATAGAATTAGTTATACTACCTAATGCTTGCGTCGATTTCTGCGTCGCATTAAGCAAAAATATAACTTGGGTTTGTTAGTTGCGAAATTCTCAGTAAGATAAACTCTAAACAACAACAACATAGATAAATACAACATGACTTCTTTTTAATAATCTTTTTAAGATGTAGTCAAAGGTGATGAGGCGAATGAAAAAGAGGGGAAGGGGAATTTTCAGCCATTTATCAGCACAGGTCTAGATTCTGGGCTTTGAAGCGCTGAAAATCGAATAATAATAATACTTTGCTCGTCCTGGAATAAAGCACTAAATCCTTTGCTCGGCAATTTTGCTTGCGGCCAAATAAGCAAAAATGAAATAATTATAAGCTCAATTTATCTTATTGGTTACTATCATATCTTCACCACTTCAGGAGATGATTTTAATTTTGATACATTATGCTCTATCACAGAGCACCCCCAAGTTAGAAGGTTATCATCACAAGTTATACAGTACACACTATTTGGTATTATCTATCACCTCAATAATATACGCTTTTTACAGCGCACAAGATAACAAGTAAATTAACGATTATTTTGGAATAGGCGCAACGATATCACGCGGATATGAAAGTGGATTATTTTCATAAAGTGACAATAAATTTAATACGGTACTCATATTTATTAGAAGCTTATAAATACTTTTTTTGAAAAATATTCCGTGTGTTGCTGTGTGTCTTAGGAAAATACATTAGCACAACAACCCCGACTCCTCTCGAAGGTAGGAGGAATCGGAAAAGCAGACACATTAGATGGAGACTGGGCAGCTCCGTTCTCTGATAAACCCTTTTGACTGATTATCACAAATCTATAGTCTAATAATTGGCAACCGTGCCTGTGGTCTGTCACGCAACCTGTAGCTGGTTCGATTCCCGCACGGAACAACTCTTTGTGTGATCCACAAATTATTGTTTCGGGCCTGGGTGGTGGATGTTCACGTGAAATTGTATACATATTTGTAAACGCACCCACGACACAGGAGAAAATCCTATTGTGGTGCAATGTTAAAAAAAACATAGGCCAGCAGTGGACTGAAATGGACTAAATATTTTAAGCTATCCAACTGCCGATAGGGAAAGATAAAGACGTATCTACCTAATGTTTACTGCTTGCGTTATATTTGTCACACGGAAGACTGACCTAAGGAGATATGCTTTCTAATTAATATTGGACTTGGCTAAAACAACTTGATAACTGGCAATACGTTCAATTTTGATAGATCCTGAGTCGAATGGTACTGCTTATCTGTTATCATGTAGTAGCTACTCCCACGCGGTTTCTCCCGCTCCTCGCTGACAGTAGCGTGATGTTTTACAGCGTAGACTTTCTCGATAAGTGGGCTATCCAACACTGAAATAATTATCATGCAAACACAAACTCTTCAGCTTTATATATTAGTATAGATATAACATAGATAAAATGTTGACAATAATCATACTCAACTAGGTACATATTTTTGCTATTTTCTGTATGAATTTGTTCCCAGTATTTTTTTTATTCAGGGTTTCGCATGAGTGATCTTTGCCCCTCCTTATGGCCTTGCATTTTCTGAGATAAGGACATGATACGTAGATAGGGATGACGCTCTTCAACGCTCGCATTATTGTATTAACCGGCTAATTATCATTACTTGATTCGTCGTTATATGAAAACGAAGAAAAACAAGAATAAACTGTAATGGTGGCTCCTAGAACTTTTAAATGCAAAAAAGTGACATACCTACCTAACCTAGATCCTTGGCCTGTTCTTACTCTTTCAGCATTCTTCATACGTCGTGGTTGCTTGTAGTAAAATGTAGCTTTTCGATTTATTAATATCAGTTTTATGATATCCTAGTACACTTATATTTTATTCAGCTTGGTATTTGACAGTTTTGGAAAATGCATTCCATATCATATCTGCATGTGTAAATGCATGCCATATCCACGACTTCCACCGAGTCATTCACTGCTGGACATAATCTTCCCCTAAATGTCATACAATGATCACGAAAGAAACACCTTTGCATCACGCATGAAATTTTTATGTGATGAAGTGCATTATCATTATTTTTTTTTAAAAACCCATTTCGTTTTTGATAAATAATATCATTTAAGCCTGCATACCAAATTAATAAATCATAGGTACTTTATTTTCGTTAGTAATTATTTAGGACAAGTGATCTATCATATAATAAATTATCAACTTGAATTTCACGTGTGAGATATGTAATAATAAACATTATGCAACAATTGATTGAAATTGCCTCGAGTACTTTCTTAGGTGCTTAGAGTAACAATACAGGCTTATTGAATAATTCAGAATGAGGGTATTTGAACGACCGGTGCATTGAGCCAGATGTTTAATGTTCTGTGGGAAAATGTACCTTATGTGCCATTCTCATACCCAAATCTTTTTATCCTAAAATCCTCTGAAATCTCAAACTCTTACTGACTAAAAAGCACTCCGAATTGTCGCGCCTTATGAAACAAAAAAAAATACTAAATATAACTTGTTTAATGCTATAAGTGTGAGAGAGCCATGCTTTGGCCCGAATGGGCCGGCTCGGCCGGAGTGATACCACGCCCTTAAAGAAAACTGACATGAAACAACAATTGCGTGCATGAAATACCTACTATGTATTAAAAAATAACAAAAACATAATACTTAATTATTGTTTGATGACTTAAAATATAGTCTAATTACTCATTACCTCAGCTATAGATAATTTTTAGGGGATTTTATTGTTACCTAAGATTATAATCGACTAATATTAATTAGGCTTATAAAAAAATAAACGAGATAATGAATGAAAATAAGTGAAAATTTAGTCTAATCCTACGAGGAAAATCATGAACCTACATTGTCTGTTATTTAAGTCAGGCCAACCCGCATTGAGCAAGCCTAGTGATAAATGCTCAAACCTTCTCCGAGCGAGAAGAAGCCTTTGGTCAGCAGTGGCCACTTACTTATAGCCTGTTGATGTACTCGTCACGAACGCAAGTCCTGAGATCAATCTAACTCAAGCTGTAAAGTAGACTATCTCTTCGTAAACGTATAAAGAAAATTCTAGAAAAGTTATACATATATGTAATAGAGAAACTTTATGTGTACACATAAACTAAGTACATAACATGTATTTATTAATCTACAGTAAAATCAAGTTGTCACTCAGACAATGATTTTGACCTAAACTAAAAACCTTCCAGAAATTAGGATTAAGGTAAGTAGGTAAATATGATAACAATATAATAATCTTTTGTAAATGCATTACGTTTCAATTTGCATACACACAATGACTTTATTTTTAACGTAGGTACTTAATTGATTACGTTATCAAATTAGGCAAAGTGTAATTGTTAATATTGTTCTACGATTACTGATAAGCTAAACTGTCCTACTCCCTTATCTATTTGTTATCACTGGGTCAATTTAACTTTCTAATTTTTAAACAATATAAAATTTATCTAACTTTACAGTAAATTACCGGAGTTATCGCAGATAACCAAATATGAATCAAATAAAAACTCACGTCTAATGAGTTTAGTTACAGTGATTAGTTGAGTTAGCCCTGAACGTGACCGTTGTTCAATAAAATAAAAAAATAAAATGCTGTGCAGAAATGGTGTGTATTCTAATATACCTAGTACTTCTAATTCACTTCTAATGAATATAATTAATTATAATTACAATTAATATAAGTAATTAATTTATAACTTAGTTTAATAATTTAATTTATTTTATTAAATAATTATTAATTTTAAAATTACAATAGTGCATGCCAAAAGCATAATCAGTGTATTGGATACTTAACTAAATCAAAGTTACATACATATATTTGTACGATAAAACAATTGTATAATACACACAAGTGCACTATCATTCGTGATATGAAGGAAGGTCAAACTGGTGTATTGTTACAGAATTAAAACTAATAATCAAAGTCATTGTTATTTCACTATCACAGTTAGTTTAAAGACAACTTCCTATTAAACCAATAGTTTTTTTTTATAAGACAAAGATATCTGCTGTCGCTTAAAGTACCATAAATCTGAAAAGAAAAAATAAAGAAAAATTTTTTTTTTTTTTAGAATATTTTGAACTCAAATTGACTTTTCAATATGCATTGAAGTTAGAATTAATTTTATATTATTATATACCAACTATAACCTTGGTATACATCGTGTATTTACCTCATTCGGTTCACTGTTATCCTTTGGGCATGCGTACAATTTGAGGTATCTAACTAACTAAAATAATTCATCTTTGTCTCAACAAGCTTGATGTTTCACATTATTAAAAAAAACACAACTAATGATATGCTTTTAAAACTTTGACTTATTTTTCAGAGTATTAAAGCCGTCACAGACCTAGCTATAATATATTGTATTAATATATATTATCGTATATATATGTAGCTAACTCAGCATCACGATCATAAAGACCTGAGATTTTGAGATAATGTATATTATTTGTTGTCTCCATTTATTAAAGGTTATTCTGGTACGGTACCACAAAACAACAAAAACAGCATTAATATGCTGTTTATAGTGTAATAATTATATTACAAATTTTGCAATGGGAATAAGGTGAATAATAATACCTTTAATAATAATCGGTCTAAATATTGTTTTACGCCACATTCATCAAATGCAGATCAAATAGATTTTTGTTAATTTTCTTGTTCATATACCTATATAATCATAATCAACCGTAGCCAAATAGCTGGCGTCGTAAATAATATATCAATTTTTTACGGTTATAATAATAACATATTTATTAATTTATGTAAATAAATGTAAGTAAAAATAATATACACACATTATCACAAATACCATAGACAATGTCCACAATAGGTAGTATTAGGTACATTACAAAATATTTACATTTGGGTTGTTTCATTTCTGTTAATTATCTGGAAAGCTATACTATAATATATATCAATATATAATTATAGCTAAGTCAGCGTCAGCTTCAATAGGAGGTACATTTGTAGCGTTATTTTAACCGATAGGGAAACAAAATTTTTTCCCAAATTCTAGATTTTTAAAGTGGTCTGTGCTTAGTGCTTACTGAAATGTGTGAAGTCACTAGGATAATATTATTTGTAATTATAATAATACCATCTTAATTGATTAATTACGATCTTGTGTAGTTGAAAATCCGTCCGATGATGACGAGACCTTCGAGAGAAATGAAGGAGATCATATTAGGTTGCTGGTGAGACAAGATAATGAAAGCAACAGAGGGGTCTTGGCAACACTAGCGGAACGCCATTTTCCAACGTTTACAAGAATAATTCGATTAGGTTTGAACCTTTTTGTAAAGTTAAATTACTTACTTGCACGCTCAGAGTCATTTAATGGTTACTTAACCCAGTCCTTAGCAATTGTTTTCGATACAAAATCGTTACTAAGGAATAGTTTAAGTAATCAATAAATGTGGCTGAGTGTGGCAGTTAATCACATATTTGTCTATTTTTTTTTTATTGTTTATTATTATATGCCGTGTTCCTCTTTGCGTCTCTTTGAAATATTTGTAACCTATGAGTATAAATACTCCGGTGGTTCATTCTTGTTAAATAAGACTGGTTTATACCCTTTACCCATCAAATTTCCCAACGCAAGGGACATTCGGTAAGTCATATTTGTGTTATACCTGTATACTTACCAAAGATTTTAATGATGTATAACATAATCTGCCAATGTTACTAAACTCGTAATTGTAACAAGCCTGTATACATGGTGGTTGTTCTGTCTTTTCTCTAAAACCTTATTAACTTGCATAGTAACTAATAATAATTTAATTATTAACCCGAGTCTTGGAAGCAGCTAATTGAATTCTACCATTCTAGGATATTAGTACCAAAAAGCAGCTTTTCCGTATATTTTTATTATGCTCAGTGTACCGTTAAGTCAGCCTTCGTCATCTCTAAGATTTTTCATTTACGGCGCATTCCAATAACCTACCGATCGGTAGATTTGCCTACCAGCAATAGAATTATGACATAAGCTCCATACAAAATGTGTCAAAATTCTACCTCTGGTAGGCAAATCTGCCGATCGGTAGGTTATTGGAATGCGCCGTTATAGCGTTTCGGCCATACATGATTTTACCTGTAAATCACTTAGGCACTTGTCAGTCACAACGCAGACTATTTTTCTTTCTTTTCAAGACAGAGAGCTAACTTACGAGTAAATTAAGAAGCAGTTTGGTTGTACGGATCAATCCAGTACCGATGGATGCAAAGTTAACTTGCAAACCAACATAATCGGCTTTTTGTCAGTGACTGCATCAGGTCACAAAAAATTAATACATGTACCAATTTATTTTAAATTTTATTATTATTCAAATATTTATAACAATTAAATAAATCCTTATTAAGGATATACAGTGAAACTTGGTTAAGTGAACCTGGATAAGTGAGAAACCTCCACAACTGGAACTCATACCAAGGTCCCAACACATTTGCACTGAATTACCTCTATTAGTGGGAAAAACAATTCTCTTTATCTGGGATTCGTTCTTTCAATTTATCATCATAGTTACCTCTATAACTGAGACAGAAAGTGAATTTTAAATGCATAAAGCTCAGTAACTGAGTTACATCGTTTTGTTTGCCGACTTACTTATTCTTATTCAATTGCAATGTGCACATAACACATAGTCTTATTTAAGAATCACACCTCTTGATCTGAAATAGCCTGTATTTTCACCTCTATTAATGGAACCCTCTGTAAATGAGACAAATATTTATTTAAGTATATCTGGTTATCTGAGACACTGGGTTAGTGGAATACCTCTATAAGTAATACGAATTTAAAGACCCCTTGATGTCTCACTTAACAAGGTTTCACTGCAATAGAGATTCTTCATTTACATTTAAACAAACAACATTTTTCCTTGAAATATCAGTAGTTAGGCGCTGGTGTAGGAAAGAGCTGGCACTATATAACCAACATAGTTTTATCCTTTTCATGAATACAATATAACTGAAATAAATAAAACAATTACATGAATATGTTTATTGCAATATAGTCCTAATTTATCTATTTATTGTAGTTACCTACATGCACAATTATTGATAGATGTTTCCGTACTAAACCAAGGCGTCATAAAACAATTGTATATCTTCATGCATTATTTACTAATGGTAGTTTAACTAGCATAAACATATATATTTATAAAACAAATTAGAGATAGGTATATTATGATAGATAAGATTGTTATGACTAGGTCGCATTAATAGACGACTGAGTATGAAGTCATTTACTTTTATGTTTTCCTTGGATTTTACAAATAACCAGATGGTTATCACTTGCAGATGCAAATATACCGAGTTTTAAACTTATGCACTTAATAAATCTAACTAGGCATTACTCACTACTTCGTACCCACAAAATATCTGTAAACGCTTCGGAAAATCCTTTCGTAGGGCTTTAGTACCTTAGTGTAAGCACTATCTTTATTAAATACTAGCAAACCACTTACGGCTTCAAACATTTTTTTTTTTCACCTTTTAAACCCTCACTGGACCAAAATTTGCCTAATAGGTCCCGCCCCGAATTTTAGCTAGACTGACGAAAAGCAATTGATGTTTATATGTATAGATACATAATATATAGTGATATACGTCAAACTCCAGCTTCCTCGGCGTAAATAACTTCAGCTGTGCGTCGTCTGTCAATTAGTCACTAATGTAATGGTAGACTTTTATATGCACCTAATCTCTATTGATTCAACTGAATATTATCAGTCAATCACCCTCTGATCAGTCTGTCGCTACAATACAGGGAACCGATGTGACACCTGTTCTCAGATTTGTACTGACCAGCCCCGATGGGCACACTCTCTGAAACTAAGGGAACAGAGAGCGCAACTATCTTTGCGCAAACTCTTGCCCACTATTGTATCACCTGCGTAGTAGGCTAGTCTGGTTAGACAGACTGGCCACCGTCATCCAAATTGATCAGGAGATTTATATACCTAATGTATGGGGAAGCCTCCTATGACTTAACTTAAACCACATATTTGTTATCATCTTAGCTGACAATAAACGAGAAATGAGCGAAATAGGCTCAGTAGTTAAGCTAAAAAGTGCATTATTCTCTTTAAAATGTATATTTTTGTGTAACTCATGTTCAATCTTTTAATTTTAAACCAATACTTCTTTTTAGTTTTTATTAGGCTTTTCGTTTAGTTATAACCAGCGTGAAGTTATGTTTTGTTATAAAATTAATGATTTTATTTGTAAACTTTAATTTAATTTAGTTAAGTACTTTGTAAGATTTATCCATATTACTTTTCTTTGTTACCTACAATATTATGTCAGCACTTCATTACACATTATACTTAAAATGTATTGAGTACAAAGTTTTCTCTTCGCGTACCAGTGAAAATAGCTTCCTTAATACGTAATACAATTTTTAAAATACTGCATGAGGTTTATACCTACTGTTTTATACTGAGCTCCTCCTGGAAAAATGGCACTAAAATCTAGAATAACACTGGGAATGTCTGGGATTACGCGTATGTCTACCGTTTAAAAACTACAGCTGCCCATTGCCCAATTGACAACCTATTTATTGATCGATTTGCAAACCGCGTGTATAATTCTTCTGTCACACTGCGCTGTTTTCCTTAAAGTTTCATTTAGACAGCAAAGTACCAAGCACAGTCAATTAGGTACTCGTAGCAACTCTATTTCTCATTCACAGATCGTAAAACCTTGGTAATTAGCTTAAGTTGACATATACCTACCGAAATTTTATTTGCCAACTAATCACATGACCACTCATTTGAGGCCACGTACAAAAATAAATATAACTAGCTTACTTCACACTGGACCGTTCGAAAATCTTGCATGAGCACGTCAGATTTGACAAACAATAAACGAAAACATGCTAAGATTTTTTGCAAATTTCTAATAAAACAAACCTACTTTTAGATGGGAGTAGTTAACTGGTACCTATGTACCTGTGTACAGTAATTAAATAACATGGGTTTTGTACAAAGTCTGCTTATACACATGGACGGATTCTCAACTAAACATTTCAACTAATGTTTTTATTACTACAAGGACACTTGCGTAAATGACGCTGGTTGCACATCAGCTAAGGCTATTTTCCTTTTAGTCTGATCCGTGGACATTGTTTACTATCCGCGATATTCGTGATGTTTCAGGCCGCATTCTGGGCCTCGAGCTGGTCTCGCCCCAGAACTCCAAGCGGCTCCGCTGTAGCATCGCGGTGTTCGTGTGCTGGGCCTTCGTTGTTGCGTCTGGCCTCACATTCTTCATCTTCCACTTTGCACTGGCAAAACAAGCAATACGTCTAGATCTAGGTAAAATTTTGATTTCTGCCTCTAATAGGCTTAATGTCCATTAGAACACGATTCCAATCCTCCCAAACCCGCTATATTTCCACTAACACTGCTGCTCTACCCTGTCTACTAACAAACTCACCACTAACTGGTTATTATTGAATAATAAACATCAAATGAGTCATATTGCTAACAAGACCAAATTCGGGATGAAAACTCAATAATTATTTTAATTTGGCTAGATATAAAGGAGCCGTGGTACCTGCGACGGGCCCAGTGGCACGCGATGCCTTCTTATGGAATAGACATATTAAACCTACCGGTGTCTTTTGTTCTCATCGGCCATTCTGCAATGGACTTTTGCACTGAAAAATATGACTGCATAAAGGACGTATTGGAAATACAAAGAGATCACCAGCGTCGTGGATGGAATGACATCGGTCCGAATTTCCTAGTTGGTGGGAATGGTCTAGTATTTGAAGGCAGAGGTGCAAACGTTATAGGAGCCATGGTGAAATCGTGGAATACGATTGGTGTTAGTGTCATGTTCATGGGAAACTACATGAACTCAGAGCCAACTCAAGTACAGTTCGACAATGTAAAAGTTCTGCTTGAAGAGCTGGTGAGGAAGGAAGTATTGAGGCCGGATTACACATTATATGGTGCTTGCCAAGTACAAGGGGCAGTGAGGACGCCAGGAATTAATCTTGTGGAACAATTACACAACTTCGAGCACTGGAATCCTGTTAACAAAACGTCGTGCCTCCGAACGTGATGAATTTAAGAAACTCTTTTTATGAAGACATTAAAATAATGTACGAAAAAACTGTGATTGGTCATACAATTTAATGACATGGACTATGTAATTAGTTATACAATTTTAGATGTAGAATAATGATAGTGTTAAGTTCTATACTTATTTACTCGTAGATACTTAGATAGAAGGATATACATAGATGATTGTGCATTTAATTTACTTGGTAACTCATTTTGAAATGTTTACTTAATAAGTTTTTTTTTATATTCGAACTGTTTTACAAAGCCTCAGCGAATTTTGTTAGCAGTCTCGAAATTAAACTTGAAGATTACCTATCTCACTATGGAAGTGATATTTTTTTTGGGATTTAATCCTAGTTTGACCAGCAGGCCCCAGTTGTTGACTAAATGTGTACCGTAAGTTAACCATTCCTAAGCACAGTAAAATTATACATAGAAAAACAAGAACGAATACTTTTTATAATGAAATTAATTTTATTCCCTATCAAGAAATTATCGAGATCAGACAGTAGAAAGCAATTTTTTAGTCTATGTAGTGACTAGTTGCTCCCACTCAGTTTCATCTGCTGCTCAGCTAGAAATCATAATGTGATGTTTTATAGCCTATAATCTTCCTCGATAAATGGACTATCCAACATAAAAATAATCATATAATTTGAACCAGTAGTTCTGGAGATTAGAGCGTTCAAGTAGCAGCAGGTCGTTGACGGTCTGGTCAATTACGAGGACACCTAGCCAAATCATGTATACCCATTGGTACCAGTTGAATAACTTATAAAATATCTTATTTACGCCTCAAAATTCTATAATATTTACAAATAACGGTATAATAAATCTAAATATTAATAAGGACAGAAAATTCATAGAAAAATAAAGCAAATTCAATTTACAATTCAATACACATACACCTTTGCATGTCCGAACACGCTCCTTACTAACATAGCTGCCGAGTAGCAAGTGATGGCGAGAGGTGAAATTAAAATGTTCTTCTTGCCAACACTTTTTGTTTTATTCTAACCATAATGTGATTGATTCGTTTGAGATACTACTCAAAACATGTGACTACCGCAAATATAAATATAAGCTATAAAAATACCTTGTTTTGTTGACGGGGGGGAACCTTCAAAAGGCGCCTAGCTTCTTGGGGAAAAAACTAGGGAGTGTGAGATTTTTGCCTCACTAAAACCTCCCCGGTGGTCACCATTGCACCTAAAGGAGGCACCCGGTCCTCTTAGTAAACTAACCCTACAGGGGCTTAGTCTGCTATTACGTATTAGTCTGCGATTAGTGCGAGAGGGACGGAGCTATGTAGGTTGTATAGCTCCGTCCCTCTCGCACTGCTCAGTGATCGACCATTCAGACACAATTGTAATAGCAGACTAAGGCCCCAGGTCATATGTCAACCTTCCTACACAATAAAAATTCTCGACAATGCGAACTCAAACCTAGAACCATGGGTTCACAGGCACATAGTAATTAGGTGGTAGGTACCTTAATTAGGTACCTAGTACATTAGAAAAACTTCAGTATTTTTTTTTCCTTTCTTGGTTTTAATATCCTACGAGTTTCTTCTTCTTATGAATTTCATCACAAAATCTAAGATTATTTATATTATTTATCTTTAATAATGACTAATAGTTTTAGATTTTATCCCCGAACCACTTTCATGTAATAGGTTGTTCTAAAAATACAGTGCCTAATCTCTAATGATAACTAAGTGTGCCTATATGCACTAAGTCCTTGATCAATTAGATAGAGGAGGCAGGTACTTATGTACGTTGTAATGTACCTAATTATTTTATAATCTTTTTCTCTGATACATAATACCTACTTATGTAGATACATTTAACTATGTACTAATGTCAAACTATTAAAACGGTTTTGTGGGGCTTAGTATATTGTAATGTAATTTATATGGAAAAAGAATAAATAAATAAAAATAAATAAAAGTATATACAAAATTACAGCTGGGTATCTCGCATTCCGAGATTCTTACCTAATTTAACCTTATTTGACTGGACTATATGTGACAAATAGTTCATACAAATTACGTTCTTCAAAGTTATCTGATACATAGCGGCTATCCATACATTGTGAAATTAGAATTTATACTTATTGGATAGAGATTCATAACAGGTAAACATGAGTTGCATTAAATTTTATTGCCTCACATTGAGGTTGGTACATTCCCGAAATATTTTATTCCACTGTAGATGATCACATCACGGCGATATATCAATATATGGCGTTAAAAGGCACGGATTTAAAGGCTTAGGTGAAATCCTCGGATTAATGTAAAATATTTTTGTAATAAACTTGACCAATATTGATAAGTTCATATCGTTTGCTCCGTGAATTTGCTTGTGTTTCGTATCTACACAGTGTAATTTTAAGTCTGTGATTGTACATATTATGTTACGAACTACCAACTACGTAGAAACCTATGTAGGTGCCAATTTAAAAATAAAATATTCATTCCGTTGATTTATTACAATTGCGTTTTTCTTATTTCCATGATAATATTTGATAAAGAAGCAATGTTCGCTTAAAGATTGGGTTAGACTATATTACTATAACCCTACAGTATATTAGGTACTTAATTACCTTTATGTATAGTAGCTATAGGTACATAATTATATTCCCAAACTTGCACGGTTTTTGTAACATTTTTGCGGAAAACATTATATTTATGATAAGGGGCCTTCTGTCGAAATAACTTACTTAGGTACTTACTATATGACCTATACAAACGACTAATACTATAGCATTAATCACTACAGAACAAAATAACACCCGAATAAATACCTACCGGGAAAACATGCTAATTAGAAATTCTACGAAAAGATAAATATTTATAACAAATTTTAGTATTCAATGAATATTATGGTATGATGTTGACAAAAATCATAGGCAATGTTTATAAATAGGAGAAGATAATTAAACCAGAGATAATAAAATAAATGCTTGTTGATAGCATATCTTATTAATTGAATGAAAATCCGTTTACATGTTTGTCTCGATAGCTTGGGTTAATTGATCGATAGGTAATGTCCTTACACTTATTTACTAACGATAAAATGATAAGAGAAACCAACAGTAATTGCAATTGCAGATGTGATACATATATAATTAATTCATTCATATCGTCACGCCTTTAATCTCCGAAGGGGTAGGCAGAGGTGCACATTATGCCACGTAATGTCACTGTGTACACCCACTTTTCACAATTTATGTTGTAAGTCCCATGTAATAGGTGGTGAGCCTATTGCCATATACCGGGCACATTTCCAGACTCCGTGCTACCTCTGAGAAATTTTCGAAAAACCGAAAAAAGCCCAGTAATACTTCGCCCGACCCGGGAATCGAACCCGAGACCCCGAGACCCAGTCGCACTTGCAACCACTCGGCCAACAAGGCAGTCTTATATATATGTATATATATTATACATATTATTGTGTCATGCGTGAAAATATACCTATATTGTAGACGTATCGCCGTTCGCAACCTACTTTAGGTAACGGTAAAACGGGGTGAACAGAATTCAAACGGTGAATAGACATAGGATTGGGGTGAATAGATATTAGAATATTTTCCCAATATTTATTTAGCCCTCTTCTGTATCTATTCACCCCTTGTAGGTATTCTATTCACCCCGTTTTACGGCACTTATGTCGTTAGTTTAGTAATGTCATAATCGCTTGTATTTATAAAGTAAATACTAATTATAATGTTTTATTTTTCGTAAATGCGGTTTCTATATATTTCTATGTGCCCATTTTATTTCTTGCTTACCTATAGGCTATACCTACATATATAGGGTGAGATTTCTTATACGTAAACTTATAATGAGGTACTTAAACTTAATAAACTTTCAGTTTGTACCTTCGACGATTACGAGTAATTGTATACGAGTAGTGTTCTTTACCAAAAAAATTACCTTAATGAGACTTAAGTATTTTTTTAAGACTTGATCAAGTAAGTTAGTTAGAGAAAGTGCCATGGGTTAAATAAATACTTAATAAAAAATAAACAATTATAAAATTGTATTTATTTCTTCTTCACATATGTACAACAGTGAAGTGAATGCCAATGCCTTAAGATAGCTCTAGTCGTTCTGTTCCCCATACCTACATATTTCGGGGTAATTTTCAATCACTGATTGGCATCGTACATCCAAAATTAAACATGAAGTCCCTTTATCTCATCATTAACTTTGTCAGTATGGTTTTAGATTTATAAAATATGAAACCATTCAAAAGTTATAAGCCATCAAAGTCTCCATTTTCTTAATAATTTCAATCAATTGATTCTCCAATCAAAAAGGGTGATTGGACAAAGTCATGCAATGACTTCTCTCGCCTTGGGTGAGGCCAAAAGGAGTGTCAGACTCTTACTGACTAAAAACCACCCGTTCCTTCTCCTGCTTTGAATTGGAGCCCCGGTAACCTGTTACGTTGTCTGCAGCTTCGCGTAGAGAATAAGCCTAGGATATAGATAAGTCTTTAACAGTGGTTTTAGCTGAAATAGACAGAACTTACCTCCATACAAGAAGAGGCTTATGACTTATGATTATGTATGACCAACATTAATGCTTATCTATCTAATCTACATATATCTATTACCTTGTCAACTTGAAAACATCAGACGCCAAGGCACTGAATAAACAATTTCCAGAGTTCCCGATTGTCTCATGATTCAAAAGGTAAATTCTAACTTTTATTAAAAACTGCCAAAGTGTATCTACTGTTTTGATTGTTTGTTTGTTTCGATCTCACACTCTGTGATCTGGCAGTAATCTGGATTTAATTAAATTAGTTTGACTAATGTTCAACAGGACATGCTTACATGCAACAAGAAGTATGGTCACTTAGATACATTCCGTGGGTTCGTGGTTCATTTCAACATCATTATTAAATATTTCAACCGACTGCTATTTCCAATAACCTATCTATCTGCAGATTTGCTTACTAGAGATAGAATTTTGACACATTTTAGAGCTTATGTTAACCACCTGGGGTTTGCTACCTGAGTTAATTACAAGAGACAAGTGTTACTGGGTATTTCGGTTTTGAAATTCGTAGTACCAATTTGAAATTGCAGTCTACACGTAGGGTACCTATGCGTACCGAGTTGCTGCTTATAGTCTGGAAGTATACTCTTTATGAGAAAATGTTCCTACTCGCTTCTGTAATGTGTTATTATGTATATTATTAAAAAAGTGTTATATTTAAAACCTTCTTATTTCATTTCAGACTTACCATTGCCTCGGTACTTATGGGACATAGCGAAAAGTACAACGAGAGCAGAAAGACTGTCGTGCGCGGCCGCTATAGTTGTGCTGGCTGTATGCATAATTTTAATAGTTTACTTCACCGTCGTTTCTAAGAAGCATGCCAATGCTGTGGTAGATGTCGGTAAGAAACGTTTTTTTAACCTTTCCATTTTACAAACTCGGCGTCGTAGATTCTCACACGTATGGCTATGATTTGACAGCCTTATTAATTGTAATAAAATTAATACAACCTTAAATAGGGGAAAGTGGGGTAAACGCGAACGCGGGGTAAACCCGAACCCAATACTTTTAATATGTTAGAAAGATATAGCCGTATATCACTCGCTGGTAACTCAAAGATCACGCCACCACCAGTGCCAGTCAACGTCACGGGAGACACGTACTTTTCAAGGTATGTCAATTTTAATATTTTCAATGCTTTTGATGTAAGTTTTTGATAAATTGAACTTGGTGTAGCTTTATTTCTATTGAGAATAGTTATTTAACCTTTACATAGTGGGAAACTTACATACTAACCATTCAAATGACAGTGACGCATTTGGTAAAAGTTTTATAAACTAAAATATTTTTTCCATTTTATTTTTTTCGGGTAATCTCGAACGTTCGGCACTACCCCTCTCTCCTTTTTTGTTACACACACACACACAACTTCACGCCTTTTATCCCCGAAGGGGTAGGCAGAGGTGCACATTACGGCACGTAATGCCGCTATACAATGTACACCCACTTTTCACCATTTTTGTTATAAGTCCCATGTAATAGGGGGTGAGCCTATTGCCATATCCTGGACACAATTCCAGACTCCGTACAACTACTGAGAAATTTTCGAAAATCCGAAAAAAGCCCAGCAATACTTTGCCCGACCCGGGAATCGAACCCGAGACCCCTTGTTCGGCAGTCGCACTTGCGACCACTCGACCAACGAGGCAGTCTTTTTTGTTAGTTCTCTGTTAATCTTGTTTTTCCAACTACCCACTTGCAAATAAGGTATAGTGTTTTCCAGTCTATGTTGATTTCTTTATAGCACTAAACTATGTTGTCGGGTGGTTTTGATGATGCTAAACATAAAATAAATTGTTTCAGATGCCCCGTAATTATAAAAGAAAAACCGAAATTAAATACAGTTTAGAGGATCTAAAAAGGCTATAGTCGATGTTCAAACCAAGAAACTCAGCATTGGCAGAGCAGCAAATACTTATAATGTTCCAAAAACTACAATTTACCTTAGTAATGTTAATACGTGATTACCCCACTTGGTGTTCGGCTTTACCCGACATCAGTTGGGTAAAACTGAACACTTTTTTGGTCATTTTGTTTTATTTTATTAAAAAAAAATATGATGTTGATTAGTAATACGTTAACTAGATAACTAAAGTTTATAATTCAATAATTAAAGAAACTCTGTGATTTGATTCCACTGTTTTATTTATATTTTCCCTTAGGTGTTCGTGTTTCCACCACTTTCCCCTAATTGTCATACACATAAACACATGCTAACCTTACACATCACGATTCGAAGCACATTCGAATTTCGAAGCCACGAGACGTTTAATGTTTGAGTATTGATATTATATTTATAACCGGTTGCCCAGCCACCGCACCAACCATGGAGTCAAATTAATCGAGTGCCGTCATAAAAAGGCCTAGCACCGAGTTAAATTCTATCGTTGAGGTTTGGCACATAGGAACAAAAAATCTTACAAGAAACTGTCTGTAAGACAGTGGCCACCAACCCTTTCGCATTAGTACTAACGTGCAATATTATTATAGTAAATACTTAGTACTTACGTGTAAGGACAACACGACCTAGTCCTAAGAAGTAAGATATCTTTATTTATAACTAGCTTCCGCCCGCGACTCCGTCCGCGCGTATGTCGGTCTCGCGTGGAAGTTTTATTTCTCCATTTTGAGTAACTCTGACAATGGCATCTTATAAATATCTATTGATTGGACCCAAATACGGCGAGGCCCATAATAATTAAGGAGATCCCTCTATTGAGCTACTGCTGTTGAGCTCGCGTTCTGTAGAATAAAACTGAAAAATAAAGATTTTTTCTACGTATTTTTCAAGGATAGAAAGTATCCTATTTTATACCCACGATAGTAAGGTATAATTATACCAAGTTTCATCGAAATCGAACCGTTAGTTTTCACGTGATGCCTGAACATACAGACAGACAGACAAAAATTTTTTTAATCACATATTTTTATCACATATTTTTCACAGTAACACCCCCTGCTATTTATTTTTTGCCGTGCAACTGAGTCTAGTTTTCAATATTTTCAATGTACAGAATTGACCCTTCTAAAGAATTATTATATGTAAGTATAGATTATGTATACTGTACAGTCCCTGGCCACATTATTAGACGATTTCTTGTTTTTTATCAGATTGTAATTCATTTAGGAGTTCATTCTGTGTATTCAGTACTTTAACATTTAAAAATATGAGTGTAATAATAAACCTATCTAATTTTTTGAGGAAAATTGTACCTAAGTTTTGGATTTGTATCTATTATCAAAATATGGAAATACAGTATTACATGAAATACAGAACTATTGGTTTGAATTGAAAACAATATTTTTGTCGAGGATAACTGAACGCCATTGAAGCAGATTAACGTTTATTGAAGAAGTGATTGAGTGAGTATACTCCCGCGCAGTATCACCACTGCTCGGCTTCTATTTTGGTCTTAGCGTGGCAATAACTCTCGTCGATAAATGGATTATGAAACACTAAAAGATTGTTTCCCATTCGAAGCAGAATTTCGGGAGACTAGTGCGTTTAAATAAAAAAGCTGAAAAATATATTTCCTAAATAAAAATACACTAATATTTTTGACTTACCCATTGAACAAAATAAGGGGTGCGTTTTTTAATGTGGCCGGGGACTGTAGATAATAAATAAGTGATAAAAGTAAAGTAGGTAACTAAATGAACATGATTAACTACTATATTTTCTTCAAGCCTATTAAAGTATTGTTACATAAGGCACAACCTTACCTATGTACACACTTAACACTTATAAATTATTATCTTACAGCTCCACACGAATGGTACATCACCAAAAAGATGTGGCTGGCACCAAAGTTCATAAATGACGAGAAAACTGAGTTTACCCCCGTGAAACTGATCATCATCGCTCACACTGTCAGTCCCGAGTGCAATTTGTTCGTGAATTGCGCAGCTGAGATGGTCAACCTTCAGAATTATTTTACCACCCATTATGGATACGATTTACCGTAAGTACCTAAACTAGTTCTAAAAGGGATAGAACCTACCAACCATTTTTTTTTTTTATTAGCTACTGAACATTAGCCTTTAGCGGCCATCTTCTTTTTGGCAACATGACCCTCGCTCCAATTTTGTGTTACAGTTACCAAAGGAGAAATAAAATACTTTTTACAAAAAAATAAACCGACTTCACTAAAAAAGTTAAAAATAACTTTAATTTCGGAAGTCGGTGTTTCTCGGTATTATTTGTTTGTTACACCGACTTCCGAAATTAAAGTTATTTTTAACTTTTTTATTGAAGTCGGTTTATTTTTTTGTAAAAAGTATTTTATTTCACACTTTTTAGTTGCGATACTCAGTATCGCAACTAAAAAAGTCTTTTAAAATTCTCTATCTCAATAACTACTTTATTTATTTGTATTGTCACAGTCACTTAATTAACTTTATTGTGATTTCTATGTGAGTATGAAGTTCCATTGGCCATTTCTGGTCTTCTTCATCAGTTCCACCTCTTCAAATGTTACTTTTTGACTGTAAATGCTTCAATTCTAGATTAATGTACCAAAATCACTATAATAGTTCCCTATAATATTTGAGGAGTTCCCTCAATTTCTCTACGATCCCATCATCAGATCCTAACTTGGTGACAATGGGACCACCTCAGAACTATCTACTTTCGAACAAAAAAAGAATTTTGAAAATCCGTCGACAATTGACGGAGTATTCGATGAACAAACATACAAAAAAAAACATACAAACAGCCGAACATAGTACCTCCTCCTTTTTGTGAAGTCTACCGACTTCACGAAAATATCGATTACTATAATAACTACTCTTTTTTATGATAACTACTCTTTTTCTCTTTACAGGTATAACTTCGTGATAGGAAATGAAGGAAGAGTTTATGAAGGCCGTAGTTGGGAGATAATTGGTGCACACACCAGTGGATACAACCGTTGCTCTCTTGGCTTAGCGTTTATAGGTATGTAACTATTATTTTTTCTAGAAACTAGTAATGATATCAGGTCTGTGGATAGATTCTATAAAGATTACTTAAATCATTATACATATGTTATTTTTAACACAATAGAAATCTGATATTCTAATATTGGTATTTTTAAAATTGCACGATTATTTTGTTTGTTACTATTTAATATGATGTCTATCTATGTTTACGACAAAGGTAGGTAGGTACATAATTACAAATCAATATTTATGTGCAGGTGACTACCGCGAGGGTTTACCATCTTACTCAAAAGTGACAAGTCTACAACTGCAAAGAGCACAAATGTTATTAGACAAGGGTGTCGAGCTTGGATATATAGACAAAGACTACCAAGTCGTCGGAGCGAAAGATCTGGCTTCCTCATATAGTCCTGGCACCAACCTATACAGAGAGATACAAAAATGGCCCCACTACGCCCATAACAACACATTTAGAGGCAAAACTTGTGAAGAAATATATAACAGGGCACTACCACACACCACCACGTCCACTCCGAGAACAGTAGAAATAAATGAGACAACCACATTGTTATGAGACCAATAAATGACGCAGAAGTTGCTTGATATTTGTATCTATGAGATGTGTGGACGCGTGGGTTACCAGAGAAGTAATAAATAGAGTGTATAATAATGCATGGCCAATCAGAACTTGTATGAATCGTGTCATAGTGGAAGAGATAATACCTAAATATATCTGTGTTGTTGTGCACAATTATAACTGGATCGACCAGCAAGTTCGGTGAAAGCAGGCCTACTTAGTAAGAACACAACTACACAAACAGTACTCACTACTGTACAGTTACTTTAGTCATCCGTGTTATGAGGGTGAACAAGTGATCTAGCCATAAATTATGTTATAAACAGTACTGCTTGACATGTAGGGCTTTACGCTCAATAACATACAAAAAGACATATTATTCTCAAACAGGGATTAGGTAAATAGAAATTACTATATACGAGCCCTGATGGATCCGACTTATACGTCTAGTTTTTAATCTAGTGGCTAATTATAATAACAAATATTTCTATTGGGCCGTATAAATAGCATACTTTAAGCCTTTGTCATTAATTATGCTATGTGTCGAAAAAGGTATTATTGTAGTTTGTATAGTATTTTACGATAACGTTACAATTTGTTATAAGTATTGTTTTATATAAGTTGTGTGTTTTAGGCCATTTTAAAAAATATAATCTTGTTAAATATTGGGACCATCAAGCATCACAAAGAGGCTCTCGACTGAATCTTGGTAAATGTGTCAAAATTTTATTTTTTGTGTACCGTAGAGCTGCAGTTAATTAAAAAGAAATGCACTTAACTGCAGTAGTTTCAATGTAAGTACTTAACTAAAACTAAATATATGATTTACCAATACCATATATCTCTTAGTGATGTGTTGGTGTGCGGATGCGGTTGTCGACTGACTCCAACAGAAGTTAATATTATCACAAATGTCAGTGGTGATGAGGGTACACTAGACTACACGAATACGTCCTAACACCAGTGTCCATGATAATTGTTGCTCTCAATCTTTAACTTTTCACCATTTAAGTACATTACGAGTTAAATGCAAGAATAGATGTGCCTATTTCTAAATAGGTACACTCAAAATAACTTGTAACGCTAATTAAAAATTGTCACACATTTTAGTCAATGTATATTGTAAATTTAATAATTTAGCACTAATTAAAAATGTATTGAAATTATTCGTATATGTGTGACCTTATGAACGAGTAGGTATTAAAAAATTGTTAACTGTGACAATCGGTGAACCCAGATAACCTTAGACCGTCCGGTGGGTTTTCCCAAATATTGATAAATGATGATAGATAATTATGATGTTTTATATTATACAGTTTTTAATAAAAAATATATTTTTAAACTGATGTTTTCATATTGCGTTTCCTTAATCAGTCGTACTAACTAATAATCGAAATCAATGTTGTAGAACAAAATGTCTATAAGGTGCACTTGGCATGCATCGAACTTCCAAGCAACCTGTAAGTAAATGTTCAAGATACAACACTGGTCTAAGATATGTAGGTACATATTACATTTGCTCTTGTTGTACCAACTGGTCTTCATATTGCTTACCATCAAAAAACAGTTCCTCACCTTCCATTGTCCAATCAGCCCCATCTCCAACCGCAACCTCGAGTGCATCTTCAATTATTTTTTTTTATATTAAATGTACAAATCGTAGGTGTCGGGCAGAGACACGGTTTGTGATATTTCTTTTAAACATTCCCCACACTAGGATTATCTCCTGTCATGGGTGCGTTAATACATATACACATCACACTCAGACACGAAACAACAATTTGTGTATCACACAAAGAATTGCTCCGTGCGGGAATCGAACCCGCTACACGTTGAGCAGCAGCCGGTTGCCCAGGTGCCGCGCCAACCGTGCAGTCAATTTCGATTTAATATTTCCATAAAAAAACTTGGTGGAAGTGTGGCAGGCAACACTTAATTACTGAAAGTGTGAGGATTTGAATTCAATGACTAATTAGTAGAAAATGATAATACACTGTTACTTTTCATTCCTTTTAGCCCGTTCATGTAATTAATTAGCAATATAGTAATGTGTGTATAGCAAATGTGTATTATATTTACCGAGGGATTGTGTTCGTGGAATACGGACATACAAATTAAGGGATTACAACGCGAGTAAGGTGGTGTACATTGGTTTAATCACAATTTTTAAAAATGTACAGGGCTGTATAAACATTTGGCATAGATAGTTGTCTAAAGAATACAATCGAAGAATTAAATGAAAATAAACTCTTATGATTAATCAAAGTTTGTAATTTCTGAAATGCTTAAATAATTTCACATTTTGTTTGGTTTTTTTTTCATCTCCCAGAGGTTCTTTTAGGCACTGATTATATTTTACTGGTTCGCCAAATTCGTAGCTACACTGAAACTTTCGATGGTTTAGGAAGAAGAAGTTCCCTTATCAGATCTCATATTTGTTAGCAGTTTAGCTTAAAAATACATCAGCTCGTGACAGGCGCCCGGGCGTAAATGCTTGGTTTAGTCCCATCCTGGCACCCATAAATTTATTTATAATGCCTACGATTTTTTATCTCAGCGCCCTATCTTTGGTATACAAATCTCAAGAGAATTATAAATCGAAATAAATATTGTTTACCATTTATAAAAACAAACAGAATTTATTTAAATATAAATTGGTAGACCAAAACATTACACACATTATTTTCACCTTTCACATGCATATACCAGCACTAATCGCTTTATTAAGAGCTTCATCCGGTCTGCTTTGGAAGTAACGTGACAAAACCTAGCATATTAAAAATTTACATTTTGTATGAGTAATATGCCTGTGAAAGTCATTTCCTGATACTGTCTCAATTTCTTTATACCTAATAATGATTAACTGGTAGACACGAAATATTAATTCATGGGTGCCGAAACGGGCAGGATGGAACTAAACCAAAAGTTTAAGACTAGTTTATAATAATACCTATACCCGAAATGATCCGGGGCTTAAGTTCCATACACTACAACATCAAATATTTCGATTATTTATTACATCATTTTTACTATGACTATTATATTGATTACATGGGCATACATATTATTATATTTGATACAGTATAATAAAGACTGGGTTTAAGCGTAAAGCATATAACGTTTGTTCAAAATTCCTATTTTCTTTGGGATTACATATTAAAAAAGCGTAAGCACTTAAAAGTACTCGTAAATAGTTTTGGGCGACAATTTGACACCGTAGAGTCGCATAATCAGAGAGAGGCTGACGCCGTACTAACTATGTACAATTTTCCATTAAACAAGATCCGCACAGATACTATAGCTACATATCAATTACTTATTGATGATACCGTATTAACAGCAACGAATAGATGTAATATACTTGAATAATTATTGCTCTCAGAAAAGATGCAAATTCTAAACAATTAGTCTACAATGCCTTATTCATTAAATACAACTATGATCTTACGTGATCACGCGGCTGAACTTTCGAGATGTCAAATTGTCATCGTTATTAATGTCTATCATATCCATTATTACAAAGATTATACTAAACACCCAAGTTATTCAGTTAGTACAATCGTAAAAATAGTGAGAACGTTATGATGCTAGCCGAACGGGGTGCAATGGCTGCTCCTGTGAAGCCTACTTTATTTTATTTTCATTGCGAATTACTAGATTCTCGATCCTAGTAAACTTCATTAATTCACTACGATCACAATAAGATTTTAGAGCACTGAGAATGATTTATAATTTAAATATCCACATGAAGTCCCCAGGGGTTTGTACGTGCATGTGGATAAAACAATAAGTAATACTTTAAAAAAATCTCTATATATAAATACCCAATGTGGTGATGTCTTTACATACATTTTTCAATCTGGTTTTTTCTGGAACCACATTGTATTTTCGGTCAAGTGATTTTATCAGATATACAACAATAGAGTTTATAAAAGGAGATACAAAATTGTATTCCTTCTGCGTAATATCAGCAATCTGCGAATTCTCAGGATTGAAATTTATTAAATGGTTTCTTTTCAACAAGGAAAAGAAGTCACATTAAACTCACAGGATTATTTAATCCCATCATCGTGAAATAAGAATGCATTCCTATAGACGATATTGAAAATATGTTTATTCCCATAAACTTCTTTATATATGTACTTGAAATCATTTTTTATTTGCAACCCCACGATGTATACAATCCCGCCCTGAAAATCTAATTAGTTTAGTAATTGAGTAAACACAAAAGTTTAGTATTATCAGTACATTAAAAAAAAATTCATGATCTGGAAAAACATGTTGTAAACCATTAGAATCACTTGAACAAACGAGTTACATTACTGGCCTTTTCAGATGGCATAATTAGTGGATAATTTTAAGCATTTATATATGAAGTAAGCCAGTCAGACTACCAGATACTTAATCGGTAGTGATGAAACTGGCCCTTAGTTATATTGATTATAGAGTGGCGTGTCCAGAAGCAGGCTCCCTACACCCCGTAAACTATCCTGGAGACAACATCAAACCGTAACATGTATACACTAATGTGCACTACGTTCACGAAAGCTGATTGGCGCTCCGTACATTTATATGTGAACACATTTATTTATTGCTTAATCGAATGTCAGTCCACGAAAGTGTTTCTATTAAAAATGAATTCAGAAATGCTGATATTTGGTATTATTAAGTCGTTCATAGATTTGACGGTAGATAAAAACGTGCATAGCAGTGTCGGTGGAAAATTACGACAGGTACAAACTTACTTGATGGCAATAACAAGAAATAGGTAAACATATTGGAAGACTTATAGAATCGATGACTGAAGTTTTTTTACTGTACAAATATTACAAAATATATTCACCGAAATGACGACCATAATTGTAATATGTATACTCGGTGTTTTCTTGTTTTACAACGGCAGCCCACTTCATGTATTAGTTTAGTAATTGGATGCATAAAGTAGGATGTTGGTGTAAGTGTTACAAAATTAATAGTGTTTACAATCGTCATCTAATAGGATTGCTAACAGGCCATGGCAGCGGAGAACGAAATGTCGACCGTATAAGTCGCAAACAAACGTAAGTTATTGCGTTGAGAACTTCAATATACACACGTAACAAAAGTCCATTTAAACTCACAGCCAAGTCATCACTTTGAAAGTAAAGTTCATATTGTCTAAACCTCAAAATATTTTTTGAACTGATTTCATTCCTACCCGTCAAATAATTTAATATCTGCCAATATCAAATCTAAGAACGATACCGGTCATAAAAATAACTACATAATTATATAAAATTTTGATAACAAAAATTGATAACTTTATTATATCATTACATGATATTATACAATTGCTTCTTGTAATTTCACGTAAGTTATGCGGTCTATCTAGCGATACTTATAGTAACCAATTTTACGTGTGTGTGTGCACCCTTCAATACAATTTCATTTCACCGTTCGCAAGACCAGTATCGCTAGCCTACCTCATACTTGTACGATTTGATGGATACAAATAGTTTTTGTGATAAGTTTTTTGCGATTTCCAAATTGAAACAATATTTATAAATTCCGGTAACAAAATTAACACATTTAACAAAAGCTGGTGATGAGGCTCAAACATTTCATTTAAGGCATCTTAAAAATTTAATCATCTCAATATATATTCTCGTTTGTTATAGGTATCACAGGGTCATAAGTCCTTAAGGGAGAGGTGGTGTTTACCATTATATCTAACAATAATCACGAGGTAAAACTATGCATGTACTATAGTTTTGTTATGTGCGTTTAGTCAGGCGAGGTTGTATGTTATAACTTGTTATCCAAACTTATACACGACGTCAATGGAGAGTGACATATTAAATTAAAAATACGAAGCACATGACTCGACTTACAACACACCGCGCGATACAAATAAGCTGTATTGTATTCTATATATACTTAATCTAATTCTATGTATCTCAAAGTCAGCTTGCGTTTCTAATACTTTATTTTATATATTATAAAATACAACTCACTTGTACACATAGTCGTTGCAAGTTCCGTATGTGAATCTGCTGCTAGATTGCTGTTAAATGATAGGGATGGCAATGGATACGTGTAACAAAAACTACTTTTAAAAGCAAAATTAATATATATAATAAATAAATAATATAATTAAATAAGACTACGAAAAATAAGCCTACGTCAGGAGAAACGTGGTGCCAATTTGAATACTAAGAATTTAAATTGGATACTATGGATAAAATTAAATATCAGTAAGCTATCTCTTACACTGAATAGTCTCATATTGTGGCATCGACGCATAGTTTCTTAATCATGAAAGGATTCGCTTAGCATTTAAATTTCTTGACTATTTCTACAATAGGTATATACGACAATAAACATAGTCGATGCTGTGGCAGTTTTTGTTCATAACAAGTTTTGATATATTGTATAAAGCAACATAAATAAAATATATCGTTATATATATCGTTCCAATGAGATCCCTATCATCAATCACAGTTTTACCCGCGTTTTGTTGAGTAATTCAAAACATAACATTATTTGAATTATATTTCTCACAATGAGTATTATGTACAAAATAAGTTCGCCATCGACAAGCCGCAAACGAATTCAATATATAATGCATCATTATTTTGTAACACATAGGATTGCTTTATTGCTTGGAGTCGCTACAAATAACACAATAACATTATGTAATAGTAGCTTATACAAATGTTGAAGCGCACTTCTTGGTAGAAAGGGTGGTTGCTTCTCAATTGCTGAATAGTTTCCAGTTCATTTCAATTCAGAAGCAGCTAACAATAAATTTAGTTATCATAAATTTACATCCAAAGTAGTATCCTAACCGCTTTACAAGCAAATAAGTAGGCTCGTCGTTGTTACTTTGATATAATATATGTACATAGGAGGTAGTTACATAATTTAGAAAACGTTATTGCTGCATGTTAGATCATAACGACATTAAATTAGATCGCTACATTACATGAGTTTATAGATGTTCTGGATTTACCTACACTAATAGTTGTTACATTATATATTAAAATAGAATGCAGACTGAAATATCTTTGATTTCATAATTTAATAAACTAAAAATTTAAATCAAATTCATTTCTCCTGAAAACATTCATTTTTTACAAACCTATGGCCATAATGAACACCTGAGTCCACATCAATTAGCCGATCAAAATAATCTAATACCAATAAGTATTACTGTTATAAATATTTTAAGTCAGTCTTTGGTTCCATTCCAGTTCATTGCATAAATGCTTTTCCGATTATCAATGAATATTTTGTTCGTTAATTAAGGTTAGCCATCATCACAATAGCACAGTGTACGACACATATCATATGAAGCGCATACGTGACGAGCGGGGATCGCATAATACTACGAGACTAGCACTGTCCTGTGAGGACAATATCTTATCTTTTTATTGCACAACAAATTTTCATCATCACAGTATGTTTCGCATAACGAGATCTACTAAACGTCACAACAACCGCAACAACGTGCATCAAATGTCCATCAATTTATTACATTACTTCATCACGCACCTTACTTATACAGTTAACTTAGACACACTAAGCTCCGACGAAAATCATTTCCAGCTGGCAGACAGTGTATGCAACATTCATGTTTATACCCATTCCCTGATGATATTTCATTGACAATGGATTCACACACTAGCCGGGTTCATTTGATTATGAGCATTTTATACACATTATACCTAGCTTCTATAAAATATTTACATTGTTTTCGAATGCCAATCCCAATACAGCGAACAGTTAATAATCAGATGGTTAGCTGTTCGGTGCTCACGTCAACTTCATGTGGCATGTGTCGCGACAACGCAGACAAATACATATTGAACTTGGCAAACCATAACATTTACATTGGCCAAGGAATGGTGCAAACGGAATTTTGAACAACGTCTCTATGCGAAAAAGAACCTCCTACATAAATAAACTGAAAATAAGCAACGCAAATTGGTTTGATTAATTGATATGTACCTTGCTTATTGATGTTATACAATCATTATAATGTGTATTTGATCTGTATTAATGACAGCTGACAATAATTTATTGTTTTCACCTAGAATTAGTAAAAATAACAAAACAATTTCCTAAATGCTGCTAAAGAAAAGAGGATAAGTCAGTCTCTCATGAATACAATGAAAAAATTTGAAGTGGAAAAATCAAACCATTGAGATGTTTACCTACATGGTTGAGGCCTTAGTGCTGATGTCTTGGTCTTACTCAGCTAGTTGTTCTGAAAGAATAATGACTACAGTAAGTTTTATAAAATGTACACTAGTATAAAATAAAATCTCAAAAAAAAAATACTTATAACTCAAATATGACCCATATTTGATATTGAGCAAGTACCGGAGGCCTAATCTTCCCGCACCCTTTAAATTCCCAATGCCTAAAAGACTGACAATGCACTTGTCATCTGGTGTTGCGAGTGTCCATAGATTATGTGGATAGTTTACTATGAGCTGGTTTGCCGCTCTATGCCATAAATATTGTAGTTATAACGATAATTGCTTACCTGCAACAGGTCGTCGTGGTCGAAAACCACGAGTACCATCGGGACCACGAGGGGCGCGCAATACGACTACCCGTGGCCCACTAGAATCCTCGAGCGAGGCCGTGCGAAGCCGCGCCAACAAACGCTCCGGGCGTTCGCACCTGGCCTTGCCCCCAGCAAAACTTTTGCCACTGTAATTTGAAAATAGTATAATATAAATATAATTTAATAATTATACAAAAATAATCATGATCATACTAGGTCCACCAGTTTATATCCCTATTGCCCTACTACTTTGTTCATATGCTTTCAAACCTACAATTTACTGTTAAGGTGAATGTTCCGATCGCCTGTTCATACATTTTTCTTTCGCGGTTAACTCTCCGTACATAGACACTTTTTGCTCAAAACTAATAACTTTATCACTTTTCTACGGTCAATAATAATCCGCATATAACTTTTTGGTAAATAATTTGCATTATATATTGAGAAAAACAGTCTTGAAAACCGAAAATAGACATTTTTTTTATTAATGTGAGTGCAATTTGACAATCAATTATCAAACATACCGCAATGTTTGGATAGGTTATAATATTTGGCGTGCACCCGATAATGTAAATTTGAAAAATCATTACTAATTTTAAAACAATAGTTTTCATTAAAAAAAACATTACAATAACTTAAAACTAATTATCATAAACAAAAACATAAAACATTGTGGTTGTTTTAAAAAAATTGTTAGCGTTAGTTATTATTATTGTCACTAGCAACAATAAAAAATTATAAATTCGTTCGTAGACGAAATACGATGTTGCCATTCCGTCGAAAATTACACGTTGCCAAACTTATTTAGTTCCATCAGATGGTTGACTTGAAATAAAATACATTTTGAAGAGCTTACGTAGGATTACGCTAGGTTTTACGCGCGGAATTTCTTGTATGTTTTTGATCAAAGCAAATTCATTAATTCGAACGAATATTTCTTGTATGTATTTCTTTCCAATTTAATATGATTATTGCAAACTATTGTAGTATATGTTGCTTATAAGTAATTTTATTTTAAAATAAAAATACCCAACTACCATCTAATAAATATTAGCAAGGCACCCCGTGAGTTTAGCTGGCTATTACAAAGTAAAATTCTCATAGTAGAAATCACCGATCGATATTGTTTTCTCAGATTAGTAATACAAATAGTTATGGACGGACAAACATTAGTTATATTTGTCACATTATATTGCGTCTCATATTTACATGAATTACAATACGAACTTTTTTTTGCAGCCGTAATTTGTCATGTCACCAACGCCAACGCAATAAAAGTCAAAATCGGTTGAACGGACGGTAAAACAACTTTCTTTAAATTTCTAATCTTATAGTAAACTAGCGGACCTGACAGACTTTGTCCTGTCTACACATCTTTAATTTGAAAATTTGTCGGATCCAATGTAAAACATTCCAAAATCAACAACTACTAATAAATTAAAAATTAATTAAAAAACCTTGTCCAATGGACAAAATTGTGAATCTAAACCATTCTCAGATCCCCTTGAACACACACAAAAAATTTCATCAAAATCGGTCCAGTCGTTTAAGAGAAGTTCAGTGACATACACACTATAATATTATGAATACATTGACCTATGCTAGGCTTTTTTATTTCCTTATTTAAATAAGTAATTATGGATGCTTAGATATTGTCAATTTTTTTTCCGATTTGATTGCAATCTATTATTCTGTGTTAAATTTGTTGCCTTGTTTATGAATTATAGTTTCTTGCGTTTGCCTTGTACTGGTGTGTAATTGTTGTAAATAATGTACCCTGAATTACTTCAAAATTGCACTGAGACTAAATATTTTGAATGAGATTATTACGTATCAAGCATTCTTGTCACTAAATACTTGTAATAATTGCAGGTTAGTATAATATACGTTCTATTAAATAACGTAAAACTGTCCTACATTGCATTCTTGACATTCATTTTATTTTCCAAACTAGTGACCCACCCCGGATTCGCACGGGTGCAAAATTATCAGTTTCCCTACTATAATATACATCTATACTAATATTATAAAGCTAAAGAGTTTGTGTGATTGTTTGTTTGAACGCGCTAATCTCCGGAACTACTGGTCCGACTTGAATAATTATTTTTGTGTTGAATAGTGCATTTATCGAGGAAGGTTATAGGCTATAAAACATCACGCTATGACCAATAGGAGCCAAGCAGAACGGGTGAAACCGCGCGGAAGTAGCTAGTGTATTATACATATAAACCTTCCTCTTGAATCACTATCTATTAATAAAACCGCATCAAAATCCGTTGCGTAGTTTTTAAGATTTAAGCATACATATGGATATAGGAACAGAAAAAAACGACTTTGTTTTATGCTATGTAGTGATAATAAGTACTTAAATATAACACTACTTATACCTTTTATTTTTAGAACATAATCGTATCAGATGGTGTTCTTTAGTTCCTAATCCCCCAGACACAATTTCTACAGTTACCAGCCTAATAACTTTTAAATGCACGCCATCTAATGGTTAATTTTGAAGAAAAGTTGATTTTCAAGTAGTTGTGTTCATGTCTATGTGTGTAAATGACACTAAGCAGAGTTGGATATTAATATTAAGGTTGTATGGCAAACCGAATGGGTTTTGAGCCGATAATTTGACTAATTCCAATTAAGTGGGATGCCGGATTTTCGCATTACTATTTCTGTTACTTAATATTGTTCCAATGACACTCAAAACAAAATAAAACTGGAAATATTTCAATTCAGCGCCATCTATCGGGAAACGGGCCACAAACAGCCCGGAACATTCACCTTAACTAAATTCAGTAATATCAAAGCTCAGATTCACTTACCCAATTCTTACGACGTTGCAAGCGGAAGACTTGCCATTCCTAGGGTTGGTCAGCATTACAAACTCGACCACATCACCGGGCTGTAGTTCTGCAGGATTACCGCGGACTTCTGACATGTGGAAAAATAGACGACGATTATCTTCGGCCTCCAAAGAGAGGAAACCAAATCCACCTGAAAAAACCGACAGTCAATTAAGTAGGCACATCGTAGAAGATACATATGCTTAATTCCCTCAATTTGTTTCCAAATTATTACCTTTAATAGCGTCAACGGTGGCACGCCTCTTCTTCCTAATTGGCACAATGTTTGTTGCTCGGCCCTCCACGTCGGCCTGGAAAGTGACTGGATCGCCGACCTGTAGTATTTCACGCTTGCACGCCAATCCCATTATACCAAACTCATACGAGGTGCCACCTTCCACTTGAATCAGTCCTGCAAACAAATATTCTTTTTTCAATGTTATAAGTAAACAAAACTAAACCTTATTATTGTTATTTAATATTTTCAACCTGACCATTAATTAGTACTTACTACCATTAGCTTTGAACTAAAATCGGACACAAAATATATCTAAAATCGGTCGTAAATAGAATGGAACATAATCAAATCCATACAAACGATTGCAGTTGACTCCCTACTGTTACAAATGATTGCACTAGTAGCAGTAATTGAATGAAGTGACACCAACTTCACACCCATGTCCCCTAGTTGTAACTTTGTAACTAATAGACTCTACACAAGATACTAGAATGCAATGTTACTGGGGGTCTGCTACTGATATCAGAGCCACTTATTTATTCTCATCTGCGTGGACACAACTTTAACCATTATAAAATCTCACACAAGTACATTCGTTGTTACTTACCGCAATAGTGGGCTTGGTCAGGATTCAAAGCCCGCAGAGTCCTGGTGACCGTTCCATTGAGTGTAGGGTCAAGCGGCTTCGCGATGGGCACAGAGCCGCGTGGTAACACCCGTACGTACTCAGCACTCGCGCACCCACCTCCGGACCCGTTCACTCGTCCCAGAGTATACTCCACCTCACAGCCTAATTCCAAGCCATCTGGATTGCCTTCCAAATTACTGTAAACAATACAACTAAAATTATATTTTCAAAACTGAAAATTACTTCACATGAATTTCTTCATATACATAGCGGAAACCGTAGGGCCATATTTTTACACGTCAATAACAAATATTTCATACAGCTCATTAAAATAACCGACGGATGGTTAAGATACTCAAGTACAACAGTGCTTTTTATACACCTTCGCAACACAAGTATATATTAGGCACATTTTGGCAGAAGGTAAGCGAGCAGCAAAAGCACAGGCTTTTGGTATGATACGCAAAGCAAAGTAGTAGCATAGAATACAATTCTTTGAATGTTAACTGAAACTAATAATATATGGTTTCTTGCATAATAAAATATACTCACAGTAGTACTATTTAAAAATAAATTTAAATGAGACAATATTTACTTAACATGGTAATTCCACATCCCCTCGCGCCTCCGCGTTGCCTCTTTCGGGAATATATTGCGTATCAATGATAGCATCTTAACACTGCTTACTTTGCTAATGGTTGATAAAGGAACTTAAGAATAAATCGCAAATAAAATCATATAATGACAGCAACCCATAATGAAATACCATTTCGACTCTTGTCCATCTTTACTGAAAAGTTAATTTTGTATTATGTGACTCTCTCGTTAGGCGCGTCGTCACAAGTGCGACTACGGAGCTAAGGGCCTCGAGTTCAATTACCGAGTTAGGTACAAACAAATGGTGATTTTTAAGTATTTCGAAAACTCCAGGAATTCAAAGTATGAGAATTCCTGGAGTTTTAACCAGTACATAACGCCTTTTTACACAATTGATAAGAAGTAAAGTGTTACATCTCTATGCGCCTATCCCACCTACCTCTGCCTATCCCAGAAGGAAATAATTTATTTGCACTCCTTAAAACATTTTTTGGACATAACAAGTGCAATGTATCTAAGTAATAAATCCTTGGCTTCATATCGATAATAAATTCGCTTGACCAGTCGCCCTGACCGTACAATTGGATTACAATTGAATAAATAGCAGCATTACTTGACATACAGAGTCAGTTGGTGTTGTTAAATTACGACAAGACGTTTCCGATGTATTTCTTGACAGGATAATGCAGACTGCGATTCAAGTATAATGTGTACAACTGTATAGGAACTTTAGTGCTTTAAATTGAATATGTCACCATTTTTTTTCTTTTTTTTATCAGGTAAAGAACCAAAAACCGGTTGCTAACTCTAATTAATTTTCCCCTTGACGTGAATTTCTAGAAAGCCTCAAACATTTTGTGCCATCTCCAAATAAAAACCAGAAACGTGCTCAGCAGTCGCAGCATTTAGCAAATCCGACAATTATACTATTTGGACATTTCAAATATGAATTTCAAAACAATCGCTTAGCGAGTGATAACATAATTTTGATTCGCCGAGGACTATGTAAGTAAAAGAGCAGAAATAATACACAACTCCCATATTAGCATTACAATGAGCATGCAAAGAAGTATTGTATTATATTTGAGTGTATTTTATTTGTACCAACATAAACGATTGAACATCTTTAAGAGTGACTATAGCAAATCGTCAACATGGAACGAAGACATGTAAAGGAGTTCCGTTTACTCGGAAATATATGTGCATTAATTTCTAACCGAAACCGTTAACCTTTTTGACCCTCAAACTAAGAACACAAATATTATGTGCAGACGGGATTTTTTTTAAGATAAGCTCATTTTTAATGTAACACTAGCAAACTCGGCGAACTCCGTTTCGCCACCAATGATTTTCCCTGTTTTCCTACTTTTCTTTTTAATTTTTCCTGATTTTTTTTTGCTATAAACCTCACGGAGCCGGAGACCTTTCCAAAGAATGCAAAACCGTGGAAATCGGTTCGTGCGTTCTGGAGTTATAGCGTCAGGAAGGAAAACCCGACTTATTTTTATATAATAGATTAAAACTTCAATATTGATTTTAAAACGAGTACGTAAATCTATTTCAACGCAAGCAATGAAGTGCGATATTATGTAAGAATATAAGCTGTGGTAAACAAAATAAATAACAATAAACAACATAACTTACCTAAAATGAAAGAATACTTCTTTTGAATGGTCCGAGGTTTCAATGAAACCGAATCCATCTTTGAGAGCAGCAATAAAGCCTTGCATGAGAGGCCGATTGCCGGCGCCATTGTTGTTATTCCCATTGGTAAGACTATGCTGTACTTGTACTGACTTAGCCACCAACTCTTTTGTTCGTTTTATCTGTTAAAAATCATCAAGTATAACAGTTATTCATGTCATAAAAGGAATTTTATTAATTTAATTTATTAGATGTATCATAATAATTATAAAATATAGACACATATGTAGTAGAAGATGATTTTTTTTAAATACCAGTACACACCTGGTATAAGTCGAAAGTAACAACATCGCCATTACGCGGGAGCATTTTGGATTCACATTTTTTCGCTGAGAATGGGATGGATTTCTTTGTCTGTTGGTTTACTTGCCAACTAATCAAGCCATTATATTCCTGTTCAAACACACAAATATTAGTATCATAGAAATATCATTTGAATTCATTAGTCAAATTATGTGACATAAAATAATTATGTGTTAATGCCATACGGTAATTTAAAGCCTACTTGTACTTTGAAGCAAACACATATGTAAGTACCATGCCATTCATAACTAAGATTTCGTTGCACCATATTGTCATGACAGTAAGTGTTTCTTGTAAAGGGGAAATCATAACTAAGATCAATGCCTACATACCAACAAGGAACATGCATGTACCAACAGGTTTATCACGACCATCGCAATACATACATCTAGTACTTGTGATCTTATTGTTTTACAACAGTCACCATCATAGGTGTATTTGCGAATATACCATACATATTCGGATAAGTTAATTAACTTACCAATTTACAAAGCCTTCGAAGATTACGCAAAAGCGTTTGTTGTTTATTCAGTTTCCGTTTTTGCAGCTTTGGAAAATTTAACAGACAAAACGGATAGAACCAAATTTATGAAACTATCGAATGTCCCGAATCACAGAACAAAGAACAAATATAATTGAATGAGAAATACCATTTGTTCCTTTAACGAGACATCAAGAGTCAAAGTAAAATCTTCATTAAATAATGACATTTTACTTATAAATATATATTTGATATATACTTGCCTATATATGGATAAGACACCGACATTAATTTAACAATAATTTAGACAAAATCATTGAATCGGTAGGTATATAAATAAGATCAATGACATTTATAGAATTTGACAAATTATAATTTATAAATATCAATACGATTTTAATAGATACACTCATAAAATAGATAGATATGATAGATGTGTAATTTTGTGAACCTTTAGTCAAATATTTAACCCTATAAGTTACAAAATTATTTCATCAGCATATCCACATGCTGAATATGGCTTTTAGGCAGTTAAAATCACGAAATGAGTATTGGCACATTTCTCCCCATATTTTAAGAAATCATCCTCTTAAAAAAAGAGAACTGTTTAATATATACAATGTGCACCACACTAGACAAAGTCAAAACCTGTTGTAAAAGGGTATGCTAAAACTCACTTTCAATTACACAGTACTTGTGCGGGATCTTCTAATCAAACAAACCGCTAGATTGAAAGATGCATTGATATGAATAATGGGTAAGATGAAGAGGGGAGAAATTATTATCTCTAATGGTTGCAAAATTAAATATTGGGCAAAAGTTCAATCTGTATGAGATTAAAAGCCATGAAATGGTACATGAAGTATGAAAAAGTTGTAGGATGGGTACAAGACAATGACATGATTGAATAGAAATACTTACATAGTAAATATAATAATACTATATAATTATTATTATTGTTATGTAACTCATATAGTGCAGCGTACTTACCGATGGCGGAGGCCGAGACGGGCTAGAAGTGGAAGACGGATAAAGCTGAGCCTCCTTGGTGACAACGCCGCGGGCGCCGTGCTCGATCAGAGTTTCGAACTTCACAGTTCCAGGCGGCAAGTGCTTGATGCGGATGCCAGATTGGCGATTGTTCATATTTGAGAAAGTGCTCAATGGATCTACGGTAAACTCGACCTGCAAAAAGAATGTTGTTTTAATCAATTATTTAATGATTTGACCAAATTTTAAGTAGATTAGTAATAAACTTAAAACATTCACCTCATCACCCACACTGAGTTCTTGACCAAGACGGAGCACTTCGGCGAAGTGGAAAAACATAGTGTGTTCCCTCTCAACACACCGAATAAATCCAAATCCGTCTCTCAAAGAGCATACTACTCCTTGCTCCCTCCTATTTATGTAAACAAGGTAAGTTAAGAAACAGACGTAATCAGGATGGAAGCAAATAACACAAATAATTTAAAAAATATTGTACTGTATACTGAATTTCTTACCGTTCACCAGAAACATTGAATGATTCATCTAACAATGAGATGTTTGTGGCACGTTTCAACTGATCCCTGCGATCTGTGGCTACTTGAAACTGGACCCAATCCCCGTGGCGCAGAGTGAACTCGCCACATTGGTCCTTGTCACCAAAAGGTACCTATGCAAACAAAGAGCTCTAATTAACACATCTGGAATAAATCTGAAGCTATTATTTTCCGCAACATAATACACACAAAGAATTAATCTTTTATATTTTTTTATCGAGTGTCGTAGCTCCCTACTACCGTAGAACTTTAACAGAAACGTACCTATTTTTATATCACAAATCTAATTCTGTTCACTATACATTCATTCTTTTTACATACAAAGTTTTACAGTAAATTCATTTCACCACGCTATCTAGTGAATAATATACATATATTTTGTTATACGAATTCGTCGAAATACAACATTCTATTGGGATTGGCTGGATATTTTTTTTTTTTTTTGTTTAGAATACACAAATTTTATTCAGCACTGAATAGTGCGAACGACATAACGACATAAATAAAAGCCATCTAGATACGTTCTAACGCAAAAATATTGAAAGATAATGTGTGGAGGGCTCCGCAACGTGTGCGCGTTGCGCATTGTAATTTATTTCCTACTCATATCCCCCGAACAATAAAGACAACTAAAATTGCGTATTTCAAACAAAATATCAATAGTTTCTGTATTAAAACTGTCATTACTTTCGTTATGCGTTTCCACTTATAAATCAATACTGGAATCAGTTCAATGCTATTCTAAAATACCAATTTTAGTTCGGTTAAAACCAGCATATATTTAACTAAGTACGCGACATAATTTTAGTAAAGATTCTGACAATATAACTTTCGTTATTTTTTTTAAACTATCGGGGACAAAAGTCTTTCTAAGAATTGATAACACACTGTGTTTTACATAATGGCACACTATGAGTGTGTGTATATGTACCTCTACTTCAGAGTGGTCAGCTGCCCGGTATCTGATGCGGCCAGGCAGAGGATCGTTCTGAGCCACGCGTACCAAGCTCCCGCGCTCCAGTGGCTTCAACACTTGTCCGCGCATTATCTCCGGACTTACATCTTCAAACACTACGGAGCCGCTCGGCAACTTCGTTATGTTACAAGCCACTTCCTTTCCCTATATAAGAAAGGTAAACATTAACGAAAAATACAGTTTCTATAGTAAAAGCAATCTTATAGGAATTGTATATCTTACGTTTCTAGTTTGAATGATGAATTCTACATCATCTCCCAAAACCAGCTCCTCCTTAGTCTTAGCTTCCGAATAATGGAAGAATATCTCTTTCACTACATCTGCACGTTCAATGAATCCGAAGTTTTCCTTCATGGAACAAACCACTCCATGATATTTGACAGGATGTACAGGATTTTCAAAGCGGACATGGCACGCTCCCAATGTACCACTACAATATTATCACTGTTATTAGACACATCTAATATCAAATGAAATCATTGTATAGAATCGCCACTCACCGCTGATTAGTTGCTATCTGGAAACTGACAGCATCACCAGTGCGCAGAGTGACATTACCCTCAACGTCGTCTTTAGTGTAAGGTAAAAAGAAGCATTCACCACGATTTTCATACGAAATTCTTCCAGTATTGTCTCCAGAACCTTCTCCTTTTACTTCAGTAGTTACTGTCCCAGTAACACGGGCTTCGCTCAACACCTAAAATTAAATAGAACAAACATACACACACTTCTTTTATTGCAATAATAAAAAAATACTAGTAAAGTATATTACCACTTCAGGTGCAATCTTAGTCACTGTTGAAGCAATTGGCTTCCCAGTGCGACGATCGTAGGTCATCTCGAACTCTACAGGGTCTCCTATTTTCAGATGTTCAGTATTGCCGCTAAACTGGCTGAAGTGAAAGAAGAGACGGGCCTGTCTCTCACAGCACTGAATAAATCCATAAGAGTGCAGAAGTTTTTCAATAATGCCTGTCTCTCTAATAGGTGGGTGATTTATTGAATCATATTGTTGAGACGATGAATTGTTAGTAGAGCCAGAAGAATAAACTGAGTCGCCCATTGGACAGCCGTCAATATTGTAGCCCAGAGAGAAGCGGTTGCCACCGGCAGTCTTTGATTGAGCGTTGTAATTATCCCTTGGTGAACTTGGATACTCACCTATTAACAACAGAAAATTATGGTTCATATTATTGTTTTTATATTTATATATATTTATATATACTGCATGATTACTATGACACACTTATGGTCAACAATTTTCTATTTCAAAATACAGCAAAACAAAGCTACTTACTACTAGCATGTAAATAAATAATATGGTATTGGTAATTATCTAGGTATAACATGAGAATTAATACTCAGGTGGATGTGATAATATTAATACCAGTAAGTTGTTAAAGCAGGCACTATTATAAGAAATGAGAATCTCACATTACCATTACATGGTACATTTAAATATAAATAAGTTATTAGAGAAATGAATGGTGTATAACTCAAATTATTCTAGTCAATGCCATAAGTACAGAAAAGGAGAATGATTTTGAGCTCCGAATTTTTATATGATTTGATAATCATATAAGAATTCGGAGCTCAAAATCTATATAAGTATTAATGAGTTGTTTTCATGATTGAATTCATTAATACTTATTTACTTTTCTAAATGTGAGTATACATATATTCTAAAATTGCAATAAAAAATAAAAATCATTATCAGCAATGTAAAACTGAAAAAAAAAAGTCTAAAATAAAAATCTAAACCAAGTATTCTAACCCACAATAAAACCTTCAGATTGTAAATGTGCATAACTTTACATACCTATGATGAAACAGATTTAAGGACAGAAATTTTGCAAAACGTGACACAAATTTTAAAACGATGCTATTCTAAACTAACAGCAACAATGCACACAACAATTCTCTAGTTGTAAACCATTATCACAAAGCACAGCAGTTAGTAAAAAGATGAATACCAGCAGTTCCTGTGGCATCAATTGATACAAATGTCAATGTCAATTTAACAAGCAGGTAATACATGCAGTAGCGTACATATATACACTCACCATTACGGTATGATGCTTTGGGTTGCATGTTAGAATGCTGGAGATCTAAAATGTCTTGCAAGGGTGATGAGTGTGTTTCGGGCGGTTGGAACATCTTCCACTGAGGATTGGACATTCTTGGTGTTCTGTAGCTTCCTTGTGCACAGGTAGAAAGTTTCAGTACCTAGGGTACCAATATATATCACAGAATGTTGTGTGGTGTTAAGTTTTCCGTAGAGGTTACAAATTTTTACATCAAATCACATTTTCTTTTAGTATTTTGTGTTCATTTGAACACTATGGAGTCTTTAACGTAAAAGTCACAATTTATACACCAAAACCACTAATGTTGCAAAATAAAAACTACTTATGATTATGTTATGCTAATTCCTCAGATGTCTTCAATGCTTGCTGAGTCGGAGCTCGTGGTATATTAGCTTGGTTGAAGGTAGATTCGTATAACTCTTGCTATCTATACGTGTTTAACTCGATATTCACAAGCTGCAATAGACACTTTCGTTAGCCTCTATATTACTATAATTACTACATCAAAAAACAAAACTTAATACTTCCAAATGCGTCGAATTACAACAAAGCGTTGCGTTGGATTATCACTACATTTTAATATTAATATCTAGGTAGGTATCGGTCGTCCGATAGAACGAAACGAATACGATGGGTAAAAATTACAACGCCATGGGACAAGGCTTAACTCATAAAGCTACTTCCGTTGGGATGAACAGTATATCATATACGTCAAACGTGATAGTTAGGAGTTTTGCTGACGGTAATCATTTGTATTTGAAAGCAAATAAATACAATACTATAAAATAATCAAATCTCACCACGACACAGCATAGCACTGACGACATACCGCCATATTGAATGTCAACATTTATCACGACTTTGATCCAGCCCTACAAACTAGATTTTTTGTTAGAAATAAATAACCATATAAATATTGAAGATTATGCTATCAGAAGAAATATATAAAATAGGATTTTTTGAAATTTTGTGTTTATTTTTTTGTTTAAAGGCGAAAATCTATCATATGGAGTTGATTTTTCTCTATTTTATGGCCACCGAAAAGTTTGATTGCCGTAGTTATTGCTGATACAAAATTTGAAAATTGCAAAGTAAACTTGATAAAGTCTTGAAAAAAAGGTACTTTTTTTTAATTCCATAACTAACCATTTTATTAAAAAAAAAATGTTATTTTACCGAATTATAGAAAATCATATTGGATTTCTTTAATAAGAAATCGAAGTATGGTAAAAGGTCAGAAAAGAATATTACAAAATATAGTATTAGACCTTTTTAATATTCCTATAATATTTCTAGACTAAATTTTATATAGAATTTTACAGAATGATCATATCTCTACATTATTTATTTAATTTTTTTTACCAATACTACTAATTCTACTAATTTAATACGTTAGCAACATTCGTGCCCAAACGTCAAACAAGTACAACACCTATGTCTTGTACAATACAATCGTTTGAATCGGCACTGCACAGTGATAGGTAGAATTTTTCTTGGGATTTGTAGTGATTAGCATGAATATTACCGAAGTACGGGCTTTCGGCTTTTAATGATAGCAATATATGTTTTTACTAAAAATATACCTGCATTAAATTGATATTAAATTTCATTCGCTCAGCTATTAGGTATTTACATATTATTATTTTTTTTTTATAAAGAAAAGTGCCATCCTTTTTAAATAGTTGTGAGTATCCATCTGAACAGGTCCGCTCATACTGTTGTGGTTCTTTCCTCTAAAGACCACTACAGAATCAACTTGCGCACGGTTCTCTCACATTATCCTATATTTCATTGTCTGGACTTTAAAAGAGACTATGACCTCTGAGTTTGTTTCGGCATTTCTTCTCAGAGTAGTCGGATAGGAAATGCCGGCCTCATCTAGCTATTTGAAATATGACGTGTTCATTACAAAGAGTTTGTCACTTCAGAATAAAAGCGTGGGGTGTTTAATATATTCAATATTATAATATAATAAAATTATTCTATTTGCAAATATGTATGAGGGAAAAGTTATGAAAAAATAGTAAAATGCACCCCCCGCTTTTTACTCGGAAGTGACAAACTCTTTGTAATGAAAAATTATTTTTTAATTTTTAGTTTGGTTACATTTATAAAAGCGTGTGTTTTTAGTTTTTTTAAACTATTATTTATTTTTCAGTTTTTTAGTTCGATATACCAATTAGTTTTCTGCGGACATGTGATATTGCGCAGATCGCTCGCCTAGCTCTTCCTCGCTTACTCTTTCACAGAGGATCTGTAAAGGAATTTATTTATCCTGGCGGTCCTATACAGGATAACGGGATACCGTTTTCAAATTATTGCATTGTCATCGGTCCTTGATACGTGTGCAAAGTTTCAAAGAAATCGAATAGCTGGAAGTTGGGCTTAAAGATTCCTTTACATAGTTACAACCCAAGCTAATAAAAGCGTGTTAAAAATAATAAGTATCTACTATGGACCCATATTACACATCCCCTATAACGTATTGACGAAAATACTATTTCATCAAATCGGATTTTTTTAAATTCTAATAATAGAAGCAGGCAACACCTAACTTTTGATGTATAAATCGTGAACCTTAAATTTTTTCATCCAGGTTGCTTTATAGGTACTATGCTGCTTTATAATAATCTTTTCTTAAAAAACAACGATGGCGATGATAAATTTGTAAAAAGTAGTTCATAAGTAGGTATATGGCGTTTGTACCGCATCACAGTTACGTGAGGCTCGTGTAGACAGTGCCAGAAAAATAATATGGTGTCTGGAACTCAGGGCCAGTGAATATTTTCAGATTTTCAGAGTCTCATTTTCTAAACAATCTCGAATAATTTCTCCCTTAACAATGCTTTATTTGAAAATCTTACCTCCATAAGTCGAAAATACTTCAAGCTGGTGTGATATTATACCTAGATAATATTTGAAGAATATAATAAGGTACAACTATAAGCACTTTATAGCAAACCGTTTATAAAAATTTAGGTAATTTTTTTAATTGCAATATTAAGTAATTAATTATTAATAATTGAATGAGGAGGAGAGTTTAAAAGCACTGGTGTGTACTTAAGTGTACGCAACGAAACGTACCTAGATTAGACGGTAAAGACTATATTAATCCTATGTAGGTATTTACCAGGTACGTGTCAGATCGAATCACTAGAATAGACTGGTCATAATTAAAAAGCTAATGACAAGCCTCAATTTTTTGAACTACCTACACCCAGAAAAATCATATTATAATATTTTTTTTGTTTTCTTGATGGCAACTGAGTCTCCAATACAAAGTTGTCGACTATACTGCCAGTGTCGAGTGGTGACGGCAGATTGTGAACCGTCGAACTATAACTTTGTGGTAGTTGTTAATAAACTGAAATGACAAAACATTTGGGGTAATAAACATAAATTATTCGTATGTGTATAAAAATAATGATAAGGACTCGCACAATATATGTATATGTTACGGTAAGAGTGAATAATTGAATATTATTAATAATTATCTACTATTATTAATAATTACCGAAACTCGAGGTAAAAGTGATAAATTAATCACATTTGTCGGCTATTATTAATAATTTTACCCTAGTAGTGATAAATGTAATAAGTGGCCAAGATGTTATTTTTATTTCAATTTAAATGGCAATAATTATATTGTACTTTCACAACAAATTTTTATTGAATTCTATAATAATACTTTTAAAATTTTAATTTGATGCATTTATTGGTGCTACAGAAGATTTACAGGCAAACCAAATATGATTGTTGATGATTGCTTTTAGGATTCATGTTGATTTTGTTAAAGAATCTATAATTGTTTAATTTTATTTTTGTTACAATTTTATGTAGCACGATAGACTTTCTTGCATAAGTTTGATGCTAGATTACCCAAGGTAATAAAACCGTGTTATAAATAATTTAAATAATAAATATCTACTATGGACCCATATTACATGGGGTATCCCCTATAACGTATTGACGAAAATACTATTTCATCAAATCGTTTTTTTTTAATTCTAATAATAGAAGCAGGCAACACCTAACTTTTATAAATCGTGAACCTTCAATTTTTTCATCCTTGCTTTTTAGGTACTATGCTGCTTTATAATAATCTTTTCTTAAAAAATAACGATGGCGATGTTATAAAAAGTATATATGTTACGGTAAGAGTGAATAATTGAAAATTATTAATAATTATCTACTATTATTAATCACATTTGTCGCTTATCGCTTATTATGAATAATTTTACCCTAGTAGTAATAAATGTAATAAGTGGCCAAGATGTTATTTTTATTTCAATTTAAAAGGCAATATATTGTACTTACACAACAAATATTTGTTGAATTCTATGACAATACTCTTAAAATTTTAATTTGATGCGTTTATAGGTGCTACGGAAGGTTTACAGGCAAACCAAATATGATTATTATTGATGATTGCTTTTAGGATTCGTGTTGATTTTGTTAATGAAACAATAATTGTTTAGTTTTATTTTTGTTACAATTTTATGTACCACGATAGACATTTTTGCATAAGTTTGATGGTAGATTAGATTTTTAAAAGAATTTTATTGTTAATTTTGTGATAAATGTGCCTTTTTGGCGAGGCGAGAGGGAGTGTCAGACTTTTACTAACTAAAAACCACCCCGTTCCTACTCCTGCTTTTCGAGCCGGAGCCCCGGTAAACCCGCTAGGTAGTCCGCAGCTCCAGATCAGGCATCTGCCCTACTGGGCCCCATCTGTGGTGATCTGATGGCTCTTTGAGTCGCGCGCGGAACCCGATGCGCCGCACACACGGGTCTGGTTCTGGTCAGGCGGCGAGCTATCCCTACTCGCCGTCCACGGACCCGCACTTACGTGCAGAATATGTGAATTTGTTGTCCTTTCGGTTTAAAGCAAGTACAAGTAACCTTGTTTGTCTGATCTTTAATTAATATAATCGTAAGACGGTGTAATATTATAAATAAATACATGCTGGTCAAAAAACATAGGGTTTATATTTATTTTATTACTTTCACCAATATGTGTCGTGAATTATTAATTATCACTACTAAAAGTAATAAATTTCGGACAATTATTCACATTTACCAAAACGTGTGGTTATTATTAATAATGTTGTGAAATTATTAATAATTTTCAATTAATCAGATTTACCGTAACATATAAACTGTCTAGCAATTATATATAACGTCTACGCAATTTAGATAAAGTGATAAATGATACTAAATTAATCACATTAACTAGCAATTTTATATAATATCTTCGAAGACTTGGATAATGTAATAAAACGAGCAGCATGCAAACAAAAATGCAGCATGTAGCCGGCAGGGTTTCTGTCATGGCTCCGGCGCTGCGGTCCTCCGGCGGCACAACGCGTGCTAATCGTCGCAGACGGCTTTCGCTCACCACCGCAGCTTCGGCTTATTTGGGTTCTTATCTTGGGGCTTCAGCCACGGTGGGTCGCTGGCAGCCTCCTGCTCCTCATACCCACGGGCCGTCTCGCGCCTACGCGTCTACGCGCCTACGCGATTTTAAATTACACTCTAGGGGTAGGACAAACAAGACTACGTGGAGTCGCTTTTGTAGCAATTCGGTTCTGTCATTAACTTTTGTTGCATAGCATATACATTTTTTAACCAACATTATTATTTAATTGTTACAGAATCTATAGCAAATTAGTTTGATCGGAATTATGTATAGGGCACTTCAAGTTCACTACCACCATTTCCTACATAAGTCATTAGGCCTACTATCGTTATGCGAATCAAATTTATGCCAAAACAAATTAGTCTTTGATCTTAAAGACTAAATTTTATTCTTACAAGTAAGAGTTTAGTGACATTTTGAGTTACACATGTATTATTACTTTGACTATTTTGGGCTCCCTATTATGAATAATGACCAGATAAAGTGATTAATTTATTACATTGTCTAGTGAATTTGACATTTATATATAATGACCAGTCATTATGAATAATTACTATTTAATCACTCTGACTGTAACATTTACATTAACGTGACGTCACGGTCGACGCCTTGACGCTTTGGAGCATATTTCTTCACTAAAAATCTTGTTTTTTTCCGAAATATGATTTTCTTTACAATTAAGTACTATATATTTTCGGATAGGTATAATAAAATAGTTTTTCAAAATTAGTCATCATGCCTATTGACCAAATTTATACGCTGCAGTGAGGTACCTATACAGAAAACCGAAGAGGATTAGGAGGTATAAACTTGCATTACCTTGCAAATATGCTTTACGTTCATGAACTATGACAACGCTTTTGATTTGATCGAGGCTTGGGCAGCTCCCCACAGCATATCTATTGCATCGAGGTTTAAATCGGTTTTGAAATGTTTAGGTATACAATCCAATTCGTATCATGGTTCATTTTCTCCAGTAGAGGTGACGACACTTCACTTCGTCTGATGGCTTCGACCAATCGACCATGAAAAATAAGGCAGATTTCACTTCCCTTGGTGAATTTATAAGCAAGAGATAACATGAGACAGGCACAAAAGAGACTGCACGACTGAGACCAGCCCCGTCGCCTAGCACCACTGAAATTTGACTTAAAACTAAGTGGGTTCCATGTGTGGGTTATTATCCATACTTGCTTCCAATAATAGATATAGGCTTCAGCTTCATAACACCTAAAGGACCTAAACGCACGGAAATTTGGTCTAAATTCCACAAATGTCACCAGCACCATATACAAAACGTAGTAATAATGTGTTTAAAAATACCTACATGTAAATTTAACTATTTAGCTAAAAAAAACTTAATTTCCCTTTAAAAAGTAAAAAAATAATAAAAGAAACTTAATCTTAAAGTACCTAAGAATGTACTAATAATTCTAAAAAAATACGTCGCGTTGGGGGACCGCTCCTAATTATTTCTTAGAATTATTCTATTATATTCTAAAATAGAAATATAGCGGCGCGGGCGGCGGTGTACAGTCCATAAGAATGCGGTCCAACGATTTTTTAATTTTAATTATTTTTTAATTTTTATTTAATTTTTTATTTATGTTAATAAGACAAAATAATATCTTTCAATAACTTCTTTCATTGCGGTTTAATTTGAGACCTCATCCCAGTATATTTGCAGACCTTCGGCTAATCTCCCCACTTTCACCGCCCATAACTTTAAAACGGCTCAACCGATTTTCATCAAACATGTCTAAGAACACTCGCACATAAGTCCCCTTTCATATGAAAAAAACTAAATTGAAATCACTGCATTCGTTCGGGAGTTATGATGCCATAGACAGACAGACAGACAGACAGACCGACAGACAGACAGACAGACACCTCAAACTTATAACACCTCTCTTTTTGCGTCGGGGGTTAAAAAGTAAAGTATGTAAAGTTTCGTTGTTACCGATAGTACCTACTAGCTATTAATACCTACTTATCCAAATTAACTTATGAAAATGTACAATTTATCACTAGGTAGATACCTAGGTCAGAATTAAATGCCTATTTAATAAAAAGCAAGATATTGTAAGACTTCGAATAAGTATCAACCTATACCTAACTACTATCGTATCATAAATCATCAAATAGGTACCCAATAATTAATTATATCTGGTAGAGTAGACGAGCTTGTACTGTATGACTTTGATTTCACTCATTTCGCGATAACAAATTCATTTTCAACTTTTGTTCCTATCATATCAAGTAGGTAAGTATTACCGTGGATGCTGCTGTTGAAACTGACAGAACGCAATAATACGAAAGTGAAGTAGTTTTTTAATTAAGCAAAGTTCGTGAAATTGGAATAATTAATTTCAGACAATATAATATATGGGAACATACAGCATATATAATATAACGGGCATTCAGCTGAATTACATTGAATATTGTTATATCGTTTTCATCAGAAGAAACCTGAAGATCTTTGTCGGTTGCAAAACTGGCACTAAAATTCTAAAACATGCCTTTGGAACTAAATACAAGGACTGCCAGACATAACTTATTTTCTGAAAGGCAAACGTGGGATACCAAGTAGCTTTTACATATATGTACTTTGAACGCCTCGCCTGCGTACCTGCTAAGTTGGATAAACGGCCGATTTGGTATCAGGTGAGAAAGGTAAGTAAAAATATGACTGAAAGTCAGTCCTATTTTTACTTCAATTCTGATAGCTTATTATATTTGCTTTATAAAACATTATTAGAAAATAATATCCGCACTGCCAGACACTTTCCGTAGGCCATAACTTCTGCCAGACGCCTTGAAGGTCTTAAAAAAAATATTGACCTTTCCTTATATTCTGACGTTTGATTTTTATATATGTTACTTAGAGGACTATTTTTAAACTATATTTGTTGAGCCAGACAAATCGTAAGGGCCAAACAACCCCCCAGACATAAAAAATATTCAGCCGTGAGCATGAGCGCGAGGGTACTATGCTAGCGTTTTGGAGCAAGTGAGACATCTATGTCATTTCTCTCTCTTAAATATATAGCCCGCCTTATTCTACTATGCGCTGTATCAGTGTTGCCACATCTACCAACTTTTAGGTAGATCTACCAACTGATCTGCGTTTTGGAGCAAGTGAGACATCTATGTCATTACTCTCTTAAATACAGTCTTAATAATAATAGTCGCCGTAATAATAAATCGATAATATTAAATTATGTAAAATATATGCAAGTTTTCTGCAAATATAATCTTAATATGTAGGTACTTACCACTTTTGGTACAATAGTTTTTCATTTTCATTCCAATAGGATAAAACTTATGATTAATAATAATATAATATTTTTCAAGTATTTAGTTAAAATTTGTTTATGGTTTATATTCGAGAAATAAATATTATTTTGTCAGCAATTAATTTCATTAAATAAAAAATTGTTAACATTTTATTTTATAACATTTAATTTTCAATTATTAGTAATTTGTAAGCAAAACATTCTTTTTTTATTATTTAATCGTCCTGGTACCTATTCATCGTTAGGATCATTGGAAACTTCATCAAACGAATCGTCATGCTATTCTTCTTAAGAATTCTCTATTATTCTTCTTTCATGCTCACGTTTGAATATTTTTTTACGTCTGGGGGATGTTTGGTCCTTATGATTTGTCTGGCATATGTCCATTACCTATCTAAGTAATTTTGAAATTAAATATCTATAAAGTTGTATCGGAACATCACACGACGTGTAGTACCTACTACGTATATCTACTACTAGCTGTGCCCGCGACTTCGTCCGCGTGGAATAGTTATTTTAGACATTATATTTATTTTTGCAAACAACCTCCTCAGCTTTATAAATTATAGTTGTTAAACAACGGTTAATGAGTGCAATGCAAATTCGTGATAGCACTGGATAATAAGGAACAACTCACCTATTATTATTCACACTCATTTCTGTATCCCCCTTCTACGAAGCATAGCATCATGCTAGCTAAGGAGGAGGCGGAGCGCGTGACGATCCGCGGCCACCGTAAACGCGGGTCTGTGGACGGCGAGTAAGAGTAGCTAGTCACCCGACCAGAACCAGACCCTACGGCGCGTCGCGTTTTGCGCGCGCTTCAAATAGCCAGGCCACCACAGATGGGGTCAGTAGGGCTGATGCCCGATCCGGAGCTACAGACAACGTAAAAGACTACCGGGGTTCCGGCTAAAATCAGGAGAAAGAACGGGGTGATTTTTAGTCAGTAAGAGTTCAGACACTCCTTCTCGCCTCACCCAAGGTGGGAGAAGTCATCGGAAGATTTACCCCCCGAAAAAAAAGAAAGGGTATATACTTTTTAGAACAAATGTTTTCACTCATACATGGTGACGCTAGGTTATAAAATCCGTAAGGACCATATTTTTATATCCTATCATATTTTTATGACAATAAATTGAAGAATTGAATTTTGTTCTTTGTCAGGTATTTCAGCCGATATTATTGCATCTATACATAGAATCTGGTTGTACTTTGTTAGTCAGCCACAATAAAATGTGGGCGTGTGGTAAACCGCTTTTTTGCCATTCTACGGTGTAAACTTTCGATGGTCCAAAAATGTTTTTATTCGTTAGTAGGACTATCGCTCGCTAACAACGCCTCTCCTCCTTGCAGCGTTATGTTTTGCACATCATTCGGGGCGGGTGAATTTTATATCGGTGTTATTTTAAAATTGTAATATCTTCTAAGATGTTCATTGAAATTTTGTGATGTCAAAGACAATTTTGATCACAATTAAATACTCTTAATGAACAACACATTTATTTGGATAAGGCCTATAGATACCTAATATTATTTCGTTCTACAACTCTTAACAAATAATGCATTAATTTCCACCCAATTTCATTATCATAAAAACGGTTCTAGTAAGTTAATCTTAAAGATAGACATATAAGTACTGCCGCGGACACTTTTTTAGATCATTTCAAGAGAAATAATTCTTTCATACCTACATTTATTTTTTGGATCTTGAACTGTTTTCGCAGCGCTAAAAAATATATCTATATAAGCTGTAGAATTCAATAGAAACTTTCAACAAAAATTGGTTTGAACGATCATTATTAGTTTTTAAGAAATAATAGGTACATTTTCAAAAAACGCAAATATACTTATATTACTTATCTACCTACTCAAACCTGTAATTACTTTATTTATCTATAAGTAGAATATTTTCGGCCTCGTGTTTCTATAGAAATTATCTGTTGTGTGTTGTTACCTACTGTTGTATTTCAACGTAATTATTATTGGGCTTGTACCTATTTATTTGGATATTTGTGTAAGTATCTTTTGTTTGAGGCTAACCTAACAGTGGCCACAATTTTTATTTAACGTCAACTAAGTTATTCTGTGACTTTCAACGTAACATCGAAGTGAACTCGATCGCAGTTCGCAATGTCATTGGTTATGAAAATAATCTCGACCAATTACGGGCGACAATGCAATCAAGCTCGCTTCGAAAGTAGTTCAAATTAAATAGTCAAACGAACTTACCTGTAAGTGAAGTTCGACTGTAATTATTCTTGTTGTTGCATTGTCCGAAGATGATTAGGAAAACAGTTGTAGTCTCGGCGTTAGTCCGTGGCGTCACACATAATTTTAAAGATTAAAAGCTTAAATTTCTGAACGCAGCCATGCACATTGGCAACACTGCGTCTGCAACACTAATTTCATTAAGTTCATAGCCATTTATTGGTTTTTCAACATAGGGTTCATGTTTATATTTATATAACATGAAGGATCTGGGTAGGGTGGGACTAATCATCTTCGGACAATGCAACAACAAGAATAATTACAGTCGAACTTCACTTACAGGTAAGTTCGTTTGACTATTTAATTATACTTGTTGTTGCATTGTCCTCTATGATTAGGAAAACAGTTGTAGATGTTCAAAGACCAGTTGTAAAAACAATAACCATTTGTTTAAAAATAACAATCAACAGAGTTATTTTTTAAAAAATATACACTTCTTAATTAAATATATAACTGAACAGTTATATATCTATTAACTGCGTAATTCAAACTAATTCCAAATATCATTCACATTGTTGAAGAAAAGGTTCTAAGAAAACTTTTATTAATTATTGGTCTGTTATGAAAAAACTTGCAAAAAATTTAAGACTCTCCAATCCAAGCAGCCGTTCGTCGTATTTCATCAATACTTCCCCACTTGCTGAAAACTGCTAATGTTGTTGCATGTCGGGTACTGTGTGTTGAAAATACACTAGTGTCAATTCCACTCTCTTCCATGGCTCTTTTGACCCAACGGCTGATTGTACTGAAGCACACAGCTTTATATGGCTCCTTTGTAGATACAAATAAGCTAGTACTTTTAAAATCACGTAAACCCTTTGTAACTTTTAAATTGTTGACCACCGCAGTGGCTGGACATACTCCTTTCCTAGCATTAAAGAAAAGGATCAGTTATAAAAAGTTGACCCTGTTTGGTCCTAAAGTCTTGATCAATCTATCTTTTACAAATAGATTGATGAATTGATTAATACAGTCTTGTTTCTAAAGTCAAAGTCAAAGTCAAAGCATTTATTTCAATTAATCCGAAATTAGGCACTTTTGAAACGTCAAATTGAATTGTCCGTCAGTCTGTCTGTCAGTGAAGCTAGGCGCTCGTTCCAAAGTGTTGCTTCGAATGGAGAAGAACGAGCAAGAAACTCCATAATCTAATCATTATGATCATCATTATCATCATCCATAGTTTAATCATTATATTAATAATATTAATCAGGGCTACTGTTTGAGCCCTTTAACCCGTGGCCAACGTTAATATGGTTTTCTTGGTAACAATCTGCAGATAATTCTTTCTCTAGAGTATAATTCTTTTCAATATAATCAAGTACAAAGACATATCCCAAGTATTATTATATTTGGGTTTGGGGGTCTTAATTTAAAAAATCCCTTGAACAATCTTTTGATCTAATGATTGGTATCCAAATGTGGTCCTATAACTAATGATAGAGCTAATCTTACGGAATTCAAATTACCATATGTTACTAACTGTAACTCTTTCATTGAATCACAAAGTACGGTACTGAAATAACTTCAGTAATGGTAGGCTTAGTAATGTTTATATTTATGGATTTAAATACTTAGCCTATGATACTAATGCACATGCATGCATGATTTGCATGATTCAAAGTATCTTTAGATATTGAATTCATCAAGACAAGAACTGCTTCATCACAAATTCCTAACTCTATGTTTTCCTGATAATGCTTCTACCATCAATACCACTTTCTTATAAAAGGGGTGTAACAATCTGGAATTATGCAAGATAAGGACTTAGAAGGTAAAAATATAACAGGTTCCTTTAACAATAATCTATTAACATTAACAATAACCACTGAGTGACCCAATGGGGCACAACTATTATACCTGTTGCTTTGTCTGTAATTTATTTTCTAGGGTTTTAAGAACCATAGAGAATGGAGGAGAAATAATAAATAAAATAAGCTGTATTTAGTCCAAGGAATGGTGAAAGCATCAACTGCAACAGCTCCTAGGTCTGGTTGCCATGACATATAAGTGCAACACCTTGCATTAGTATATATCAATAACCTTTGGATTGTTTATATTGCTCAGTTCCCATTTTGTAATGTCTATCTTCCTATCTTCCTTCTAGACTCAAAAAAGCTATCACACTATCTTTAGTGTTTATGTAATTAGCATCAAACAATAGTCTTTTAAAATTCACACCATTGCCAAATATTCTTAGAAATCCTATGTAAAAAATTATATTAAATTCCTCCTAATCTATTTATACATATAGGTTACAGCAGTAATATTATCACTATTTCTTCATTTATAAGCAAACATTTTTAAAACAAAAAAGGCAGCTATTCATTCCAGTGAATTTATGTGAGCCCTAGACTCTTTAATTAGCCTAAATTCTAACTTTAATCATAATTTTATACAGTAATTCTTTTATAAGCTTGGAAAAAACAATAAAAGAATATATTTCTTTCCTTTTCAGTAATGTTAAGAGTCATATCTATAGTATTGTATAGTAACAATAAAAGTTACAGTTGTAACATCACACTTAACTATTCTCTTTGCTCGGCTAACTATAAATCCTAATGTTTTTAGTAAATTCACAGTTGCTTGTATGTTTTGTATACACTGTTGTTATAACAATTTTGTTTATGTAACATAATAACATAGTTGTTTCATATACTTAAAAAAACAAAAAGTCATCTAAATAGATAACTGATATACAACCTCTTTCTCTTAAGAAAACCATCATTGGTTCATGATTTTTGTGAATGTTGATGGAGCCGTACAAAGGCCCAAGAATAAAACATAAGTATTTAACTGATAGTGTTTTCCTTAAAAATAAATCTTAAATATTTCTCACTATCCTTGTTGATACTTATCATATAACAAGTATATTTCAGATATAAGATGACAAGAACATCATCTTTTTGTAAAAACTTGCACACTGTTCGGTATTTTCCAATTTGAAATACTCAGTTTCAACAAAATTATTTAAATTCTTTAAACTTAGAACAAAACGAAAAGTTCCATTGCTCTTTTTAACAAGGAAAATAGGTGAACACAATGAATCTTTTTACAGGTTTGCAAGTTTGTATTGCTTTCATAGCAAGTACTTAACTGGTTAATTTCTGCGGTGATCTGTAAAGATTCTAGTTCAGAAAACCTATCATTTTGAGTACAACTCTGGTATGGTTTACTATGCAAAAGGATTGAATATCCTGCAACCCAACCGAGAATAATTGGATCTTGAGTTAAACTCTGGTGTGGTTTATCACACAAAGGGGTTGAGTATCCCGCAACCCAACTGAGAATAATTGGATCCTGAGTTATCAAGTTTTCAATTATTTAAGTGGTAGTTAAGTCTACTCACCTGTTGGTTCATTTGCGTTGAGGTTGACTCCTCTTGCTCTCCCTGGTCCTGACTGCTGCTGGTGTTCTGGGTGACGGCCCCCCCTCTTTTTAGCATCTGCCTGAGGAGGACCCCGCCAGTTTAAAGCTTTATTATTATTTATTTTAGGAGTACCTGTCTGAGGCACCCATGTACTTCGCTTTGTAGTGAACCTTTTTGTTTCAGCCACCTCAGTTCTTGATCAGATCTTTTGACTGATCTTGCTGTTCTGATCTCTTCTCCTAGATCTTCACCAAATAGATAGATTTCTGTTCCAGATTGCAATAGAAAATCTTTCACATTTTTATTTATAACTGATAACAGGAGGGACTTACGTCTCTTTCTATCTAAATTTATAGTCACAGAGTAGGATTGGAGCATCATTCAGTATTCTAATGATATCCATCTATGTCCTTAATTATCTCTCATGCACATTTGAAGACATGAACCCAGACATGCCAAGGCTGTTGAGGTTTGTTTCTGTTTTGTTTGTATCATTTGGTCACACTTCTGGGATTATTAATCATTGATTGTAGTGCTTACCTCCGGGTTTAACAAAAGATGCACCATTAATTTCATGTTGGAGAACGGTGAATTTTCATCAGTATGCCATTCCCCCAATCACCTTTGTGCTATTTGTTTGTGTAACTCTCCTCCTACTCTCACCAGCTGTGACTTCACACCTTATATGTCTATTACCTGAGGATCCAACATCTCTTCATGTGGTAAGACTTCAGGTAATTCTCATAAAGATTCTATATTTTCCACATTTACATCTTGTTGTACAATGTACATATGTATCATTTTGTTGAGCATTGCTCAATTCTATGCATTCATTATCCGGAGGGACATTTTCAATGTCTTCCTCCATGTAGTGTGATAATGTTAATGGTGTCTTTCCAGTTTCTGGAAGTAAAACACAATGCAAGCTGTGCTTATGGTACAGCATGTGACTTATGGTACAGCATGTGGCGTATGGTACAGCATGTGGCTTTCGCCACATCACAATATAACCATGTAAGTTCCCGCAGAACTTCCCTTGAAGGTTATAAAGACTCAACCGCGTGTGCTCCCACAGAACACCCCAGAGGTTGATTATTTGATAGCTTAGCAAGACTCAACCGCGTGTGCTCCCACAGAACACCCCAGAGGTTGATTATTTGATAACTTAGCCATTGTAGACCACGTACGCCCCCGCAGGACGTCCCACAGGTCAGGCCAGTTCTTGCTAGAAAATAACCGGCCTTGTAAATGCTCGTGCGATTCCTTGTACATAAGTATCTATCGCGCATGAAATAGCAAAATGTCGCCGCGTCCTTTACATACACATGCAAAGCGCAAGATGCCCAGGCACAAAAGTAAAAACACACGTTCTTTAAACGGTGTAGCGTTAAATGTTTTGCTGCATAGCGAAGCTATAAACTTTGTTGCAAACTTGCAAAAGATGAAAGGCCGGCCATTTTCGTACCATCATCGCTCGAATCGGAGCTCAAAAGTTCCTTTTCAAGTTTCTTCAATTTCTTCAGCAGTTTTAGATCTTGACTCCGACTTTATCTTTCCCATATTACAGTTTTAGAAACACTTATTTTAACTAAAAAATGGTAAAAATGTGGGAAAACGTGACGCCGTTACGTGACATAAAATCCGAATGAAATTAGTGTTGCAGACGCAGTGTTGCCAATGTGCATGGCTGCGTTCAGAAATTTAAGCTTTTAATCTTTAAAATTATGTGTGACGCCACGGACTAACGCCGAGACTACAACTGTTTTCCTAATCATAGAGGACAATGCAACAACAAGTATAATTGACATTTACAGGATAGCCTAACATACATGTGGTGATGTGGTGACGCAAGAAAACAGACATAACGCTTATGCATTCACTCTCAACTTTCCATGGTGCATCGAAGAACGTTGTAGGTAGGTAAACTGCAAAACAAGAAGGTAGAAATATGTACCTAAGCCTTTTCCATTCCAGAGCTGCGGACTGTCTGTGACCGGGGTTCTGGTGCAAAAAGCAGGAGTAGGAACGGGGTGGTTTTTTTTTAGTCAGTAAGAGTCTGACAAAATCCGCCTCGCCCAAGGTGGGAGAAATCATTGGATGATATCTCCCCTTAAAAAAGAGCATTTTCCTTTTGTTCACCATTATCATTAACTTTTTGTTATTTATTATTAGAATTTTATTCTACACAACATTAGTGGTTTACTGTTTTAAAAACATACTTATGATACAGATTTGATGTAACAATTTATGTAAAGAATCAGCGTAGTCAGAAATGCTTAGCTAAGGAAAGCAAAGTGTTAATTTGATTCCAAGATTTAAAACGTTATGTGGTTTTCAATTGATAATAATTTAATCCAAATAATATTATGTGTACAAACAGATACAGATCTTGACTCTAAATAAACTTTTCAAGTTACTCGAACAAGGTATCACTGAAATATAGGTAACATTTTAATAAAAAAACTCCGATTGTCAGATGTCCTTTAATTTTCTTTAGAAGTTATTTTTTGTTATATTCTTCTAAGCTAAAATCTAACTACGCCATCGCAAATACACATTTAGTATTAGGTAATAAAAATACACATTTTATTCACAAACACTGCAGCAACCAACAGCTATAGGACATAGTTGTTGGTTGCTGGACGTTGTGATTTAGTTTTATTTTAATTATAAAATAACAAAAACATGTTACAGCTGAAATAGGTATAATAAAAAAAAATGTAGGTACATTGTTGGCAATTAGGAAGAATTTTCTCCTATGTCATGGGTACACTGCCTCCCTCGTTGGTCGAGTGGTCGTAAGCTAACCCCCTACTACATGGGACTTATAACACAAATGGAGAAAAGAGGGTGTACATTGTACAGCGGCATTACGTACCGTAATGTGCACCACCTGCCTTTTCGGGGATAAAAGGCGTGACGTTGTATGTGTGTGTCATGGCATCTAAAATCAGCGTGGATTCTTTTGTGTGGCAGTCGAACCGATTACACGTTGTCTATCAGCCGATTGTAAATCTCCAAATTTTTAATAAGTGGTGGTCAGTGGTTACTTTTCTACTTGGATACTTACTTCTTCGTTCGATCGCGATTATGTACACCTTTTTGAAGAAACCAGCGCTCAATATTGGCAATAAACATTAATACGATATGCCGGTGGCTGAGACACCTACGATTTGAAGCGACGTTATAAAAATAATCAATAACTAAAACATGATTACATTAAATAGTAATTTTACAATACCTTTATAATAAATATAAATCAAAAAACTTAAGTGGAATAACATAAATAAATAATATAACCAGAAACAAAACCAGAAGACAGCATCCCCGTAATGTATAGATGTAAAGGAAGCTTAAAGCATCTCCTAACACAGGCAATCAGGCATATTTAGATTAAAAGAAGGCCCCAAACACGATTACCCAATGTTTTAACAAATTGCAACAATAAACGATATTTTCTTTTTAATTTTCATCTTACTATAAAGTTATTTGTCCAGGATGTTATTTCAGTAAGTAAACTTCTACCTGAAACACATACTTAGTATTTATTACGTAAATATGCAAGTAGTTCAGAACACTAGAGTTCATGTAGAATTGTTGAACGTGGACTCTGCTCATGCGTAAAGTAGATAATGAATCCAGCAAAAAGTATTTATCTTTATATACAATGTGATAGGTGTGGGACTTCTAACCCGTTAAGGCTGAGTACTACATCTAATTTTATCGACAAAAAAGTAATATGGGGGTTTGAAACCCCAATTGAAAATATTGAAAAATAGCGATTTTTTCGGTAAAGATTATTCAGAATTTTTTTTTCTGGCCAAAACATTATCAAACATATGAAAAAAGTAATGAATTAGTTAGCCAAGATTATTAGCTACCGTTTGTCGTTTTTTTTTGTTTCTACGACGCATGCAGCCTTTGATATCACATAAAGTAAGAAAAATATTAAAATAGCCATAATTTTAAGGGATTCGACCCCTTCGACCCCCGACTTTTGTCCATAAAATTAGATGTAGTACTCAGCCTTAACGGGTTAGAAGTCCGAACCCTATCACATTGTATATAATTCTTCTGTAAGTGTGTATGTCACTGAACTTCTCTTAAACGTCTGGACCGATTTTGATGAAATTTTTTGTGTGAGTTCAAGGGGATCTGGGAATGGTTTAGATTTACAATTTTGTCCGCTGGACAATGTTTTTTTAATTAATTTTTAATTTATTGGTAGTTGTTGATTTTGGAATGTTTTACATTGGATCCGACAAATTTTCAAATTAAAGATTTAGACAGGACAAAGTCTGTCGGGTCCGCTAGTTTTATATATTATTGTTACGTCTATTAAAAGTACGCCTCCTACACCGAAACTATTAATTATTTTTACAAAAATATATTTTAGGTAGTATAATAGTATAAGTTTAGGTAATATTGGATACTTTCTCAAATTTATTTTTGTACAAATACTCGTATTTGTATTTGTGCTTATTCGTATTCGAATTAATTGGGAGGAAAGTAATAGGTACTCAAAAAAGGTGTATAGCTCTAAGCTAAGTAAATCTTGTTATTGTCTAGACAAGGCATTATAAAAGAAAAAAAATCCACAGAATAGTCTGCCAGTTACAAATTAAAATAGATAAGATGAGCTAAGATAGCCATTGAAGTTAAGCTTTTGCAAACAAATTGAAGGCGGATTGTTCCGACGAATATATAATGTAAGCACCTGTTGATTCTACGTTCAACAGGTAAGAAACAGTGTATTATTACGTGTGGGAGAGCCATGCTTCGGCACGAATGGGCGGGATCGACCGGAGTGATACACGGCCTCACCGAAAACCGACGTGAAACAACGCTTGCGTTGTGTTTCGTTATGTGAGTGAGGTTACCGAAGGCCCAATTCCCCCCTTCCCAATCTTCCCAATCCCCGATTCCCGAACAACAACCCTTAAATTCCTAACCCCCAAAAAGCCGGCAACGCAATTGTAACGTCTCGGTGTTTCAAGTGTCCATGGGCAGCGGCGATTGCTTACCATCAGGTGACCCATCTGCTCTTTTACCGGCTTATTCCATAAGAAATATATCGCTGAACAATTGTTATATCAAGAAGAAAGTCTTAAACAGCTGAAATTACTATACCTCTATAATAATAATAACTCCGCAAGGCAGCTTGTGGCGAGCTGTTAGGCAGTGGCCACCATCACGGACCTGACTCCCGGGAGAGGCCCTATTTTTTAACTCGTTTAGTACTCGTGACTATCCGGAGTGGCCTGCCTCATTCTTGCTTTAATCGGCTGGTTTGAGTGGAGATCGCAAGAGTGGAGTTGTGTTTAACTCCACTTGGGGGAAGGATGTATCCCAGTAAGATGCTGGTAGGGGTCTTGACCGTACTTCCGGGATTGCTCTGATAGCTCTGGGATGCCTCTCCTTCCTCAAGCAGCTCAACGTATGTTGCCCCCTTGTCGCTACATGCTAACGGCCGTTTCCCGGGGCCATTAATTGAGTTTGCTAGTCACCCCCTGCCTGTTTATCCGTGTTTTTCAATATTGGTCAGGGGCAGGGGCCATAGTATTCCATAGTTACCATATTTACCAGTCCATTAGGCACTCACACCCATAACCCAATCATTTTTCTTCCATATTGCACAATAGTCCTGCATCAACCGGGGATTGTCCTTTGGTGTACTTCCATAGTGCATACAGGGATAATAGCCGGCTGATGTCCCATTACATTTAGATTAAAATTGTTCAACGGGCCTCTGCGAGTTGGCTTCGGCCCCTCGTACGCCTAAACGCCTTCCAAAGGTCTGGGACCCTGTGGTCCCCTGATGAATAAAGAACAAACATAATAATATCATACTTCATTTATTTACTTGATGATTACATTTTTAAATATTAAATTAAAAAAATAAACATTTATAAATATAAAAAGCAGTAGCCCACCAGTAACGGGATAAATCCAAGCAAGCTAGGTCTGGGCTCAAGAGAGAGGAATTTTCGGACAATACGCGCTGTGTCCAGGAGTACTGCTTTCTGCATCAATTTCTTGATCCAACCGTCTAACGTTAGCCTACTCAGGTGTTGGTCGAGACTTTTGGCTATGAGGCCATTGGCAGATACGACTATCGGCACAATGATTGCTGAATCTACATCCCATATGTCGACAACCTCATGAGCTAAATCAAGATATTTACTGGCTTTATCTTTTTCAGCTTTCACAAGATTCTCATCAAGTGGGATTGTTATATCAATTATCATTGTGCGACGGCTTGGTCGATCTATCACCACAATGTCAGGTTTGTTAGCAACAATTGTCCTGTCTGTGATGATAGTTCGATCCCAATACAGTGTGACATCTCCATTTTCAAGAACTGGCACTTCAAATTCAACAATTTTATATTTTAATTTTAAAGCAAGTTGTTGATGAATAATCCTGGCTACAAGATTGTGTCTATGCAAGTACTCTCCGTTAGCTAAGTGAGAAGAACCCGAAATTATATGTCGAATGGATTCCCCTGGACGATGACATGCCCGACAAATATCAGCCGTTCCATCCTTTATAATATACCTTCGGTAGTTGTTCGTCAACATAACTTCGTCCATAATTGCACAGACAAAACCTTCCGTTTCTCCAAATAAGTTACCAAAACGTAGCCAGGATACGGAGTACCTACCGACGCTAATAAATCTGTATCTGGCCCATGTAGGGCCCGATAGTAGCGTCATAGCGTTAGAAATATATAAATATTTCTACCTAGAAGATACTTTAAAGCTTTCGCTCTCAGGACCTTGAGCTCAAAAATCTTGACTATAGACAGCAACACAAAAACAAGTTGTCCGTATACTAAAGAGGGGTAGCTAAAGAAATGTGAAGCTTTTAAAAAGCTTTTATGCTTACACAACTAAAATAAATAGAAAATTAAGTAAGTGCCTCTTTGGTCTCTCCCTCTACTCCCCCTACCCTCTCTTCTGAAAGGGTAGGTAGAGGACTAAATTCGCATCTGCATTGTCTTCTCCTTGATGTAATTATGGCTGTCTTTGGTAGTAAAACAAGAGCTCTCCTTTGATAGACTTTTTCTATGTAGTTTGACTTCAACAGCGTGTGTTATGCTTATCCTCGACAATAACTACTCTAACATTAAAAGTTGGATGTTATAATATATATTTTTTGCTTTATTTTAGGTTTTATTCCTTTTTTTAGGTATTTTTAAGTTGAAAATAACGTGTAAGCAATCATATTTAAAATATACTACCATTAAAATAAAAATTAGTCATCTACTATATTGCTCATCATTTGAACTTGATTCAATATTAATTAAGTAGTGTACGGCAGCATTTCGTTATTTTCTTCTAACACTAATTTCATTGTTCGGATCTGAGGATCTAACAAAGAATAGATCATGACCATCTGAAAAGCCCTCCTCCAGTTAAAAATTGGGAACTAACAGTTTTATTTTGGATTGTAGAATTGTTTTCTAGCGCTAGTCCGTTATAACTTTAAAAAGCAAACAGAATAGTCCCAGTACTGCCTCCTATATTAAAAAAGAAAAGGTATAAAAATGAATAGTTACGAAAAAATCGGTTAACAAATAGAACAAAGATTCATAAAATATTCTAAGACTTTCTAGTCTAAGACTTTAAACTATCTCTCTTCTCTTCCCTCTCCCGACTATTCACCATTCTTCTTTAATCAACTCACAGCTTGTGATGTTAGAAAGAGCATATTATCCATCAGTTCCAATGCAGTAGGGAGTGACAGTGTCAGCCGTAAGATGATACTCCCTGTCCTGGACGAGATCCTTCCTGTCATCTGCCATATCCTTAACTATTCCTTATCCAGTTGCGTTTTTCCTTCTGCATGGAAGGAGGCGCAAATCACACCACTACCAAAAAAACCAAATCCTGAATCCTTTTCCGACTATCGTCCAATTTCTATTTTACCTTTCCTTTCCAAAGTCCTTGAACGCCTCATCTATAACCAGTTTAGTGCTTTCCTCACCAAACACCGTCTCCTTAATCCCTACCAATCCGGGTTTCGTCCGGGACATAGTACCACTACGGCTCTAGTCCACATCACTGACGACATACGATCCGGTATTGAAAATGGTAATTTAACTCTGCTCACCTTGCTAGATTTTAGCAACGCCTTCAATACCGTCGATTTCGAGATACTGCTTGGAATACTGAGTTCTCTCAACATATCTCCAACTGTGATTGATTTCTTTCGTAGTTACCTGTGTGGCCGCCGGCAGCGTGTTGCCGTCGAGGGTTCATACTCTTCCTGGTCTGATACGGCTGCTGGCGTACCACAGGGGGGCGTTCTTTCTCCTTTACTCTTCGCAATTTTTATAAATTCTATCTCTAACGATCTTCTCTCTTCCTACCACCTGTATGCCGACGATCTGCAAATTTACTCACAAGCACCTCCTGATGAATTTTCCGAAGCAGTCAAGATGGTTAACACTGACTTGGCTCGTATATCGGAATGGAGTACGGCCTACGGCCTAAAGGTGAATCCCACGAAGACCCAGGTCATTGTTGTCGGTAGCCCTCGTTTACGCTGCAAGATTGCGTGGACACAGATGCCACCCATAGTTTTTGACGGTACTACAATACCATACAGTGATACTGTAAAAGACTTGGGTATTGTTTTGGACCGAGACTTTTCCTGGGGACCTCAACTAGGACAAGTCAGTCGAAGAATGTTTGCATCTGCGAAGTCTTTGTGCAGACTTCGTAACTTTCTTCCAACTGCTACTAAAATTGCGCTAGCTCAATCACTTCTCCTTCCCATTCTCGATTATGCCGACGTCAGCTATCCGGATCTTACCGAAGCGCAGTTAGATAAACTTGAGCGACTCCAAAACTTTAGTATAAGGTTTATATTTGGATTACGCAAATATGACCACGTTTCCGAATATCGTGCGAAACTCAAGTGGCTGCCGATCCGCCTTCGCCGGAATACTCATATCTTATCTCTTCTATACAATATACTGTTTAATCCTGCTACCCCCATTACCTCAAGGAACGTTTCAGGTTCTGTCATGACACACATTCTAGACCAGTACGGTCATCGGAGAGACTCAAGCTTGAGATGCCTCAACATGAAAGCAGAGCCTTTGACCAATCTTTTACGGTTCGAGCCGTGCGGCTGTGGAATGCGCTACCGCTTTTGGTAAGGCAGGCACAGTCGCTCGCTACTTTCAAGGTGCTCGTGAAGGATCACTATCTTTCAAATCTGTAACACAGCGTCATTGTTTCCTTGCAGTCGTTTTCTTTCTGCTATCACATTTTCTTGTCATTTGTAACATAACTATTATTTCTTGTGTATATATGTATGTATGTATGAATGTATGTATGTATGTATGTATGTAGGTATGTATGTATGTATATGTATGTATTTGTGTATGTATGTAATTGTATATTCATTTATATGTAAGTACACTTAGAACCACCTCCACTAACATTCACCATCTCCGTCCACCCAAAGGTTGCCTGGAAGAGATCGCTGTAAGCGATAAGGCCGCCTTTGTACCCTACCATCCACTTAGCGCTACTTATATTTATTTGTCTGAATTGTAAAAGGTGTACAATAAAGTTTATTATTATTATTATTTCTTGAAACTTTTATGTTTTCTCCCATCTTGTGGGGTTCTAAGAAAGCACGGGCCAAAGCCAAGTGCTGTAAATGAAATAAAGTGTTTTTCTATGTATTTAAGAATTTTCGGGTTAGACGGCAAGTATTTAAGATTACTGCTTTTTGAAGAAGGAGGTAGGTTGATGGACTGATATTTAACTGGTTTAAACTATTATGGAGGGTTTTAGGGATTACTCCCGTGGTAGATAAAATTATTGGGACAGTTTTGGTGTGGGTAACGCCCCACTGAGTTTTTATCTCTATTGATAGGTCTGTGTATTTTGCTATTTTTTCGGAGTGTGTGTTGGTGAGATTGTGGGTGTTGCATATTGCTATGTCTATAATGTAAACTAATTTCTTTTGTTTATCTAACATTGTTATATCTGGTCTATTGTTATATATTGTTTTATCGGTGATGATCGTTCTGTCCCAATATAGTTTAAAATTATCATTTTCTAATACGGCCTGTGGTTTATATTTATAGTACGGTACTTTATCAGCGACTAATTTAGTTTGTATAGCTAGGGATTGATGGATAATTGCGGCAACTTGGTCATGACGGTGTTTATAATCTGTCTGGGCTATGGCTCTGCAGGCACCTGTGATGTGCTGGATAGTCTCTGATGCACCGTGACATCGTCTACAACTGTCGTTATAGTTGGGTCTTCGGATGATGAATTTTTGATAGTTTGCTGTGTCAATAACCTGATCTTGTATGGCAATCATAAATCCCTCCGTTTCAGGGAAGAGTTCACCTCGCCGCAGCCACGCGTTCGATGCTTTCATATCGACATGAGGTTGCTGCAGGTCGAGGCGATGTCTTCCATGGAGGGATTTACGTTCCCAAGCTGCAATTTTGTCCGATTTGGTGGTGATACGCTCATTACGTTGTGGGTCAGAAGAGTGCAAATTCAGTGGGGTGTAATTTTTATCTAGGCATGAAATGAGTTTGTGAAGGGAGGATTGTTGGGCTTTATGGAAGAAAAACTTTCTCAAGTTGGCTATCTGCTGGTTATGTAAGTTTTCAATGTCTATAAGACCCCGTCCTCCATCTTCTCTCGGTAGCGTGAGTCTTTGCACACAGGATCTTGGGTGGTGCTTTCTGTTTATGGTCAAAGATGTATTGATGGTCCGTTGTAATTTGATTAGATCGGTTTTTGACCAGCTTACAATACCAAAGGAGTATGTGAGTATTGGGATGGCAAATGAGTTTATGGCTTTGAATAGATTACGGGATGTTAATTGGGATCTTATTAGCATATTAAGTCTGTGTTTATATTTAGTGGTTATCTTATGTTTGGTGAGCTTTTTGTCTATTTGGTGTGTTTGTTCAAATCCTAAATATTTATAGTTACAGTTTTGTGGCATTGATTCTATTATTTCACCAGATTCCAAAGTGTACGGATTGTTTTCGATGTGTTGTCCTTTTAAAAGAGTGAATGTCTTGCATTTATCAATACCAAAAGTCATTTTGATGTCATCTGAAAAGGTTTGGGTGAGGTCTGCAAGTGAAGAAAGTCCTGATAGATTATTACTGTAGAGTTTTATGTCATCCATGAACATCAAGTGAGTTAAATTAAAGTTTTGTCCGGTGGTGGTATCTTTAAGGGTGAGACCGTAGTCAGAAGAGTTTAGGAGGTTGGAAAGAGGGTTCAAAGCGAGGCAGAACCAAAGGGGGCTCAGAGCATCGCCTTGGAAAATACCCCGTCTAATGGGTATGCAATCAGTTTGCACTACTTTACCTAATTTTATCTTAGTGGACCAATGTTTCATGGTTTCAGTTAAAAAATTTATTAAATCTGGGTGTATTTTATAATGTTCTAGTATATATAGTAACCAGCTATGGGGGACTGAGTCAAAGGCCTTTTGGTAGTCGATATACATTGTGAAAATGTCGTTTTTTTGTTTAACGTTATGTTTTAGGGCTATGAGGTCTATCGTCAACTGTTCTTTGCACCCCTGACTGTATTTACGGCACCCTTTCTGTTCTTCGGCTAGAATGTTGTTTTCTGATACGTGTTTGTAAACTATTTCTGAAATACATCCCGTGGTTAATTTATAGAAAGTCTGTAGGCAAGTTATGGGCCTGTATTTGGCTGGGTTCATGTGGTCAGAGTCTTTGGGAATCATATATGTTAGGCCTTGTGTAATAAAGTCTGGGATGTTGTAGGGGTTTCTTATGAAGTCGTTAATATGCTTATAGATAGAGGGGTGTAGGGAAGTGAGTTTCTTGTAGTAGTAGTTATGAATGTGATCTGTGCCCGGAGACTTCCAATTGTGTGCTTTTTGGATGACATTAACAAACACCTCAAGTGGAATAGCATCAAATGACATTTGTGGTAGATGCTCTAATTTCTTTTTATCATCTTGTATCCATCTGGCAGTTTGATTGTGATTACATGTCTTTGACCAAATATTCGACCAGTAACTGTGTAGCTGTTCAGAGTTGGGATGTGGTATTTCTGTTGCTTGTTGTCTGTCTTGTGTATGTGTAGTGTCGGTAGTTAATGTCCTATAAAAGTGTCTTTCATTGTTTGTGAACTGAGTGTTTTGGTCTTTTCGTTTAGTGCAGTAAAAGTACCTACGTCGCCTACTTGTTATAGCTGTAAGTTTCTGCTTTAGACTATCCATGAACTGCTCATTCGTTGTGTTTGGTTCTTCATAGCTGGAATGTGTTCTATATTTATGTTTAATTTTTTCGATTTGTGTAATTAGTTTTAAATGTCTGTTGCCGTTGATATATTGAGTCATTCTACCTATTTCTTTACGGATTATGAGTATTTTTTGGTCTAGTCGTCTCAGCCAGTTTGGTCTCTTATCTGTTATGTTGCCGGTGTATTGTGTGGTAGATGATGTTTGATTGTGTTGTGTAGTAGATGATGTTTGGTTGTGTTGTGTAGAAGATGATGTTTGGTTGTGTTGTGCAGAAGATGATGTTTGGTTGTGTTGTGTAGTAGATGATGTTTGGTTGTTACGTTCTTTGAATTTAGTGCCATTACATAGGGCGGCAGTGTGAGCCGCACAGTATACGAGAGTGTGAGTTTTAAGAAAATCGTCTTCTGTAGAGCAATATTTTGGTAACACTGTGCTGTTTAGATAAGAGATTATGTGCGCGAATCTTTTTGACGTTTTTTGTTTGGGTATAAATGGTCTATGGGTAGGATCTGTAGATAGATATTTTTGGTAAATTTCTTCGAAGGTCTTTTCTATTTTCGTATCTAGTGTTTCATCAACTAGTATAGTAGTAGTTTCATCCTGCAATGTTGTTGTATCTGTATTTGTATTATCTGCTGTGCTATTTTGGATGCCAATTTGATCATATTCACTAATAAGGTTTGAGGCGTTTACATTTGTACTGTTTGGTGATATGTTGTCATGTTGAGTATTTTGTGTTATCTGTATGCTAAGACTAAGACTATTTCTTACTTCTCTTTTTATTTCCTCTAATCTGTCGTCTGATATAAGTCTATTATTAATTATTACTCTGCGCTGATCAGCAATACGCTGTTCGGAAACATGCGCTATGACAGGGAATTGTTGCGTTATGGTAGTATGTAGTTGTTTTCTGTAAGCGGTTCTGTTAGTTTCAATATGGGTTATTTTGTAGTATTCCTTAATAATAGCTTCATTAATATCCTCTGTCCATTTTAAACGGGTGCTTGAATTGGTTGGTTGTTGTGAGTCGGTTGTTGTAGAATGTGTGTAAATTATTGTGTTGTGATCGATGTTACTATTTTGAAGTTCAATCTGTACTTCGTTTTTTATTAGTTCTAATGTAGCTTCAGGAAGCAATTTGTTTCGAAGAATGGCGCGTTTCTGATCACCGAGTCGCTGTTTGGGAACTTTCATTTCTGGGAATCTGTCAGTAAATTTAGCATGAAGGGGGTCTAAATAACCGCGGACTTTTGTATCTAGATTTGTGATAAAAAGGTAGGTGCGCCAGATGAACTCGTTCATCTCTCTCGTCCATCTCAATCGCGCGCGAACTTGACCAGTGGTGGGTGCAGGATTATTGGCTACTGCCTCCTGCACAACATCCATGGCTGCAGAATTAATAGAATTAGGTGAAGGGATAGATGAGGGGTCAGTGTCGTGGTTTAGAAAGGAGAGGGGAGAGGAAGGTAATGAGGGGAATAATGAGAAAGAGGATGATGGTCTGCTGTCGCATTGTTCGGGTGACCCGGTAGGAGCCCGCGGACTCAACTCACTACCACCGATGGTTCGTATGCTGGAACGCCCAGCATCGGCTCCAGGCGTGCCCCGGCGATCGCCCCCGGGAAGCGGTCCTATACGTAATCTTTTTTTAGCTCTCGTCTCCATTTCGTCGATGGGTTACTATTGCCACGTTAGCCGCCCAGTAATATAATTTGTGCGTTGCCCGCCCCCCACGTGATCAGGTGTTCGATCGGGACGTGTGGTTAGATTTTAGGGGGCCTTATATTATTATTAATATTCTATTTAAAAACCTTCGTTTTTACTATTAAGTATTCTTAAATGCTCGTTTACTAGGTAGTGCAAGGGATAAAATGGTGTTATAAAACAATAATGAACAAAAACTGGTAATGAATAAGATAATAGAATATTCCGATAATAATAATGTTTAATGCAACTACCTACCTGGAATTAACACCATTTTCGCGTCACGGTGAATTTGGATTTTTGCTTCTGCGCCTTTCACTCCGCGAAGCTTTGTGTTCCAATTATTTGTTCGGTAGTAATAAGACTTGATATTGTGAAACAAGTCGCATTGATATACTTCAAGCTGATAGTGAGTCAGAATCTACACAGATCCATTTAACATCCTTATAATATTTAAGTTAAAATTTATGTCTATTGCGTATACCGTTTCAAAATAATAATTATGTGTTTTTTTTTTTGGTATAAGCCTGTAAACGAGCAGAGGGATCACCTGATGGCAAGGAATTGCCACCGCCCACGGATAACCGAAACACCAGGGGCGTTAAAAGTGCGTTGCCGGCCTTTCAGGGGTTAGGAATTGGAAAGGGGCATTGGACATTTAAGAGTAATGGCTCTTCCCTTAATATGATGTTAAAACGTAACCAAATGAATGATTCAAAAAATTTTTTTTTTCAGCTAACATTACCGTGGTTGGTGTCTATGGATAGGTCTTTAAAAAAGGCATTAAGGTTCCTAAAACCACTTTTCGTCAAAATCAACCGATTGAAAGTTAGACACTTCCAAAGTGGAAAAATGAGTGTCCCCCCCCCTCTAACTTTTAAAATAAGAGAGCGAGAAAACTAAAAAAAATATATGCTGTAGATTTCAATAGAAACTAACAACGAAAATTGGTTTGAACGAGATATCATTATTAGTTTTTAAGAAATTAAACATTTTCAAAAACCGCAAATATAACTTTGTCGTTCATACAAACACTATGTAAAACCAAGTTATTTTATAACTTTTATAATATGTCATCTACTTGCTGTTACGGAACCCTTCATGGGCGAGTCCGACTCGCACTTGGCCGGTTTTTTTGCCATTTGGCTACGGAACCCTAAAAATTATTCAAATTATTTGCCTTTCTATTTTGAAATAATAGACGGTAACACTTCACTAGTAAATTATACTTTCAAACCATTCTCTAAAACGTAAAAAGTTTAAAATTATCAATGGCATGCCTTTTCCTCTGATATCGCCCCACGAGAAAAATCCAATAATCTTCGCGTTCATAACAAACATTGCGCCGTGATCTAAAATATGGAAATAAATATTGAATGTGACCTATTGAAAACTTGAAATATGCGCAACATGTTTGCACTTCTGTGAAGATGAAATTCTTAAACTGCTGCATTTACAACTAAAGTGACAGATACAGAAATGGGATCTTTATGTATATGTATATTTACTTATGCATATCAAAATATCTTCCAACGATGATTTTATCACACATGGGAGCAAAAATAAAAACGAAGCCACAAGTGATGTTTTCATTACTTGATAAAAAATCTGTTATAAGTAGGCATATTATAGGCAATTTAATAGCCTTTAAAATGAGGGTATTCTGTTGAAAGACAACTCATTTTCTCCATCCTTTAAAAGCTGCGCTGTTTACTAGTTTGTGACATTTTTTGAGACGCTTCACAATTTGATCTGTATCCTCAGACGGGAAATCCGTTTTATTACAATTAATGGTTGCCGAAACACTGACGCAGACCACAACTAGCCTTCATTGACAACTTGTATAATAAATAAAATATCTATTTGGAGTTTTTAAAAGGAGTGTAACAAGATTTATTTATGGGCGGATCACCTGATGGTATGCGTTCAGCGCCGCCCATGGACACCCGCAACACCAGAGGAATAACAAGTACTTTGTGGCCTTTTAAAAAATAAAAAACGCGCTATTCTTAAAGATTTGAAGGTCGTATCCGTTTGGAAACAACTACAAACAAGTAAACAGCGTAGGTTTTAAATCTTCGTTTATAACTTTAATATAAATTATTAGTTTTTCAACAGAATACCTTCATTTTAGAGGCAAATAAATTGCCTTGTGTGTACGTTACCGATTATTAAAATACTTCAGAAAATAGTGGCCCCGTGTTTTTGTTTCCGAGTGTGTACTACTTCCCAACTTAACTACATATTAAACACATCAACAGTCTATAATTGGCTACTGCTGACCAAAGGCCTCTTCATACACAGAGAAGGTTTTGAGCATGAATCACCACGCCTCCTTAATGCGGGTTGGCGATTTCAAACTTATAATTAGAAATTATAAGCCCAGGTTTCCTCACGATCCCCGGTCACCAGGGCGAGTCGAACCGGCGAGAGATGTCGCGCGGTGTTCCACAGGGTTCGGTTTTAGGGCCACTTCTGTGGAATATCGGTTACGACTGGGTGCTGCGCACCGACCCCCCGAACGGCGTCAGCGAAGACTGTTACGCCGACGACAAGCTGGTGCTAGCGGACGGGAGGTCGCACCAGGCGGCGGCCAATTTAATAGCGAGAGCGGTTGCGACGGTCGTTGCAAGGATCCGTCAATTGGGATTGGGACTCGAGGTGGCGCTCCACAAGTCCGAGGCCATGTGCTTTCATGGCCGCGGGAACGTACCACCTCCGGATGGGTCCCAAATAAAGGCAGGAGGGGTTACCATCGGCGTCGAGACGACGATGAAGTACCTAGGACTCGTCCTCGACAATCGATGGAACTTAGTGGAGCACTTCCGACGTTTGGCTCCTAAGTTGGAACGGACGGGGGCTGCGCTTAAGCTTCATGCTTCTGCCAAACCTCGGGGGGCCAAATGCCTCCTGCCGGAGGTTGTACGCGTCGTGCGGTTCATGGCCCTCTACGGCGCCCCTGTATGGGCGCCGAACCTGATTCGGTGACCAGCTCAGACGCTGCTCACGTCCCAGAGGGTCATGGCCATCCGGGTGATCCGTGGATATCGCACGATCTCCGGGGAGGCGGCGAACCTCCTTGCCGGATTACCGCCGTGGGATTTGGAGGCGAAGGTGCTCGCGCGCGTCGTCGGGGCGAAACTCCACTGCCGCGCCAGATAAGGGCGTGGTGGGACGAGCTCCGGCGCGATCTCATGGCGGAATGGCAGTAACGACTGTCGCAACCGAGGGCTGGGGTCGCTGACATTGCAGCGGTAAGTCCCCTATTTGAGGAGTGGCTAGAGAGGCGCCATGGCGTCCTCATCTACCGCCTGCCGCAGGTGCTTACGGGACACGGGAATTTTGGTAGGTTCCTGTGTCTGATTGGGCGGGAGGAAACGCCCGGGTGTCATCACTGCGAAGACCGTCCGGAGGACACGGTGGAACATACGGTTGCGTTCTGCCCTACGTGGGCTGAGCACCACCGTGCCGTGACGGGGACTGGGATGCTGTCTCCTCCTTCTGCGAAGCAGTCATGCTAGTTAAGGAGGAGGCGGGGAGCGTGTGGAAACAAACCTCCTCGCCCCACCCGTCGTGAGAGACATTCCGGGCGCAGGGATCGCGCGACGATCTCCGGCCACAATAAGTGCGGGTCTGCGGACGGCGAGCAGGGGTAGCTCGCCGTCCGACCAGATCCAGACCCGTGCGTGCGGCGCGTCACTTTCCACGCGCGCCACAAAGAGCCATCAGACCACCACAGATGGAGCCCAGTAGGGCAGATGCCTGATCCGGAGCTGCGGACTACCTAGCGGGTTTACCGGGGCTCCGGCTCGAAAACCAGGAGTAGGAACGGGTGGTTTTTAGTCAGTAAGACTCTAACACTCCCTCCCGGCCAGTTGGATGATTTTCTCCCCTCAAAAAAAAAATAGGTTTCCTCACGATGTTTTCCTTCGCCGCTGTCAGTGGCGGCTAAATAATAATCATAGAAAGTACTTATAACTCGAAAAAAGTCACCTTGGTACCTATTTGCCGGTGGTATGTTTCGAACCCACACGCTCATACATGAGAAGTCTTAGACCTCATGGCCACTACGACTTATCTACATATGAATACATGTATCTATTTAATTCGTAATGTATAGTCACGAGCTATACAATTATATATATTACATACTGTCTATCTATTGTATTTACACTATTTGTCAATAAACAGGTTTGATTAGCTTTGATTAACTATGATAATTTGATTAGCCTGTAACTTTACGAAATCTCTATACAAGGTGTAACAAAAAGGGGGTATACATATCAAGTGCACGGTTCCTAGACAACATAATAAACGATACGGGAAGGGTTTTTTAAACTCATGTTTTCATGGAACGAAGTTATGAAGTTTTCCAATACATAAAATTCCAGAAACCGAACATCATAATTAGGTAAATACTGGTACTAGGCGATCAGATTTACAAAAGAAATGTTTCGTAATACTAGCGAGTGACCCCTGTAGTGTTGTGACACGTTTGTATGATTTAAAATTAAGAACCATGCGATACCAAGTATTTGGTACAATTTTTTTTTTAAACGTATTTTAAGGTGAAACTTTGTGTAGAGATTCTATTCAACCTGTATTCTTCAGTGCTTCTTGATGTATATGGGTATTTTGTTACAACCTGTATACGCTTCGTAGTAAACGCGTAGCGTTTACGACCGAGCCGGCTACGGCGTAGCCCGTAGCAGCTTCGAAGTGTCGAAATTTTACTTGGATGTTAGGAAAATGACTTGTTATAATAAATAAGCTACCATTTGAAAATAATTAATTTATAAAGATATACTTTAACTAGCTGAAACTACGCATTAAATTATATATTCTTTTATCAAAATGCTGTTATCTGCAATTTACTATTTACAAAAACTAAGTTCTAGTTTATTAAATTAGTGAGACACATAAGTTTTATCCTAAACAATATTTTTTATTTATTACCATAATGAAGTTATTACTTAGTTTTTTAATTACATACGCACCACAAAAATATTTCACAAGAAGTTGGCAGTTGGCACTACTTTTTAAAAAAGACACTAGTGAAGTGACTACTTGTACAAGTTAAATTAATTAATTAATGACCAACCCGCCATAAATCCAATGTCTTTAAAAGTGACACAAAACTCATAATTTCTTGTTTTTTCGACAATTGCATTAGCATACATTTCACATTTGTCCGAAAGAATCGGTCTCACTTGATTTGTAATAGATTCTGATGTATCACCTTAAATGTAATTTAAAACATTAAACTTTTAATTTCCTAATTAAAAACTTGTTAGCGCCTGTTTCACCTTCATAATATAAGTACGATAAACTTATGTGACAAATAGCGCATACGAATTACGTTCTTAATTCAAAGTTATCTGATACATAGCGGTTATCCAGACATTGTGAAACAAGTCCTTAGTCAATTATTAACTAAATTGTAAAATTTAAAAAAAAACATTTTTATATACACGTCGCTCAAATCTCACAATTCTAAATTCAAACACAAACCTTTCTCCGAAAAATTTATATCCCAGTCAATGATACTCATCTGTTGAACGTATCTTTGCAAAGTTTCATCGTTGACAAAGAAGTTTTTCGGTACTGGAAGAAAATGAAAAAATAGCCATTATTTAGTTATTCAACTCACCTGGACCAACACGACGGGCCGGGGCATTATCCACACGATTGAAGACATTTTATTTTCGTAAATTCGGGTCTGGAGATAGGAGATGGAGCGCGAAAACGCGATTGTCAATGCAAGTGATCGGCAGAGCGAGACACGTCCGTTCAGTATCCGCACCGCGAACTGGACTGTAGCATCCCCGTTACACCAGGACCGCCCATATTCATATCAACCCCCACTATAAATATACACTATTCCTCTCTAATATCTTTGTATGTTTGCCGTAAAGTCACCTCAAAAGCATTTTTTTAACTTTGATGTCGTCGTTAGAATCAGCGTAGGATTTCCCTGATAAGTTAATTATTTATAGGTTTCGGTTTAAAAGAATTAATTAAGTTACTTTTTTGAAGTATAAAATAATGTAGTCATTTTTTTCACCGCCTGTGTAACGTGTCTAAGGACTACATTTTTTTTTTAGTACGATTTGTACTGAAAATATTTGATAATCTCCCTTATAATATGTATTATAGCTAGGTGTGTGACGGCCTTAATTCCGGTGGGGGACGTTATCTCCTATCACATATTTTGTTAGGATGTACCTTATTACTTAACCTAGCTAATTTTTATTATACATATATGAAAAATACGTGTTTAGCTTTCTTTCACGTTTCGATGTACGGTAATAAGAAGCTGGATAGAATTTTGACACATATCGTATGGAGCTTATGTCAAAATTCTACCGCAGGTAGGCAAATCTGCCGATCGGTAGGTTATTGGAATGCGCCGGTAGACTACTTCATTGTCCTTTGACCACACTGTCTTGTCTCGTTGTTTGTCTAAGCCTTAGGAAAATAAATGTATGAGTAGCAAAGAGTGCGTATGCATGTACATGGCTGGTAGGTATCATAGTGACGTTCTTTCCAGTTATTTCTAACATTACACAATTTTAAATGTAATTAAGTAACAGCAATTTGTTACTGTACTGAAAAGTTTAAAATTGTTTATGGGGTAGCATATTTACTACGGTACTAATTAAGGTTACTTTTCAAATGACTTGATTTTAATTAATTCAATTTGTTTTTCATATTATATAAGTTGTGCCAAGACTTCTACTTTACTTCACCTAAACCGATGGAGTACAGGTAAAAATGGGAGAAAATCATAATAGTGACACGTTTACATCAGTTGTTTGAGTTATTAGTTCGTAAATATCGCATTAAATGTGAAATCCTCTAAATCCTCACAATCAACGGACCTTTGAATTGTTTGCGTTTTGTGAACCCTAGCCGGAGAGCGCTGCATTGTGTCAGTTTCATATGAAAGCCACGCACACATGCTAATTTAGATTGTGTGCTACGTTCACAGTTATTGTCTAAAGTAAAAAAATCGAAAGGCCAAAACCTCGTTGTTAATCAAATTGGCACGAAATTCCATCTTTGTGGTGGTTGCCTAGAAGACCAGAATACCTGTGTCGAGTTAACAGTTCAGTAATTTCACTGCACAGGTACGGAGACCGTAAGATCGGGATTCGATCCCACATACAGGGTGTCCCTGAAGTCGACGTCCAACAGGCACCAGATGATCGGCAAGGTTCCAAATGTTATCAGAAAAATATAAAAAAAATTCTAAGTCCTACAGTTTTTAAATTACAGTAACTTATGTGTTATTCACGAAAAAGTACACCCTGTGCCAGTCTTTTGACTCTTGTTGCTACAAATCTTTATTTTTTCGTCTGCAATCTTCCTTACATTATCCTGAATAGTGCTCCAGTAATATGGAATCATAAATTCTTAGCCAACTGCTTTAGATTGGAAAACATTGTTAGTTTTAGAGTAACCAAAAACTCTGAATAAAATTCTCACCTTACTTTAAGTGACTGTACTGAATAAATTATGTATGGCGCTAGTAGTGGCAAATTTCACCAAAGTTAGCGCATTTAACAAGGATTATAAAATGGTATAGCACTTTGCAAATTATTTCTTAAATTCAACACAAAAAAAGATTTATCAACGAAACTCCGTTTCGATGAATTTATTTGAACTTATTAAAAATTCTTCTAGTGTACTCAAATCATACGTTGTTACCTCGTATGCACTAGACAGCACTTTGCACGCTATTTGTTATCATCATGTTGAAAATCAGCGAGGATCTCTTGTCAAACAACATTGTCTGTTTACCCGTGATTTCGCTTGCAGTATTCGTCGGCAATATTACTAGACTTACTAGAGGAACTGATGTTGTGTATCATGTTTCACTAAATAATATTGAATGATTGCAATATGATGTTCATAGTGCATCAAACACATTATCAAATGTGTAGTAAAATCAAAAGGAACGGACGCGGCAGCGTCATGTATACAGCATATCGGCGCGGTAGTGGTATGGTGTACATGAGCCCTTACGCACAAACATCATTAGTCAAGGACATAGGCCGGCCGGTGCAGGGCAGAGGCCTCCCTACCCTCCTTCCACTCGTCACTTCTTAGAGCTTCCTTGTATCCAGATAATATTCCAACTGGTACTGCAGTTGCATTTTGGAAGGTAAATGAAAATATAAATCGCGGTCTCTCAGTAACAAGTTACATGTGTATGCAATAAATAGAAAAAGAACGAAATCGACAAAAGGACGGACATTTAACAAAAAAAAAAAACTCTTTTTGAATTCTCATTCGTGTGTATCAAATAGTCATTTTCCATCGTTTGTAAACACAGATGTCGCGTTTCAACGTTTTATGAGTGAAAAAGGGATTGAGAAAACTACAATATTGAGTTGATGTAAACATTAAAAAAGATACAACAAAAATTTGAAGCCTTTGAAACAGCCCTATCAAAGAGATTTTATATGATGAAAATGTGGATTATATTTATTAATATAACAGTTTCTCCTTTTAATTTATATGTTTGTACTAATATACAACAGTGTAGACTAAATACAAATTCTACGTAAAACGTATGCAAATACCAGAATATGCAAAGCAATAGGGTTTTCGGGAATTGAACGCGAGTGAAAATCTTATTACCTAAGTATGTGAGTCTGGAGACGTTGCGCTACCACCGATTGTCCAGTCAACAAACAGTGCGGAGTTAATAATCGTAGCTCGCTGTAACTAAGTAACGAAGTTGTAAGTTGTACAGAATTGAGTGTTATTACGTTCTAGTGGTTCTACCACACGCATTCATCTATTCATTCTCTTTATTAACTAAATAAGTTATATGTACGTATAATCTTTTTTGGTATATCTGTGTGTTACATCAGATTTAGAAGAGAACGCTGCTGCTCTGTCTCTGTTAAATGTGTAGACCCTTAGTCGATTCTCAGGTATGTGCCAGAAGAATAAGGATGGTGTGGACAAATGTGTTCTATCTGCGCAGTCACCACGCAGCAATCTCTATATATATAATACTCGTAGTACTTACACATCATCGCTTACCACCAGGCGAGATGGTGGCCAACCGCCATCCTAGTAAGTATAAAAAAATACTCGTAGGTACTTACCAACATAATACTGCTTCCTCTCGATCGGATCCGCATGTTCAAAGAGTCCTATATTATTCTTGTAATCATCACGACTAAAGTGGGAATGCGTTAAAGTCCTCTTGACGTTCGTATCTGTAGAAATTCAATTATTTTATTAATTATTTACTCACTCACTCACACCGTCTGGCCTATTATCCCCGAAGGGGTAGGTAGAGGTGCATATTACGGCACGTAATGCCGCTATACAATGTTCACCCACTTTTCACCATTTGTGTTATAAGTGGTGAGCCTATTGCCAAATACTGAACACAATACCAGACATCGTGCTACTACCGAGAAAATTTCTAAAATCCAAAGAAAGCCCAGTAATACTTTGCCCGACCTGGGAATCGAATCCGAGACCCCTTGTTCGGCAGTCGCACTTGCACTCGACCAACAAGTCAGGCAGTTATTGACATTTAAATAATTATGTGGTTAGGCATTTTTTCTTGTTACAATTTCAATTACAATAGATATTTAAGCTTTTAGTATGCAACTGTGTATATGTTACAGCCAAAGTAATAAATGTTGATATTATATAATATATAGTCCAGTCATTAGGTAGTTTTACCTGGAAAGTTTTCCGGGAGTTTTGAAAATTGGTTAATTTATAGATTTGGGTATGCTCTTTTCGAATTTCAACTTAGCCACCTCGCACAACCGCCGCTCGCGTGGCCATATTGAAAAAATGGCGCCTAAAACGGTTTTTTGTGAATATCTCCGTTCCGACGCATTTTACGAAAGCACAAAATAAAGTATTATTCATTTGCACCACCACGTGTACAAACAATGTGTGTTGTGCAGCAACGACTGTCGCAACCACAAGTACAAGTACGTACAAGTTCACCACTACCATTTCCTACATGAGTCATTAGGCCTACTAACGTTATGCGAATCAAATTTATGCCAAAACATATTAGTCTTTGATCTTAAAGACTATTTTTTATTCTTACAAGTTATTCTTACAAATAAGGCTAATCCGATTCATGTGTAATTAAAATAATATGGCCAAGGAACTCGGCAGGTGGTTTATAATTTTCTGGTACCTTGCCCAGCTCCAAAACCAAATAATAGTCATTATATGTGCACAGCAACCTACTATTCTACGACCTACCATGCAGTTGCAGCAATATTGTTTTATGGCTGCCCAATGGCGCCTAAAACGGTTTTTTGTGAATATCTCCGTTATACAAAATATGTTTTCCTACTAATGTGTCTACTTTGTATTTTCCCACGCAATAAACTGCTGTTGCAACACTCACAATGCAAAAGAACAAAGCGAATAATATCTGTCATTTTGACGAAAAACACAAAAGATTGACAGCAGATTGGCAGCACTGAAGTCAAATTCAAACCCAACTGACTTGATTTTATGAGAACAAATACCAAAAAAAATCAAATCTATACTAATATTATAAAGCTGAAGAGTTTGTTTGATTGTTTGTTTGTTTGTTTGAACGCGCTAATCTCCGGAACTACTGGTCCGATTTGAATAATTCTTTTTGTGTTGGATAGTCCATTTATCGAGGAAGGCTATAGGCTATAAAACATCACGCTATAACTATTAGGAGCGAAGAAATAAAGGAAAATGTGGACAAAACGGGGGAAATTATTAATTCTTGAGGGCTTCCGTTGCGTGCGCTGCGAAAATGGTTCAAGATACGGAAATTATATGTATGAAAGAATTGTTCCTATTAAAATGATCTAAAAAAGTCCGCGACAGTATATGTCTATCTTTTAGGATTAACTTACTAGAATCGTTTTTATGGTAATCAAACTGGGTCGAAATTAATGCATTATTTGTTAAGAGTTGTATTAACGAAAAAATATTAATTTTTATCGTAATAAATGTGTTGTTCATTAAGAGTATTTAATTGTGAACAAAATTGTCTTTGACATCACTAAACTTCAATAAACATCTTAGAAGATATTACAATTTTAAAATAACTCCGATATAAAATTCACCCGCGCCGCATGATGTGCGAAACACGACGCTGCCAGGAGGAGAGGCATTGTTTGCGAACGAACGCGGAGCCTGGTGTAACTATACTCAAAAAAATTATAGTCTTACTAACGAAGTAAAACATTTTTTGATCATTGACCATCGAAAGCGTTTGTTTACAGCGTAAAATGGCAAAAAAGCGGTTTACCACACGCCCACATTTTATTGTGGCTGTCTAACAAAGTACAACCAGATTCTACGTATAGTGCAATAATATCGGCTGAAACATTTGATAAACAAAAAAATCCAATTCTTCAATTTATTGTCATAAAAATATGATAGGGTATAAAAATATGGTCCTGAAGGATTTCATAACCTTGCGTCACCATGTATGAAAGAAAACATTTGTTTTTTTTGAGGGGGAAAATCATCCGTTGGCTACTGCCTTGGGTGAAGCGAGAAGGAGTGTAAAAATCACCCCGTTCTGATTTGAGCCGGGACCCCGGTAATCTTTTACGTTGTCTGTTAGACTATTGGGTCCCATCTGTAGTGGCCTGGCTCTTTGAGGCGCGACGCAAGGTACGCAGGGGTCTGGTTTTGATCGGGCGACGAGCTACTCTTACTCGCCGTCCGCAGACCCGCGCTTACGGTGGCCGGGGATCGTCACGCGATCCTCGACGCCCGGAGTGTCTTCTGCAGCGGTTGGGGCGTGATAAGGATCGTTCCCTCACGCGCACCGCCTCCTCCTTAGCTAGGATGACTACTACGCAGAAGGGGAGACGGCGTCCCTTTCCCCCTCACTCCGCACCTTGGCCTGAACTAGAGCCGGACGTGAGAGGTTACCGTCGCCATTCACATCCCTAAGGACATGGCGATGCTCAGCACATGCAATGCACACCGCCACTGTATGCTCCACTATATCTTCCGGGCGGTCCTCGCAATGACGACACCCAGACGAAACGCCCGGGTGTTTCCTCCCGCCGAATTCGAAACAGGTACCAACCGAAACTTCCGTGTTCGGTAAGTACCTGCGTCAGGCGGTAGGTGAGGACGCCGTGACGCCTCTCAAGCCACTCTTCAAAGAGGAGACTTACCAGTGCTATAACGCGTAGGTATGTACCGTATGTAGCGAGCCCATCTAAAAAGTACCCTAGGAATTTTATTTCTGAAACACAAACCGGGGTGGCGGTTACCCAACCTATAGGCGCACGGAAAACAGTGGAAACACATATAGTATAGTAATGAGTGTGGATTGTTCCTTATAATCATAATCCAGTGCTATCACGAATTTTCAATGCACAAATTAACCGTGGGTAACAGCTATAATTTATGAAGCTGAGAAAGTTGTTTGCAAAAATAAATATAATGCCTAAAATAACTATTCCACGCGGACGAAGTCGCGGGCACAGCTAGTTTTTTATAATGCTAATTCGTACAAAGTTATTAGCATCAGACATTTACTAAAATATAAATAAAATTATTGGTAAATTACATTTTTGATTAGCAGCCTGCTTAAAAATAGCCAGCTTTGGACAATCTCCTTTATCTTTTAGTTTTTAGTTAGCGGTCTTAAGTGTGTGTGGGTAGTTGGGCTGAGCACCGCCGTGTCCTTAGGGATGTGTTCGGCGACGGCGACCTCTCGCGTTAGGCTTTGGTTCAGGCCATGGTGCGGAGTGAGGGGAAACTAGGATGCCGTCTCCTCCTTCTGCGAAGCAGAGCTCCGGAGCGCGTGAGGGAACCATCCTCCTCACGCCCCAGCCGCCGCAGAAGACACTCCGGGCGTCGGGGATCGCGTGACGATCTCCTGCCACCGTAAGTGCGGGTCTGCGGACGGCGAGCAAGGGTAGCTCGCCGCCCGACCAGAACCAGACCCGTGCGTACGGCGCGTCGCGTTCCGCGCGCGCCTCAAAGAGCCAGACCACCACAGATGGGGCCCAGTAGGGCTGATGCCTGATCCGGAGCTGCGGACAACGTAAAAGGTTACCGGGGCTCCGGCTCAAAGCAGGAGTATGCGTTTGTGGGTGTGCGTGTGTGGGGGAGGATGAACGTGCGGAGTGTGTATGAGGGGGGAGCATAGGCGTAGCCAGGTATTGGGGGTTCAACCCCCCCCCCCCCGAAAAGTTAAGATAGTAGCTATGTATATTCTCATGGGTGAAGGAAGTTCATGAAGGAAGTTTTGTTCGTCTTACTTTTTTGAACCCCTCCCGATACCAAAACCTGGCTACGCCTATGAGGGGGAGGTGCGTATGTATTTGTGTGCATTATTGTGCTCATGTGTTCTGAACTATGTGATAGTATGTAAAATTGATTCTATTTCGTTGTAAGTTTTGTTTGTCAGCCATTGAATGATTGTTTTTTTGCAGTTGTGGAATGACATTGAATATATGTTTTGAGCCTTTTGGGATTATTTAATATGTCGTCTGCCAGATGTTTAGCTATTCTAGAAAAGTATTTGTTAACCTTGTTGACTGCTTCATGAGGGGAACCGGTTGGTTCCAGTAACTCTGTTTTTTGAGCTTTAGGTGGTTTACGTTGGATAATTGTGTTAATACATTTCCATAGTATTTTAGGGTTCTTTTGCGTTTTGTACAGTAGATCGCGATCATGTATACGTTTTTGTCTTCGCAGTATGCTGCTGCAGAAATTTCGGTATCTTTTAAAGGTGATTTTCGAAACCTCATTGTCCGAGTCTAACTTTAGTTTCCTCTGCATACTGTTGCGGTTATGTATGCAGCGTAGTAAACCTAAAGTCATCCAGGGTTTGATCAGCCTATATTTTACAGGGATATTTTTAACAAGACTGCTACTCGTGAGTCATTGTTGCAACAACCCTATTAGGGGATCGGTTAGGAGATTAGGGTTGGTTAGGTTTAGAAGTTCTTGTATATTGGTAGTTTTTTAGAGTTCTATGGCTTTATCTAAGTTAACTATTGTTTTAGTTTTAGTAAGTTGACGTTTTTCAGCTAAATGAGATAGTTTCAGAAAAATCATATTGTTATCTGTAATTGTGGTGTCTAGAATACCGATAAAAGCAGATTTTTTTCTTGGCGTTAATCTCAAAATGAAGTGATCCAAACAACTTTTACCTCTAGTTGGAAGTGAGTGTCCAGGGAGTAGGCCGTGCAATGCCAACATGTTTAGAAAATTAAGTCTATTTGAACGCACGTACGATTGTTCCTCATGCTTAGGGATTAAATGACAATGCCAGAATCTCTATAGAGCTTTGAAAACCAAAAAACTATATTGTACAGGCATGCCAAATGTAGCATTCTATTGCTGCTTTATTAGTGATAACTAAAAACATGTTTAAAAGCCTTTAGAAGTTGCGGTTTTTAAGTAAATCTAAGAAAAAAATACCACTTTTAGGTTCAGTACCAGTTTAGGTTAATTGCAGTTATAATGGGAGAAATAATTAAATTAAGTGCTTTATATTATTACAATGCAATCACAGGGTGTGATGTTTAGCTATGAAAGGCAGGAATGTTATCACCAATATCACCTTTAGTAATCCTACTTTTAATTCATAGTCATAACGAAACAACAATGTAAACAGAACAGACAGAGTGGATGTCAAATAATGACTTTTTGGACATAACTGGCGCACGCACGCCAATGACGTTTCGTTACATTTAATCAATAACGTTCAAACACGATATAATAATTAGAATATGCATTCATTATAACATATATTTAAAAAAATTAAATTAACTAACAAACTTTTTTATACGTATGTATTTATTACAAATTCATATTAAAATCCGTACACGTTACATTAATAAATCTTTTTATTTATTGAATAACTCGTTTTCTTCCTCGTGTATGCGTACTAAGAAACGCAGTTGGTCGCCATAGGAACAGAAAATAGGCCTTGGGTTTTTTAAATTCTTTTTATTCAGAATAAAATTATTAAGTAACCAAGGGTCCTATTTTCATTGCATAAATTTTGATTAATTTACTTTTCTTGTACATTAAAGAAATTGAGTGGGGCAGGATCTGGCATTGTCATTTATGTTGATGTCACCAGTGATTATGACGTTTTTAATATAATATAATATCTAATGTGTGTAATAGTTCTTCCAATTACGTAGTCGATTCATCAATGGGAAAATACTGAACTGGGCACCCTGAATGAAAATGTATTAAAATGATCTCATATGAACATTCATCTCATAATGACTAAGTAATTGAAATGACGCATCGCTATTATTTTAAATCGTATATACAGGTGGTTTTAAACTGATGTAACAATTGCCGCATTCACGGGCTCGATTCCCGTTCCATGTGATTCACAAGTAGTTGTTCTGAAAGAACAAATACAGGAAGAAAGTCCTAGTTTCAGGCAAAGTTGATAAAACAAAACAAATTAATATTTTTCATTTATCTTATAAAGTTAACAGTAGTGTGTGAGTGATTTTGATGTTTGGTATTCCTAGCCGCAATAGAACTTTTGTAGTATTGATACATAAACTATATAGTCATAATACAACTGTCTCCAATGTCTCATTATTATATTTAGAAGTTACAACAAAAAAACATATAATTAAAAATAGCATACGGTAGTTTCTGTTGCATATATAGTTCATCTTGTTCATTATATTCTTAAAATTTAAAAACACTACATTTGGAAGTCTTATATTGTTAAACTCATTGTATTCTTATTTAGTGAGCTTGTAACTGTACGAACTGATACACCCATTATACGTGAATGCTGTTCATATCTTTAATTGATGTAATCACTAGTCTGCGTCACTGTCAATGTTTTCCTCATTTGCGTTTTTGTTGTTGATATAAGAAATAAATAACATAAAATCACCTAATAAAAGTATGTCAAATAAAATAAACAATTATTAGCATTTTATAAAAACTATTATTAAAAAGATATAAGTTTGTCCAATAACTTTTTGATCAACCTGTATTTGTAAAGTCAAATGGCATCGGCGTAAACTTTGAACCTAATATTTCGTCGAATGAGAGGGTTGGACGTCACCTATTATACGAGTGTACTCGTCACATCAGGCCCAGTCACCGTACAGTTACTATTCACAGTTATATAATGCTGGCCGTGTTTCTATTGGCAAATCACACAAAGCTGTCATTAGGATATGGATGGTAGACAATCGTATGGAGTTCACTCTTAGGGGCGCTGAACTTAATCAGTGATAGGGTTTTCCTATTGATGTATAGAACATTCACGAAGGATGCACCATTAAGGATTGAAACAATGACTTGAAGACAAAGACGTATTTATAGGTATAGATCTAACCCAAGACACATACCACCCATCATGTTATGTACCAAGTCCTCGGACCCACTTGAGGAGGTTATAACCAGGCAATTTCTACTCTCCTTCAAAAGGAAGGAAGGACGATCGCTAATCAGCTACATATTTCTATATCTATACATACATATAATAAATCTGTAGAAGGGTCAATTCTGTACATTGAAAATATTGAAAAAATAAATTTAATTGTTACTGGATCGATACCAAACCCAAATATGTGATAAAAAAAATTTGTCTGTCTGTCTGTATGTTCAGGCATCACGTGAAAACTAACGGTTCGATTTCGATGAAACTTGGTATAATTATACCTTATTATCCTGGGCATAAAATAGGATACTTTTCATCACGCTACGATCAATAGAAGCAGAGCAGTGAAAGAAAATGTTGGGAAAACAGGAGAACTTACTCCATTTTTTAAGCTTCCGTCGCGTGTGTAGCCTTAATGGTTAAAGCTATACACAAATAATGTATGACAGAAATGTTCTCCTTAAAATGGTTTAAAAAATCTTCCAGGACAGCAAATGTCTATCTCTTATGGTTGACTTATAATAACACGTATAACTCCCGATAGCTTAGCAGTTCGGAGCTTTCTGATTATATTTGTCTACTCTTACGTTTATAACACTCTCATTAATTCATTCATTCATCTATACATATAATAAATCTGTAGAAGGGTCAATTCTGTTCATTGAAAATATAGAAAAAATAAATAGCAGGGGTTGTTACTGGATCGATACCAAGCCCAAATATGTGATTAATTTTTTTTGTCTGTCTGTCTATTTATGTTCAGGCATCACGTGAAAACTAACGGTTCGATTTCGATGAAACTTGGTATAATTATATCTATCTTGGTATAATTATATGTATTTGGGTCCAATAGATATTTATAAGATGTCATTGTCAGAGTTACTCAAAATGGAGAAATAAAACTTCCACGCGAATACCGACATCCGCGCGGACGGAGTCGCGGGCGGAAGCTAGTTATACAATGTGATAGGGGTGAGACTTCTAACCCGTTAAGGCTGAGTACTACATGTAATTTTATCGACAAAAGTCGGGAGTCGAAGTGGTCAAATCCCCTCCCCCTAAGAATTATGGCTATTTTAATATTTTTTTTACTTTTTTTGATATCAAAGGTTGTATGCGTCGTAGAAACAAAAAACGGCAAACGGTAGCTAATAACCTTGGCTAACTAATTCATTACTTTTTTCATATGTTTGATAATGTTTTGGTGAGAAAAAAATCATTTCTGAATTATTTTTACCGAAAATATCGCTATGTTTCAATATTTTTTATTGGGGGTTCAACCCCCATATTATCTTTTTTGTCCATAAAATTAGATGTAGTATTCAGCCTTAACGGGTTAGAAGTCTCGCCCCTATCACATTGTATAATATTATTATGAATATGATCGTTAATTGAACATCTGTACTACGACTGACTGTGAGCAATTTAACAGGGTGATTTTTAGTCAGTAAGTCTGACACTATCTCGTGTCACGCAATGCGGTAGAAAGTACTTAAAGATTTGCCTTCTCTAAAATAATGTTAATCAAGTCAGACAGAGTTCGAAACCAATCCTCTCACACTTACACAGTCATACCTTAACGGATATTTCCTTGTCTGCATGAAAATTCAGATTATAAGCAAAGTTGTACTCATAACCGATCCTTGCGTCATATACTATAAAATTTAATAAAATTGAAAAATATGAAGTGTGAATATTTCGAGTAGGTATGTAGGGGAACCTGCATATTGGGTATGACGTAGCCGAGAATATTTTTGTAATGAAACGGGTTTAAATTATAGTGTCGACTATAGCATTGCTGTCGCACATGTATGGGCATGGCATCGGGGTGACGATGAAGTACCTGGGACTCGTCCTCGACAGTCGGTGGAAATTCGAGGAACATTTCCGACGTTTGGCTCCCAAGTTGGAACGGACGGCGGGGGACCAAACGCCTCCTGCCGGAGGTTGTACGCGGGGATTGTGCGGTCCATGGCCTGAAATCTGCGGCGACGACCAGCTCGCGCGCTGGTTTCATCCCAGAGGGTCATGGCCATTCGGATGATCCGTGGATACCGCACGATCGCCGGGGAGGCGGCTAACCTCCTTGCGGGATCACCGCCGTGGGATCTGGAGGCGAAAGTGCTCGCGCACGTATACAGCTTACGTGTGGAGGCGTATCGCCGGGGCGAAAGTCCACTGCCGCGCCAGATTAGTGCGTGACGGGATGATTGATGCGCGATGATTTTCCTATCGGACTACTCTGAGAAAAAATGCCGAAACAGACTCACAGATAATCTAGACTTTTTTAAAGTCCAGACAATCAAATAAAGAATAGAGAATTAAGTATCTTAGACATAGTATAGTATCTACCTATTTATGTCCAAACTTTCATCATCATCATCATCAGACGAGAGACGTCCACTGCTGAACAAAAGCCTTCCCCTTAGTCCTCTACGTACAACGACAAGCCGCCACCTGCATCCACTGGCTCCCCGCCACTCTGGCGATGTCGTTGGTCCACCTAGTGGGAGGTCTGCCCACGCTGCGTCTTCCGGTCCGCGGTCGCCACTCAGTCACCTTCCTGGTCCAGCGGCCATCAGTCCTCCGAGCGACGTGGCCTGCCCATTGCCACTTCAGCCTGCATATTTTGAGAGCTATGTCTGTAACTCTTGTTCTTTGGCGAATTTCCATATTTCGGATTTTGTCGCGCAAAGATACGCCAAGCATAGCTCTCTCCATCGCGCGCTGGGCAACTCTGAGCCTTTCTAAAAAGCTAGCAGTTAGGGACCATGTCTCGGTACCGTAAGTACACATCCTGTTTCGGCGGGGGGTCTTGAAGAATTCTGACCCCACTGCTCGGACACTTTCCACCAAGCCATTATTTATCTCGTCCACACACACATTTCCACAATCGGCTAGACACTGGAAGCGATTTTGCAGTTGGAGTTGGAATTGCTCGGAGTTTTGGACCTGGGCACGCCCAGGGCGGAGCGTGGACTTCACCAGGCGTGACCGCTCTAGTTTTACATTGAAGTTCAGTGTGCCTCTGAGAATACGGTGATCGCTACCGGTTTTCACCTTCACTATCACAGAGACGTCACTCGGTCGCCATGATGAAGTCGATCTAATTTTTGGTAAAACCATCAAGGAAGAGCAAGTTGCCAGAATCTAGGATTATCGTATCCTGACTCTCTCTTCAGATTTCAGATAGTCCCAAGATGTCCCACCACATTTTGCTCAATTCTTACTCCAGCTCGACAATCTTCTCATCAGTCCGCAGTGTGCGGATGTTGTGCGTTGCTAGGACCAAAGTTCGTCGGGGGTGGTAGCGCTTTCTCTGCCGGGGATTCTTAGCACCCCCTGCTCCGCCGTTACCCGATCCTACCTAGATCAGGAATAGCGGAGCTGCCGGGGACTGGGGGCCGTGTAATAATGTTGTCGCTCATAGTGAAAAGGGGGGGGGGGGGTGCCATAATCCCCACGCTTGGCAGGCGGCTTGGGGATTAAATTTAAAGGAAAGGGAAATACATATTTTTTATAGCCAATATAATATACTTAGTAGTCCAAACTTTACCTCCTTATAAATAAATTGTAGTGTAGCTACCTAATTGTATTGGATTAAAAGTAGGTACGGTATATAATTACAAATGACATGTTTATTCGTTACCGACTTCACAATTTAGAATTCCTTTCTTCTTTGAATGAGCTAGTTCTTAGATGAAGATCGACATTTCTGTGCTAGATTGGACCCATTCAATATAGGTTAGATTCCTTCAAATACTTTACTTTAGCGACCCAAATCCCTGGTCACTAATTTATATGAAACGAGACTTACATGAAGGTTATTTAAGAATGACTGATGTCATGTCGTGTCGTGAAAATCAAAAATCTACCATTGACTTAATTTCCGAACCTACCTAACCTATTTTCCGTCAGAATAGAGAGAATACTGAACACATAAAACTGAATATAACATTTTTTAGAAATTGTTTGTTAACATTTTTAAAATCAATATACAGTACATGACTCACTTGTTTGTTTCCCGTCGAGTTTGTATTTGAGTTTCCACTGCAGTAGGTGATCTGACATATCAGGATCCTCTCGCATCGATGTGCATTGTGCAGGAGCGAGCGACCAGCGTTTCCCCAACAACAGCGTGTTACAAACTATCACAGGCGGCGTTATATTCAGGAACATCACGCCAACAGACTGGTAATCGGAGAGTGACAGACCGGACAGGCCTGGAAAATGAACGACCTCTGTAGCAAGGGCACCGAAATCTGATTTTGGTCATATGTTTTACGAGTAAGGCACATATAGGTAATCATTCATTGGGTAAAATTTACAGTCAGTTTCTAACTAGAAACTAAAACCGGCATAACAGGTAGATAGCTACCTGCTATGTTAACCGGACCTTCTCCTACCACAAATTAAAATATCCTAGTAATTTAACTTTATCACTTCGAAATAATACTATACGCACCACCTAATTGCTCCCATACCAAGTCAAGAAGGCCAATTTTATACTTCTAATTTTATTATAGTTCATGGAAAATGTTGCCCGTGTCTAGTGAATGTGGCGTACCTACGCGTTTTTATTTAAAAGAACTGCGTAGTCGTTTATATAAGATTAGGTATAATGAGACACATTAAACATTTACTTGGAATTCTATCTGAGCTTCAACTACTTGGAAACATGAAAGGACACGGTCACTTTACAGAAATATACAGTATTTTTTCCAATTAGTGCTATTGATTATATTTTAAAAATAAAACTGAAGGCGGTTCTCGTCTCAAGTAGATACTTTAGTGAATCGTTCATGAACGATTATGTTTATTAATTTAATAGATGTGCGTCTCGGAAAATTTTAAGACGGTATTCTAAAATATTGTTTATATTATCAACAAATTGTAACTGTCGCACTGGGCAAAGGCCCCTCGTAAAAAGAAGAAATCAGTATGAATGTCCATGTTTGATGATTTCAAATTTATTATTTGAAATTCTTCAATATGACAACGTACATCTACATTAAACTTAAAAAGTACACAAAAAATTGTCAAAATGTAAAGTTACCTAGTATGGAACACGGACCCTTTGAAAATTTTAATTACTCGTAATAACGTACTACGGCGTAGCAAATCTCGTAGCCAATTCAGAAGAAACGATACAACATTGCGGTAACGTTTCTCTTCAAACCTGATTTTTGGTGAAAATGATGGAAATAAATATAATCTAATATTAATTATATGTGTGGAGAACTCTATAGGGAGAAAAAGGTGTAATGTTTTTCTACATAAATAATGATAAAACTAAATGACAAAGATTGTAAAGTGACTTTAATCTTACTTCTGTCGTATGACCGCCTGTATATCTTCAACACGTCTGTTTTCGTATGGTTGACAACCCAGAGATGTATGAAATAGATAATTATCATTAAGATTATCAAGCTGAACGTTACAATTAGATGCATAAACAAACATTTTTCTCCTCTGGTAAATTTTGCTTTACTATTTTCACTGTTTGTAGGTGGCATTTTAAATGGAAACTTATAGTCGTGGGCCTCTAGATATTTATTTAGACGTGCGTATGTCAACTTTCAATATATCCAATATACCTAACTATCTAAGTTTTCACAAGTAGGTACTTAGGTCCTATGAATGACAGGAGCGGCGCAGAGCGCGTCGCACCTCGTCGGTATTTGCGAGGTCAACGACATAAGTTCCGCCATTTTGATCAATGAGGGTTGTTTAACAGTTTTACGTCACCATGTTTATTTTAGCACGTTTTGAGAGCGTTTATAGACTTTCAAGTTAAAGTTCATGAAAGGTAGTAAACCGATTGCTTGGGCACTTTGCAATGATTTATTTCTTTGAAATTTTAACATGATAAATGATCTAGTTATTTTCAATAATTGCACCTATATCTCTGTAAAAATATTAGTCTACATCTTTCTTATTGTACGGAGGGGCCAGATCTCAATGATTACCAGTGGCGCGGCCTGAAGCGCCAATATATTTATTCATAGCAACGCGCATCTCAACGAGCCACGGTTCATCGTGATGTTCTAGGCGTCAAGAATTGACGTATAATTGTTATGAAGATACCCCCTCTAAAAATTATTAGTTTTATATTAATTCACCGTCACATTACGCTGTACACATCAGCTCCATGTAATTTTCAAGTTTTTTCAAGTATACACAAGTATGTCTAGAATAGGACCCTCTTATGTTTCACAAGCAAACAACCAGTTCGGATTTCGTTGTGGGCGCTCCACCATTGACGCTATAAAACGAGTGAGAACTCTGGCGGAGGAAACGGTGGCCCAGGGCGGGGTGGTTTTAGCAGTGTCATTAGATATCTCTAAAGTATTTAATACCCTGCCCTGGAGTTGTATTAGAGAGGCACTGAAGTATCACCGAATACCTTATTACCTCCGTCGCACAATAGAGGCTTACCTGGATGGCAGGTGTGTCACCTATCGGGGACATCAGCGCGCCATGTCGTGCGGTGTTCCACAGGGATCAGTATTGGGGCCTCTCCTGTGGAACATTGGGTATGATTGGGTGCTTAGGGGGGAGCTCCCGCCGGGTGCAGACCTTACGTGCTACGCAGACGACACTCTAGTCACCACCCGGGGGAGCTCTTACAGGGAAGCAGCGTTGTTAGCCACGGCTGCGGTTTCTCAAGTGGTGAGCCGAATCCGGCACCTAGGTTTGGAAGTGGCTCAATAAATCGGAGGCCATTACGTTCCATGGCCCTCGCCGTGCACTGCCGCTGGAATCACATATAGTGGTCGGTGGGACCCGAATAGCTGTCGAGTCCACCATGAAGTACTTAGGATTGGTGCTCGACAGCCGTTGGGACTTCGGTCCTCACTTCCAGCGGCTTGCACCTAAATTGATGGGTGCCACTGGCGCACTTTCAACGCTGCTTCCCAACTTGAGGGGCCCGAGTACCGCCTGTAGACAGCTCTACGTGGGGATCGTGCGATCTATACTCAATACTTTATTGCATGCCTTAATGTGTACATAAAACAGTTGGTATGTTAGACATAGAATCAATTATGGACCCTGTCGGGCACAGCAAAGTTGATATTTACAATTTATTTACTTACATTTTATTAGGAGAGAGGATGATCTATGGCCATGTACGGCGCTCCGATATGGGCGGCAGACCTGACGGCCGGCAGTATTGCAATATTGCGCAAACCGCAAAGAGCGATGGCCGTTAGAGTCATTAGGGGTTATCGCACGATCTCCTACGAGGCGGCTTGTGTATTGGCCGGATCTCCGCCCTGGGACCTTGAGGCGAAAGTTCTTGCGTCACTTTATCTGTGGCGAGTGGAACAGCGAGAACGGGGTGTCCAACTGGTGCAACGGCAGATAGCATTGCATCGGTTGAAGCTTCGTCAGGTTTTAGTGGCGGAATGGCGGGAGAGGCTTCAACGCCCTACCGCTGGCTTCAACATCATCGAGGCAGTCCGGCCAGTACTCGATGACTGGCTCGGGAGGAGGCACGGTTCCCTGTCATTTCATGCGACACAAGTGCTCTCGGGGCATGGATGTTTTGGGAAGTTTCTGTGTCGCATAGGCAGGGAGCCGGACGCTCGTTGCGTCCATTGTGAGGACGATACGGCGCAACATACACTCGTGGAGTGTGCGGCTTGGGACGGGCCACGTGGTGCCCTCAAATCAGAGATCGGTGACGATCTGTCACTACCGATTGTTGTCCAAAAAATAGTTAGCAGTGCAGAGTCGTGGGATGCAGTGGTGTCCTTCTGCGAAGATATCATGTCGCAGAAGGAGGCTGCGGAGAGGGATAGAGAAATAACAACTTCTGTACCTTCCCGCAGTCGAAGGAGAGCAGAAATTGCTCTCTTCGACCCCCATAAATGGGTCCGGGGACGGTGGAGTTGGGGAAGTCCTCGTTATCCCGTTCTAAAGGACCCGAGATGGTGGCGCGTGTTGTGTCTTTCCCTATACTTATTATACTCTTTGGTTGTGTCCACGTGCGCCTCCGAGACGTAGCACAGAGGAAGCCAACACCTCACTCCTCTGTGCATCTTGAGGTGGGGCTTGGCAAGGCAGGCCGCCACGAGTTCGGGGGCCGAGGAAGAATTTTTGTTCCCGCACCCTCGTACCCACGTGTGAGACGGGACACCGGGGTGGGTTTTAGTCAGTAAGAGTCTGATAATCCTCGTCCTCCCCAGGCGAGAGGGCTCCATGAGGATTTCCAACCTTTAAATAAAAAAAAACACATCTTTCTTATCTATAATATAAAAATAAGTCGGGTTTTCCTTCCTGACGCTATAACTCCAGAACGTACAAACCTATTTTCAAGGTTTTGCATTCGTTGGAAAGGTCTTGGGCTCCGTGAGGTTTATAGCAAAGAAAATTCAGGAAAAATTAAAGAGAAAATCTGTAAATCATTGGTGGCGAAACGGAGTTCGTCCGGTTTGCTAGTACAATATAAGTATGGTAAATAACACGTTAGGAGTTATGAAGTATTGGGTATGTCGCTTCCGTGGCGTGTCACAAAATATTTGTTCGTCTAGCATGTTGAAGACGGCCGCCACAGGGAATATGTAAAGGTGATACTGAAGTGAAGGACTGAACTGAATATTAAAGTATGTCATTTAAGTAAAACAACATTTGCTGAGTGATAGGTTTTTATTAATAAGTAGTTTTTTACAATAATAATGATAAACACTATTAACCATTTCATGTAGTCTATGTATTGCAGAATTAATGTGTATACAGAATTCTAGACCTATTATAGACACGCATTTTTTATTATAATTAAATATTTTAAAAGCGTTTAAATTAGGATTACACTCTTATAACATTGTGTACCTATAATTATAACGGATGATTTTTTAAGTGGTATTTTTTTGATTTTCAAAAAAAAACACAAAAATAATGAAAAACTTGATGAAATCTTTATTGGAATCGATAGAACGATCAATATAATTTAATGTTTAATGATGATTTCATCTAGAAGCTGGCCGCGGCTCCGGTTTAGATGGCCCATTTGCAAGACATACTCTCTCCAACATACCAGCCGGCATATCACGAATAAATGCTTCAATATTGGCTCCCAGTGCGTCAATCGTTGCTGGTTTATCCCTGTAGACATGGCCCCACAAGAAATAGTCCAAAGGCAAAGATCACACGATCTAGGCGGCCAATTGACGGGCTCAAACTGTTTACCGAAGGCGACTCTCATTGTTTCGCGTGTCGTGTGGCATGTGGCACCGTCTTGTTGAAACCACTTGTCAGGCATGCCCAATTCTTGCATTTTGGCCAAAAAAAAATCGCTAATCATCACACGGTATTCACAGTAACGTTTCGGCCATTGTCGTTGGGCCTTGCGAATGGGCCATCTAAACCAGAGCCGCGGCCAGCATTTGGATGAAATCATCATTAAATATTAAATTATATTGATCGTTCTATCGATTCCAATAAAGATTTTTCACCAACTTTTACATTATTTTTGTGTTCTTTTTGAATATCAAAAAAATACCGCTTAAAAAATCACCCGTTACTTACACTTAGTTACTTAGTAGATAAGAATCGATCCTTTAAAATTACCATCTCCATTACAAAGTAGTTAACTATCATTCTTTATATAAACAGATAACAACAATTTATGTTTTTAGGTACTAATTAAACAATTAATAATTGTTGCCAAATTAGGCATTACCATATTTTTAAATAGATTCTTCATTCCTGTTCCTAAAACCGTGCAGACACTGCTATATCCAGTTTTATGGCACTGACCGGCCATAGCCCGACCAAGGTTGATTTAGCTTTCTCCCCACTTATAGTCCAGTCAATTTAGGAATTCACCTCGGAATTCGAGATACCCAGCTGTAATTTTGTATATACTTGTATATTGACCCCCTAAAACTTGTCTCAAAACCTACATATGGTAGGGTGTAAGCAACCCTTAAAATTCAGGGTCAAAGGGCCCAAAAATCGTTTTTTTGCGGTTTTTTCGAAATATCTCATTTCCTATGGATTTTTGGTAATTGTATTCAATAGCAATATTGTAGCATACAAAATTCTCTACAACTTTTGTTTAAACTTTTTTTTTATACGGTGAACCGTTTTCGAGATAGAGGACGGAGAGCGCGCGGTCACTGCATCTCTTCAAAAAATTTTTTTTTCGTTTAACCTATCCGTGATGGTTGTCTATGGATAGGACATTAAAAAATACGTCATGGTTCCTAAAACCATTTTTCGTCAAAATCAATCGTTTGAAAGATAGACGCTTCCAAAGTGGAAAAATGAGGTCTATCGAATGTGTCCTGCCCTCTAACTTTTAAAATAAGTGAGTAAGAAAACTAAAAAAAATATATGCTGTAGATTTTAATGAAAACTTTCAACGAAAATTGGTTTGAACGAGATATCATAATTAGTTTTTAAGAATTGATACATTTTTAATAAAAACACACTTAATTTTCCATTTTCTCAATTCTTTTAATCAATTCTTAAAAACTAATTATGATATCTCGTTCAAACCAATTTTCATTGAAAGTTTCCATTAAAATCTACAGCATATATTTTTTTTAGTTTTCTTACTCACTTATTTTAAAAGTTAGAGGGCAGGACACATTCTATAGACCTCATTTTTCCACTTTGGAAGCGTCTATCTTTCAAACGATTGATTTTGACGAAAAATGGTTTTAGGAACCATGACGTATTTTTTAATGTCCTATCCATAGACAACAATCACGGATAGGTGAGACGAAAAAAAATTTTTTTGAAGAGATGCAGTGACCGCGCTCTCTCCGCCCTCTATCTCGAAAACGGTTCACCTTCTGATCACTCTTTCAATATGAATTCGCAGGCTTGCAATTTTCTTTGACCTTAGTATATCACCTCTTGAACTTTTCTTAGTGTTGCTAACACTAGGTGGTCTTATCAACTGAAATTGCTTGTGCAAATGTGCTTGAAGCCTCTGTCTGCCATGATACATGCTCCAGGTGGTAAAATGTCTATACATTTTCAGCTTGGAACCACTTTTTTCTCAGTTTGGGATCAGAAGGCCTAGTTAAAAACAATTTATTAGGAAATTTGGTTGAAGTTGATGGACACAATGGCACGAAACATGAGTCAATGCGGCTTTTTTTGGTGCTGTTGTTGTAATAACCAGATGTTGATGGGATGTCCATTTTTAGTTTTATCAAAATATATCTTGAAAATATAGGAAATTTTGAAAAAAGCCAGCGACGGTAACAAACAGTGAACAGTGAAAGACATCGACAAACAGGTATGACGTCATCGGAACTATAGGTCCGTTTCCGCGCGAAAATTTAAACTGTCAGTTTCAATACGCATTTTTTGCAATAAATTAGGGTTTTTTTTAATTTTTAATATACTTGTGGTCTATTCTACATGGAATGCTTTACAATGAAAACATAAATAAAAATATTGCATCTTCCCTATTATGGTGTATTCAGAGCTAATGCATTTTATACTGCGATTCTTATCTCTCTCTCTCTGTGATTCTTACTTGGTTGTTGTAGATATTATGATTACAAATGGATATTGATTAATAAAAGGGTACACTAGTAAATGTATTATCAGATTATTTTAGTTCATAAATAGGTATGCTTATTTATTGCGGAATATATTTCGAAATATTACACCTCATCTACGCACAACACTGTTAGAAATACTTAAGTAACAATGTAACCAAGAATTGTATTGTAAATCTGATTGAAAAAGAGTAACCTATGGAGTTTCTTGCTCGTTCTTCTCCATAGGAATCTACACTTTGGAACGAGCAAATAGCTTCACTAGAGGACTGACCGACAGACAGACGTTACTAATATTATTATATTTGCTTTGACGTTCAAAAGTGCCTTCCTGGTCTATTTGAAATAAATGATTTTGACTTTGACTTTGACTTAAATATTAACCCTCAAGGTTGTCTAGTCTATATAAAATGACCAGAGAAATGTGTTCTTAGGAATACTATGAATTAGCAGATTTTTGTGATTAGGTTATTACCAATAACGTGTTATTTAGTGTAGCATTCATCGTATCATGCATGACATCGTATTATGTAGAGCGCTAATATTGTTTATACAGGGTGTCCCTGAAGTCGACGTCCAACAGGCACCAGGTGATCGGCAATGTTCCAAATGTTACCAGAAAAATATAAAAAAAATCTAAGTCCTACAGTTTTAAAATTACAGTGACTTATGTGTTATCCACGAAAAAGTACACCCTGTGCCAGTCTTTTGACTCTTGTTGCTACAAATCTTATTTTTTTCGTCTGCAGTCTTCCTTACATTATCCTGAATAGTGCTCCAGTAATATGGAATCATAAATTCTTAGCCAACTGCTTTAGATTGGAAAACATTGTTAGTTTTAGAGGAACCAAATACTCTGAATAAAATTTTCACCATACTTTAAGTGACTGTACTGAATAAATTATGTATGTCGCTAGTAGTGGCAAATTTCACCAAAGTTGGCGCATTTAATAAGGATTATAAAATGGTATAGCACTTTGCACATTATTTCTTAAATTCGACACAAAAAAAGATTTTCCAACGAAACTCCGTTTCGATGAATTTATTTGAACTTACTAAAATTTCTTCTAGTGTACTCAAATCATACGTTACAACCTCGTATGCACTAGACAACACTTTGCACGCGATTTGTTATCATCATGTTGAAAATCAGTGAGGATATCTTGTGATCTTGTCAAACAACATTGTCTGTCTACTCATGATTTCGCTTGCAGCATTCGTCGGCAATATTATCGCTAGAGGAACTGGTGTTGTGCATCTCGAGCCATCGTACTAGGGCTACGAGATTTTAGCTAAGCACTGGCTTTTTTGCAATGTGTTGATTATTTAATTTTTAAATTATTTTTAACTTTACCTGCAATTTCTTGTAACGGTGCAAATAAATCATTCTCGTCAAACTAAAGAACATTTTGATGCTTCATACCGCATTTGATCACAAGGCATGAACATGTAACTTAATCGGGGGATTCGTCCAGTCCTTTTTTTTTGATGGGGATATGACGAGTAATTGTGCGTAAGGGCTCATGTACACCATACAACTAACGCGTCGATATACTGTGTACATGAATCTGCCGCGTCTTTACTACACATTTGATAATGTGTTTGATGTACTATGAACATCATATTGCAATCATTCAATATTATTTAGTGAAACATGATACACAACATCAGTTCCTCTAGCGATAATATTGCCGACGAATGCTGCAAGCGAAATCATGAGTAGACAGACAATGTTGTTTGACAAGAGATCCTCGCTGATTTTCAACATGATGATAACAAATCGCGTGCAAAGTGTTGTCTAGTGCATACGAGGTTGTAACGTATGATTTGAGTACACTAGAAGAAATTTTAGTAAGTTCAAATAAATTCATCGAAACGGAGTTCCGTTGGAAAATCTTTTTTTGTGTCGAATTTAAGAAATAATGTGCAAAGTGCTATACCATTTTATAATCCTTGTTAAATGCGCCAACTTTGGTGAAATTTGCCACTACTAGCGCCATACATAATTTATTCAGTACAGTCACTTAAAGTAAGGTGAAAATTTTATTCAGAATATTTGGTTCCTCTAAAACTAACAATGTTTTCCAATCTAAAGCAGTTAGCTAAGAATTTATGATTCCATATTACTTTAGCACTATTCAGGATAATGTAAGGAAGACTGCAGACGAAAAAATAAAGATTTGTAGCAACAAGAGTCAAAAGACTGGCACAGGGTGTAGTTTTTGTGAATAGGTAATACACAAGTCTCTGTAATTTTAAAACTGTACGACTTAGTACGGTATTTTTTTTAATATTTTTCTGATAACAGTTGGAACCTTGCCGATCATCTGGTGCCTGTTGGACGTCGACTTCAGGGACACCCTGTATAAAAATAAGTCGGGTTTTCCTTCCTGACGCTATAACTCCAGAACGCACGAACCGATTTCCACGATTTTGCATTCATTGGAAAGGTCTTGCGCGCTGTGAGGTTTATAGCAAAAAAAATCTGAAGAAAATCAATAAAATAGCCCGTCTGGTGCCCGTCGGGTTTTGCTAGTTGTTTATAAAATTATAGGAAATTAACGATCAACGATGATAAGTATCAATCTACGTAAAAATATTATAATGTATGTGTATCACAAACTTTTCATTACAATTATTGCAGGGAATTCTCGTTGAATTTATATCTTATTGTGGATACTGGATACATACTCACAATACTGATATAGCACTCATTTTAAATAAAAAGGAATAATTCAATTAAGCATAAATCTGAATATTACGAGCTGTTAAATGTTTTTAAACTAAGGTATATCTAATCATTGGCATTTGGTATATTGTCTTCCTCAACTTTAGCCACAGAAAGTAAGGCCTAATAATTAGCCAAATAACTTTTTTAATGCTATGGCTATAGCTATATTGACGATGCTATGGCTTATTAGCCATAGCTAATAAGCGGAAACAGAAAAAGGGTTTGCCATAGCAAACCCAGGCCATTATATTAATAATGTATAAAATAAATACATCATTATTATTATTAATCAATCTATTATATTTTGTCACAGCATCTAACAACAGAACAACAACTGAATGCGAATACAAACTTATCTAACAAAGTTTAGCGCACGTTTTTAATAAAGACATTACAATACATGTACATCCGACATAGGTTTATTTGGAAAAATAATATTAAACTACTAGTACTTATAAAAGAAAATACTTAATTGATTCAACTACTTATGTTTATTATAATTAAACAACATTTTACAAATTAATTGTAGTAATATGTATTAAAAAATACAAATAGACACACACGCACTCACAGATTGCTACATATACAGTTTAGGTAAAGTACTTATTATTAATACGTAAACATTCAATCACAAACACAATCGTACATTAATTTATTATGTCTACCGGTTTCTTCACGTAACTGTTTGACAATGAACACGACGGAAGAGGGCGCCATCGGTCGCGCATACTCGAATAACCAGCCATATGTGCGACAGTCTCCGCGTGTGTCGTACAATGCTGCTCATCAATATGAGCCCCTGGCGTGTCTAGACACTAGTCTGGTTCCTCGTTAAACAGTTACGAAAGTAAGCTGGTAACCATAATAATTTATTTAGCATACCTCACGAAAGTTAATTGTACACGTTGATTAAAATTGATAGATTTAGTATAAAGACCCGACTATCGCATTGGAGTTCGTATTCATAATGATAGTTGTAAGTCAGATCTTACAAATAAATCTCAAATATTAAATAGAATAAAAAAATGATATTTTTTAATCTATTTAATTTAATTACGCATGAACTGTAACTGACATAAGCCATTTTATACGTTTTTTATTCAATTTCTTATTTTAATAGATATTCTAATCCTAAGTTTTTTACGCACATTTCAGTCTCAATCGCAACTGTCCCTCGTACAACCCACATTGGTACTCAGCCCGTCTCTGCTTTTGCCTCTTGGGCTTCAGTAGGTCATTTCATTTTTAACCGACTTAAAAAAGGAAAGGTTTTCTCAGTAGGACCTGTATGTATATATGGTAATGTATGTACTATATGTGTGTACGTGTATGCACGTTTGTCCGCGATTATCTTGCGATTGGCTGAACGTATTTTCATGAGGATTTCAAAAAAGTATTTGTTACACTTTTTTCAATTAACCTATTTTAATTAAGGAAGTGGTTAAAGCCGGTTTTTAAAGTAGTTCTAAAATCTAAGTGTACAAATACTTTAAATTGAATGAAAATTGATTCAGCCAATCGCGATATAATAGTGGACAAACATACATACACACAAACAGGTCAAACAGACAACCTTCTTCTTTTTTGAAGTCGTTAAAATTGTACTATATGATGGTACCGTACTATGATCCTTTACAATAGCAAGAAAGTAAAATTATTAATGGTACAGTCATTTGATAGTTTCACCAGGATTTTTTTCTGATAAAACTACCATGTTTAATGAAAAAGTTCCAAATCTTAGTTCGTTCAGAGTTACTCTGAACGAACTAAGATTTGTAACTTTCCGCCATAACTTTTATTCAGCTCAAAATTACCTATCCAATGATGTAACACACATAGCTATTGGAAGGTGGGAACAAAATATGCATCTTCCTTTATACACAATTCATTTAAAAGCTGGGCTGATCTCAGGCTATGAAGCCTAAGCTTGATTATACAATAGCGTCAACGTAACTTGGCTGCACTGCGTGCAGAAGGCTGCACAATAAATCGTTTTTAGAACCAAATGGTGGCATGAGGCGACGTGCGGAGGGCGGCGATCTAGGCTAGAGATTGACCATGTCTAAATACAATTAGAGTCCGACCGAAACTGGCTTTCCAGCCGAAACGGAAACCGAAACTCACGTGGTCATGTTAAATTACTTAGAATACTGAAATTTGGTACATTTTATCGATTATTCTGCATTAATTATTAATTAGGACATGAAATGGAAACACAGTATATTAATTTTCTTGTAATGATTTATTATTTAATATAATATAGAAAATATTTATAATATTTTTCAAATAAAGTTGTCATAGCAAAATGTTTATTAGGTTTGAATAATCAAATTACGGCGCACGACAATTCCCGAACATGGCCGCCAGCGGCCGCCAAAGCGTTGCTGCGAGAAACGACGTTAGGCGAGCGTGTACGACAACTTTCGAAATCAGTTTCGGTTTCGGCAAAAATTTCGGCCAATTTTGGCCGAAACCGAAATTGTCGCCGAAACTTGATTTTTGGCCGAAACTCGGCAAAAACCGAAACCGAAACCGAACTTTCGGTCGGACACTAAATACAATAGACCATTTATCGGTCAAAAATCGCAATCGATATTTTTATTTAGAGGTTATTGTTTTTTTATATAGTACTAGCTTTCCGCCCGCGGCTTCGCCCACGTGTAATTCGGTTATATATAGCGTTTTTTAATGATCTCGACAGGGCTTTTTCTTCCACAGGCTGAAATCTTGTTACAACTGGAATTAAATATAGCCTGTGTTACTCAGGGATGCATTTGTGCATACCGATTACGTCGAGATTTATGGACCGATTTACGTGATTCGTGGCGGCTTCGTAAAGACATCTCATCACTTGGATGTATCGCCAATCAACCTGGCATCGCTGCAAGGACTCCAGGACAGACCAGATTTCTATCGAGTCAAAGGCCTTCTCATAGTCCACAAATGCTAGGCACAGGGGCTGATTATACTCTTCGGTTTTCTGTATAATCTGCCGCACTGTGTGGATGTGGTCTATGGTGCCGTATCCGCTCCGAAATCCAGCCTGCTCCGGTGGTTGGAATTCGTCGAGTCTTCGCGCAAGACGGTTCGTGATCACTCTTGAGAACAGCTTATAGACGTGGCTTAGAAGCGAAATGGGTCGATAGTTCTTCAGAAGGCTTTTGTCCCCCTTCTTGAAGAACAAGACGACCACACTTCTGCTCCACGCCTCTGGAGTTCTCCCTTCAAATAGGACAGCGTTAAAAAGCTTTTGGAGCTCCCTCAGTACGGGTTTGCCTCCAGCCTTTAACAACTCTGTGGTAACGCCGTCCTCTCCAGGGGCTTTTCCATTTTTAAGCTGCCCAAGAGCAATCTCGACTTCGCCAATGCTGACTTCTGGCAGGTCTTCGGTGAAATGGCGCGTTAATGTAGCTCTAGAGTCCTCATTTTCGGGATCAGGGCGAGATGCATGCGAAGCGTATAACCGGCTATAGAAGTCCTCTATTTCCGAAAGAACCGCCGGCTTAGAGGCAACAACTTCTCCAGTTGCTGTGGTCAGTTTCGTCAGGTGGCTTCTGCCGAGAGATTGTACGAACACCTTAGACCCCCGATTCTGCTCGATGGCTTTTTCAATAGAAGCGGTATTAGAGCACCGGAGGTCGTGCCGCAATATCAGTTATCATTAACGACTATTTGAGTAACGACCGTTTAAGAAAATTTAAAACATCAATATAACATTGAAAATAAATATATTTTTGTGTGATAAGTAATTTGTATCGTAGTAATCGATTTTAAGAAAATCGATTAAACAACACCCTCACGCACGCCACTTGGACATCCCTTTTTGGTTACTTCGTGAATATTCGTGCTTTTTCGGCAATACTCGGTACCCGGTAATATGTCTGTCACACGTTAGGATCGGCGTTGTGTTAGTGTAACTATCTCTGTCTTGAGTGCAGTCGGTTACAAAACTTTTCGTATATTTCGTTATTACTGTTGTTAATTTTTATTGTTAAGTTTTTAAGCATTTTGTTAGTATTTTCTTTGTTTTTGTTTAGTGTTTAAGTTTGTTTAGTTTAATATTTGGTTTATTTGTACTTTGTCACTGATTAGGGAATTTTTATTAGTACATTAGGTTTATAAAAAATAATATTGCAGTAATAGTTTTCTTCACGAATGTACCTGCGCGAAAGTTCGCAAAGCCTAACTTCAGACGCGCCAAGTTACGTTGACGCTATTGTACTAAGCGATTAGGTCTTTTAATTGTATCTTTGTTATTCAGAACAGTTTGTTCTATTTAATTAATGCAGTATAAAACATAAAATATCAGTTACTGTACTTTGAAATATTCTAGATTAAAACATACTTTAATCATGAGGTCAGTCCTATCTTATAGTATTTCATTTTCCCTCAAAACACCTAACTATGTTTACTAATGAAATAACTGTAATTTTATTATGTTGATCTAGTACAAGCTTTCGCTTCGCACATTGTATTCTAAGTTGACAAATATTAAATCTTAACCTAGTTACAGTGAAGTCATAGAACAAAATACATTTTATTCATAAGGTACATCGATTCGATCATTCGAATTATTCATCGTACATAACATTGAATGCCATCGGAAAACCTCACTTGCAGTAGCAATTTATTCCTAAAGAAAATATGTTTCAGTTTCCCTCCAAAATAACGAATCTCCTTTAAGTTTATAATTATCTAATTACTACGTGTATCAACAAAGCTTATTATTAGGTGCAGGTCACAACGCCATAATAAAAAATCTCAAGCCACACATTAAACCACAAAATTATCATCAATAAACCCATTAAGACTACACATACATATTAACTATCAAATAGTATAAGGTCACGTGGCGTCTACGGACGGTTTGTGTGACTACCGTAAAACGGGGTGAATAGGGATCGAGAGGTGAATAGGTATAGGGAAATTCTTCATAGTATCTATTCACCCCTCTTCTGTCCCTATTCACCTCTCGATCCCTATTCAACCCGTTTTACTGTATTCTTAATTTGCATTTTATTTGCAAGTCGCTCGTGAATATCCATTCAGTCCAGGAAATACGAGTTGAGATCTAAATCAAACCGTCTCAGGATATTGAGCTAATCGAATCGTTAGAACTGAATATTCGAAATCTAGGCCAGAATTGTCATATTTATTACTTGTATCACTTGTTGTATTTTAATAACTGTCTTAGATTTGAAATACTCAGCCTTTTCTATTGTCCTTAATATGACACAGCGAGTAGCAGCTTATTTAGTTTATTCTATGACATACTCAGAAAATTAGTAAACATTTGCAACTGTTAATATGTTGAATATTTAACTAGACAGTATAAAGTATCTATGACCATTTAGCTATATTTATAATCGGACATATTATGTTTTGTTACAAATTGTTAAAAAATTATTACAAATATAATTATTACAAAATAGGTATTTCTTTGAGATATTTTAGAGCTATCTTATATAATAATTATCGTGAGACATACTAAATTAATTGAAAACAACAGTTTACTCACGTAAAATTATATTTTGATCTAAGCCGGCAAACGTGCAGACGGATTACCTAATGGTATATTATACAGGGTGTCCCTGAAGTCGACGTCCAACAGGCACCAGGTGATCGGCAAGGTTCCAAATGTTATCAGAAAAATATAAAAAAAAATCTAAGTCCTACAGTTTTTAAATTACAGTGACTTATGTGTTATCCACGAAAAAGTACACCCTGTGCCAGTCTTTTGACTCTTGTTGCTACAAATCTTTATTTTTTCGTCTGCAGTCTTCCTTACATTATCCTGAATAGTGCTCCAGTAATATGGAATCATAAATTCTTAGCCAACTGCTTTAGATTGGAAAACATTATTAGTTTTAGAGGAACCAAATACTCTGAATAAAATTTTCACCTTACTTTAAGTGACTGTACTGAATAAATTATGTATGGCGCTAGTAGTGGCAAATTTCACCAAAGTTGGCGCATTTAATAAGGATTATAAAATGGTATAGCACTTTGCACATTATTTCTTAAATTCGACACAAAAAAAGATTTTCCAACGAAACTCCGTTTCGATGAATTTATTTGAACTTACTAAAATTTCTTCTAGTGTACTCAAATCATACGTTACAACCTCGTATGCACTAGACAACACTTTGCACGCGGTTTGTTATCATCATGTTGAAAATCAGCGAGGATCTCTTATGATCTTGTCAAACAACATTGTCTGTCTACTCATGATTTCGCTTGCAGCATTCGTCGGCAATATTATCGCTAGAAGAACTGGTGTTGTGCATCTCGAGCCATCGTACTAGGGTTACGGGATTTTAGCTGAGCACTGGCTTTCTTGCACCGTGTTGATTATTTAATTTTTAAATTATTTTTAACTTTACCTGCAATTTCTTGTTACGGTGCAAATAAATCATTCTCGTCAAACTAAAGAACATTTTGATGCTTCATACCGCATTTGATCACAAGGCATGTAACTTTAACGGAGGATTCGCCCAGTCCTTTTTTTTGATGGGGATATGACAAGTAATTGTGCGTAAGGGCTCATGTACACCATACAACTACCGCGTCGATATGCTGTGTACATGAATCTGCCGCGTCCGTTCCTTTTGATTTTACTAAACATTTGATAATGTGTTTGATGCACTATGAACATCATATTGCAATCATTCAATATTATTTAGTGAAACACGATACATAACAACAGTTCCTCTAGCGATAATATTGCCGACGAATGCTACAAGCGAAATCATGAGTAGACAGACAATGTTGTTTGACAAGATCACAAGAGATCCTCGCTGATTTTCAACATGAAGGACAACAAATCGCGTGCAAAGTGTTGTTTTTTTTTGTGTCGAATTTAAGAAATAATGTGCGAAGTGCTATACCATTTTATAATCCTTATTAAATGCGCCAACTTTGGTGAAATTTGCCACTACTAGCGCCATACATAATTTATTCAGTACAGTCACTTAAAGTAAGGTGAAAATTTTATTCAGAGTATTTGGTTCCTCTAAAACTAACAATGTTTTCCAATCTAAAGCAGTTGGCTAAGAATTTATGATTCCATATTACTGGAGCACTATTCAGGATAATGTAAGGAAGACTGCAGACGAAAAAATAAAGATTTGTAGCAACAAGAGTCAAAAGACTGGCACAGGGTGTACTTTTTCGTGGATAACACATAAGTCACTGTAATTTAAAATCTGTAGGAGTTAGATTTTTTTTATATTTTTCTGATCACAGTTGGAGCCTTGCCGACCATCTGGTGCCTGTTGGACGTCGATTTCAGGGACACCTGTATAATCAATGGACACCAGAGAAGTGACAAGTGCATTGCCGGCCTTTTGGGCGTTAGGGTTTTGAAGACTAGGGTGATTGGTGAAGGGAGGAATTTGGCCACCGGTAAGTTCACTCTCGCAGCGAAATACAACGCAAGTATTGTTTCATGGCGATTTTCTGTTTACAGAATTTGGTAATGAGTTCTTTTGAGCTCTTTGTTCAATAATACAATTATTTTCATAATTGGTTCTGGGTTTAAGTATACGTGAGCAGACTGTTATTTTCAATTAAGCTATCTTATAATCTAATATGGCTAAGTTATTGCTTTTTGGTATTACCACTGATAATCAGATAGTATTGGCAGTTGAGGGTCATTGGCCAAAGCCAAGTTGATTGTCTATAATTGTTAAAAATAAATGGCTAATTCTGATCGTCATCGATAAGTCACATTTATACTTGAATATACAACGTGTAACAAAAAGGGGGTATACATATCAATTGCACGGCTTCTAGATAACATAACAAACGATACGGTAAGGGTTTTTTAAACTCATGTTTTCATGGTACCAAGTTATGAATTTTTCAAATCGCGCCGCCGCGTGATTCAGAATTAGGTAGACAGATAACTAGGCGATCAGATTGACAGAAGAAATGTTTCGTAATATTAGCGAGTGACCCCTGTAGTGTTGTGACATGTGTGTATGATTTAAAATCAAGAACCATGCGATACCAAGTATTTAGTACAATTTTTTTTAATCGTATTTTAAGCTGAAACTTCGTGTAGAGACTCTATTCAACCTGTATTCATCAGCCCTTCTTGATGTATATGGGTATTTTGTTACACGTTGTATATAGCATACTTGATTAAGGCCGCAGTTTCTTCGACATATTTGAATAATGAGTGTATTCATATTTTTAATTAAGTGTTCCTAAATTGTATACCAACAATACATAGATTTTTCATTGCTATGGTTTCTCACAAAACCTGTCCACAAAAGACCTGTATTTCGAACAGTTACTCTAAAAACAGGTTTTTAGAGGAACCCGACTAGTTTCAAGCCGTATTAGAGGATCATATACATGAGCAGTATTCCGCGACACACAATGCGGCGACTTTCGCGCTGCTACTGGCTATTCGAGTTTGCTCGCCTCTCGCGCCTTCTGCTGTGATTCACGCACACTTCCTTCTACCTGCGCCAGCAACGGTAGTGTTCGACAGCGGCTGAGGTGTTGGATTCGAATCCCAAGTAGACGCATAAGTGTTGTTTACCATGCTCACGGTGTCATACTCCAGAAATCTGCGGCAGCCTACAATGTTGCGTCGCGGAATACTGCTCATGAATATGACCCTCTAGTACAGCTTGAAACTAATCGCGGTATTCTTTAAACGGAGACGCGAGTAAGCCGAAAAACAATATTTTTTTACATTTGTAACAAAACATATGATTAGTTAAAGAAAATTTAGCATTTGTCAGCTTTGTATACTTTTGTTTTTGACTATTCTACACCTATATCTAGTTACTGTAACTGTATTCAGTTCGATCAACCACTATCTATATCACGAGGCATCTGGTGGCGCCCCTGTCTCGGCGTTCAGCAGCATTTTGGCCAGATAAGTCAACAAACCCTGAAATACAAAATATTAAAAGAGTTACTTATTTGGTTTTATTTATTGTATTCGGATTTCATTTCTTTCAAGGTCTAGGTTATCTAATCTATATTTGAAAAGAAAAATGGAATGGTCTCCCAAGTTTTAAAGCTAACCATGTCTTGTGACAAATAACATATTAATATGGAACGCCTTATGCACAAACTTAAGTTAGGAGTTAGGATAGACACACTAGACATGTATTAGAGTAATATAAGAATAACTTACATTTTCTTTCTCTGGTATGATACCCAGCCCGTTACTGCCCGGCATTTTCTAAAACAAAAACAGTGATATTATTTTTTTTTTTACTAATGAAAATACAAAGTTTATGAGATTGTGTGTGTATATTTGTAACTCAATCAAGTTGAAATTTCGAACTGCTTTTCGAAATACCTTTAGGAAGCTGGTGGCCAAAGCTAGTTATATATGATGCTGTCAAAACTCTTTACCAGTCAAAAGTACTATTGATCAGCAAAATCAGTTAAAAGTTTTAAGGCGCTCTGCATAGTCAAAATAGGATTGATTAAACAGTTTTTTTGCCCAATGTTTACATGTTACGGCAACAAAAAAATATATGTTAATCTTGATCATTTTTATGAATGGACCACTGTCTTCAAAACACGTTTTCTATAAATATTCTCGATAGAAAAAAATCATAAACTAACCATTTAAATTGAAATTCTAGCAATTGTAACTATATTATTTATGAACATATCTTAATAAAATTAATAACAGTGACGTAATTTAAAATAATAAAGAGAACTGATGTTTTTATTTATCGATTGAAATGAGATATTTGTAAGGATTAATATAATTCATGATAAATAACTTAGAACGAATCAAACAAAACGTCGCCCGATCACGACATATATTCGTTTCTCTTTCATTCCTATGTGGACCGGCAGTGACCGCTGAGGCGCGCTGCTTGGTGGACCTATGTCAGTTTCTGTCAATCGCCGCTCAGAAAATAATCATTCATTAAGATATCTTTTTGCTGTTTGTAATATTTTATTTTGTAATTAGCTTTTTCTAAGTTGGGTTGTCAGTATATTTTTTTGTTCGAAATCGATTTCAATTATAAGTTGTGTAAATACAATTATTTTTTTCTTATACTATTACCGCGTAGCATGGTGCAGATGACACATTCAGTAACGTTCCGTATCATTCTTGAAATTTGCTGCGATTTAAAAATTATGCCTTAGCATTTTAGTTGTACCACATTCATTTTATGTTAAATCATTCGTAAATATAGTTAATTAAAATAAAACCAACCAGAATGTTCTAGTCTTCAAATAAAATCTAATGGAATAAAAAATAAAGTAAAGTGTTATGCGTATAATGAAACACCATAGACGTGTTTAGTGATGAGATGTACTGCTATGATGGATATGGATAGGAAGTCGATGATTTTTTGGAATAGAAAACAAATATTGTGCGTAGTTCAATTTTTATTTTTAAAAAAACCCTTAATTATGTTGATGAAACAACGGAACATTATAAGATAGGTTAAAAAGTTGCTAAGAAAATTTATTTACTTTTTATTCGTCCAAACTCATATTTTTATCTGAGTCAGAATCATCTGAATCTGTATATTGACAAGTATACAGGGTGCAGATTTGAAACCATGACAGAACTCGGGAGCATGTTACGGAAGTAAAAAATGTTCAATTTAAAATAAGGTTTCTGGCCAATAGTTAAAAACACAGCTATAATAAATTATTTAAGATTGGCCGTCTTTCAGAATATTCGTCACCGGCGATTCTGAATATTTCAGAATCGCCCAACATGTCACGCACACAGCGTAACAAGACAGCGTCGAAGGTCAGTGGGCGGGGCCACGCGAGACGCCGCGCGAGTAGGCAGTTAGAAAGCGAAAAGAAAAATAATCACCAACATTTATTAATGATTTGATTGTTAACACATTTTCAATAATCTTAGAGTGCAGAAACAATCAATAAAAAAGTAGTACTCGTATCTTCAAAGAAAACGTAGGTATCAGCTGATTCATAACACTACGTACCTAATGATTTACTTATTACGTTTTATTGCAATCCTGTTGGATACTAATAATTTAAAACTTAGTTATTTAAGGTCTGAATTATGAAAACACATCGCTACGAAAAGGTAGGTAGGGATCTAATCCAAACGCTCAGCTGTTTGCGAGCATAATCTTAGGTACCACTACCTACTAACTAATATCAACAAACACATTGTACGTAGGTAAGTTCAACCCAAAGTTTTATTCGTGTTTTAAATCGAATGATGTAAAATTTTGTTTCCTATTTGAATTAAGTCGTTACTATTAACCATTAATTAGTAACTGACTATAAGTTTACTTATTATTCTGCGCCATAGGTACAGTATTTATCAGTTGATTCATAATACCTAATGAATTATGATGTATTAATTAAATTTTATTGGCATCCTGCTGAATACGTAAAACAACCAATTTCAAACTTAGAATCGTAAGATCGGGATAATAAACACACATAGGTAAGTAGGTAGTCCAAGCGCTCAGCTGTTTGCGGGCGTGATGTTAGATAAGTAGTTTACTAACGTATTCTGTCTACCTAGATACATTCAGTTCAAAGTTTTAAATCTAAACATGGTTTCATCCGCATAACCTACGTACGTACTACGTACCTATCACCTAATTTATTGTTAGTTTGTTATTGCCTAACTAATTTCTAACAATTAGTATACTACTTACCTACTTATTATCATTTCATGTATGTTCCTGCGGTAGTTATCAGCTGATTCATCGTAGGTACTAGTTAAGTAATGATTTACTTATTACGTCTTATTGCAATCCTGCTGAATATCGCTCAGCTGTTTGTTTCATTTTTGTGTTGGAACAATTTCTTTAAATTCATCGATCCTATTGATGCGTTCTTAATCCGATCTAAAATAAACTAGTTTCTGCTAGCGGTCTAGCTATTTAATCAGAATATCGCAGTGGCGGGCAACAACCGATACCATAACGAGTCGCGGGTTCGATTCCAGCATGGAACAACTCTGTATAAGTACCTAATCCACAATTTGTTGTATCGGGTCTGGGTGAGACGTAGTTATGTGAATTCAGTAGTTATGTAAAAATTGATATTTAGAGAGCCAAAACTACTAATGTAATTTGAAAGTAAATATCAAAATACGCATTGTACGAGTAGGTAAGTGTCCAAATGTTTATTCGTGTTTTAAATCGGTGGATTATAAAATTGTCGGTCAGTGGGTAGCCTTAGGGGCGGATTTGTCTTTCCTATTTATGCATTGATATTCCGCATACATACCTACGATAGTTACCAGCTGATCAGCTGATTCGTAATAAGTACATACTAAATGCGTTTCCTATTGGTGTAACTAATAAACAATTTCAAACTTAGTAATGGGCCAGTGGGTATCCTTAGGGACGGAATGTACAAGTAAATAAATTACATAAATATCTACCTGTGTCACTCGGAGTCCGGAGATTTTGTTCGTCTTCGTAATCTACCTATGCACAGTAACATAGGTATGCACTACGTCACTGATTGACTATTTTAACACTAAGACACTTATTTTGAATGTGTTTCAAGCACTAAACTTCTTACAGTCACTGGGTAATAGTCAGCATACGTAATTGTCATGCCTGTGTAGGTATTTTCTGGTTAAGACGAACATTTGAATAACTCGACGGAGAATTTTTCTACCGGTGGCGGGAAAGTAAACTACCTAGACTAAGTGTCTGTTATCATCATAAACACTAAACTTTGATAATTAATAAGACGGGAGTTCAAGGTCATGCATAAGAAATTTCGCAAGCGACTGCCACCGGCAGTGCCAAAACATAAACTGAATGCGTGTGCGTGCGCGCCACAGGGTGAGGGTGCTAGGGGCGGAGCTTGTGGTGCGTTCGCGTTTCTTATTGGAATTTTAGGGAATTGGTAATAATGTCAAATACGTGTTTGAGTTTGTGTGCGTGTAATGCCGCGTTTTAAGCTAGTTACATAACGTTCGAAATGTGATAGGCGTAGTTCTCACTTACGGATTTGCGAATTTTACAAAAAAAAAAAAAAAAAAAAAATCCCATTTTTTTTATTGATTTGGACTCAGAATCGATAGCCGAGTCACCTCCTTGAATGCGTCTCGTTTTTAAAAATACACCCTGTATACACATAGTTACACTGCACAACTAAACAACACACAAATTTAATAACAAAATTAAAAAGAATTAAATGTATAATACGAGTATCGACAGCGATAAAAAAAGATTTTTCTAATGTCCATCCCTAATCATGTGGTACTGAGAGACGTCAACGTCATACAGGCAACTGTCACTGGCGCAAAAATTATAGTAGTAGTAAGTTTGTGTAAATTATTGTTCGATTTCGGTTTTAGTCATAAAAAAACAAAATAAAAAAAATAATAAAAATTATACAACATAATATTGAAAAAATAAGAAAACAAACTAATACGAGTAATGAGATTCGATCTTAAGGATCACGTAACGCGAATCTAGACAGCAACGCACTGGGCCAATCGTGCATGAAACTTTAATAGCGAAATTACGCTCCTAAATAAAATGGAATACGCGTATCAATGACATTTGCGCGGTGCACCCCTCAGTATACGAGACCCGCTTCACCTGCTTCATCCCTCAAATATAAAAAAAGTCGTCTATTCACCGCGCCTTAACCGCCCACCTCAGAAATACGTCACCGCGTGTATGTGGTGTAGATATGTTTATCCCGATGGCTGTTATGTTTCAAGTGGGTACTTTGGCAATAAACGCTCTGACCCTTGTTTTTTTAGAAGTTCCTGCATTTAGATGCATTTTTGTAACTTAGTCGAAACTTGACATTCTCAGCGATCGGGTTAGTGTAAGTTTTAACCTGGTTATCCTGCTCTTTTTGACGTTTCTGCACCCACTTGATTATTGTAATCGAATAAAAGTGCCAGTGGATGCAACTGGAGCTGCAAGAGCCGTAGCTTTTGCAGCTACTGGGTACAGCCAACGTCACATTGCTCGGATGCTTGGTGTACCTCGAATCACTGTACGGGATGCTAGCAGACGCTTTCGGGAGACGGGTTCCTACACGCGGAGACCGGGACAAGGCCATCATCGGTGCACATCGGCTCGGGACGATCGTTTCATTGTTAACAATGTATTGAGAAATTGCTTTACCACAGCTCCCGAGGTTAGAACTCGCTTATTTGAAGTGAGAAATGTAAGCGTAAGTGAACGGACGGTGCGAAGAGGGTTGGCATAGAGGAACCTAACTGCGTTTTGGCCACCACGTGCCCCAGAATTGCTCCCACAGCACCGTAGAGCGCGACTTCAATTTGCGCGAGAATACGCTAACTGGTCTACAGACCAATGGAGGGAGGAACGTTCTGTTTTCAGACGAAAGCAGAATAGCCCTATGAGGTCCAGATGGGCGTCAGAGAGTGTACAGACGACCAAATGAGAGGTTTGTCCCGTGTACGATATTGGAAACTGTGGGTTATCAGAGAGGTTCAATAATGATTTGAGGCGGCATCAGTTACGACGCTCGTACCGATCTCGCAGGGTTTGATAGGTGTAGTGTTATTGCATACCGGGATCTGGAAGAGGGTCTTCAAGACCATGTCGTGATATTTGCACCATTTATTGGTGAACATTTTCAATTAATGCACGATGTCATGTCGCTAGAATAGTGACCCAGTACCTGGACGAGGTCGGTATACGAACATTACCGTGGCCAGCAAGCAGTCCTGGCCTCAATCCAAACACATTTCAGACAACCTTTAAAGATGAGTTATGTTATGAGCAAGGGTTCCCGCACCAACGACGATTGGGAAGCTCAAGATTGCTGCAGTTGAGGAGCGGCACAATATCCCTCAATTTGACATCCAAGATGTCATTAATGGCCTTCCAAACCGACTGCAAGAAGTCATTAGAGTCCGAGGGGATAACACCTAGTATTAAAAATCAATAAATGAGCCCAGAAAGTGAAAAATAACAAATATTGCAAAATAAGACTTTTCTACAGAAATCTCTAAAAATGCTTTTTTACGTGATGCCTGAACATACAGACAGACAGACAGACAGACAATTTTTTTTTTGAGTTGGGAAAATCATCCAATGACTTCTTCCGCCTTGGGTGAGGCGGGAGGGAGTGTCAGACTCTTACTGACTAAAAACCACCCCGTTCCTTCTCCTGCTTTGAGCCGGAGCCCTGGTAACCTTTTACGTTAATAATAAATGATATTTATTTTGCAAATAGGTTATAAAATAACACTTTTACACGTCAATCTCTTAAATAACTAGATGAGACCGGCATTTCCTATCCGACTACTCTGAGAAGAAATGCCGAAACAAACTCAGTGATCATAGTCTCTTTTAAAACGTTACGTTGTCCGCAGCTCCGGATCGGGCATCAGCCCTGCTGGGCCCCATCTGTGGTGGTCAGGCTCTTTGAGGCGCGCGCGGAACGCGACGCGCCGTACGCACGGGTCGGGTTCTGGTCGGGCGGCGAGCTACCCTTGCTCGCGGTGGCCGGAGATCGTCACGCGCTCCGCCTCCTCCTTAGCTAGCATAACTGCTTCGCAAAAGGAGGAGACGGCGTCCCATCCCCCCTCCCTCCGCACCATGGCCTGAACCAGAGCCGGACGCGAAAGGTCACCGTCGCCGATCACATCCCTAAGGAAACGGCGGTGCTCAGCCCATGCAGGGCACACTGCTACTGTATGCTCCACCGTGTCCTCCGGGTGGACCTCGCAATGCTGAAACCCGGGTGTTTCCTCCCGCCTAATCCGAAACAGGTACCTACCGAAACTTCCGTGTCCTGTAAGCACCTGTGTCAGGCGGTAGGTGAGGGCGCCGTGACGCCTCTCTAGCCACTCCTCAAAGAGGGGACTTACCGCTGCTATAACAGTGAGTCCAGCCCTCGGTTGTGACAGTCGTTGCTTCCATTCCGCCATGAGATCCCGCCGGAGCTCATCCCGCCACGCACTAATCTGGCGCAGCAGTGGAGTTTCGCCCCGGCGATGCGCCTCCACAAGTAAGCTGTATACTTGCGCCAGCACTTTCGCCTCCAGATCCCACGGCGGTGATCCCGCAAGGAGGTTAGTCGCCTCCCCGGAGATCGTGCGGTACCCACGGGTCATCCGAATGGCCATGACCTTCTGGGATGACACCAGCGCGCGAGCTGGTCATCGCCTTAGATTTGGCGCCCACACCGATCCCTGCGTACAACCTCCGGTAGGAGGCGTTTGGACCCCCGAGGTCGGGTAGGAGCCGCTTAAGAGCAGCACCCAGGAACACACCTGCATCGCCATTGAGGGTGTCTGGGAGACCAGCTGAACCTTAACTACCAGTACCCCCTTGGCGGCACCCACCTGTGGTGGCAGGCCATTGTGCGTCCTTACCTAGCATGGGAAAGGGGCATCGGGAACGGTCGTGTGCTAACCACTCCCGTTCCGCGAAAGGTGTGTAGTGCAATGCGCACTCACGATTAGCACCCGCTACTCATCCCCGGGAGGAAGAAGACGGTTGTACTGTCGTCTTCTCCTGCCGACTCTTCTTCTACAAAGCGCTGGAGCGAAGCCGTCCTCCTCTCGCTTACGCTCCGCCGCCTCCTTCTACGATATTACGCACTCGCAGAACTTAACCTAACCTAACCTTTTAAGAGTTTTGACTGATACAACAAGTCAAAACTGCTTTTGACGGAATCTCTTGATCAAAAGAATTTTTAACCAACTCCATTGGGCAAAAGTACTTTTGACTATTATTTTAGTCAAAAGTATTATTGACTAAAGCTTACGGTCAAAAGTATTTTTCTGATTTTGCTAGTCAATAGTACTTTTGACTGGTTAAGAGTTTTATCTGCAACATATTTATAATACAGAGTGTACCAATATTTTAACGATATGTAACATATAAAGTATATTGTCGAACAAAAGTATGAAACAAAAAATAATGATTCTTTTTGAATATTTAATATAGTCAAACAGGCACAAAGGGTGGATTAATCCAGGAATCGAACCCGGTATCCGAGATAATAATTATGCTTTATCTTCACTATAGTGGAGTGGAGATAATATATCATAAGGATTCATTATTCCTAAAAATATGTATCTATTAGAAATATAGGAAAGTAAGTCATATGTATGCTTAGAACTTTCATACTACGCAACGCAAGGGATCGTGATGCAGTTTTTAAATAAATTATTATTTAAGAGAAAGTTTCCGATATTTAACTTATCCACAAGTTATAAAATGTATAGTCCCTACCACGAACCATGGTCAGATTTTTCGTGGTAAGTTTGTATATTTTATGGTTATTGCCATCATTTAGTTTTAATCACGGAAGTAAGTTAAATTATGTGAAATGAAAACTGAAAATGTCTACTTTGTTCACCTGGGTGAAATCACGTAGGTGAACTGAGTGAACTAAGCCGAAGGTATACTGCTGCTAGTGCATGGCAGGATGAGCTCTGGCGCGACCATGGAGCGGACTACAGACGACTGCCGCAACCGAGGGCAGGATTCGCCACTATAGCAACAGAAAGAGCGGGTCTTTGAAGAGTGGCTAGAGAGACGGAGAGCGACTTCACCTGCTGCTTGATAACTGCTTGACGCAGGTGCTTTTCAGACAAGGCTATTTCGGAAGGTACCTGCTCCAGATACAATGGGAGGAAACGTCTGGGTGTCCTCACTGCGTGGACCACCCGTGGGGCATATGATAGCGGGGTGCGTAGCGCTGCCGTGTCTTCAAGGAAGCGACCGGTGGCGGCAACCACTCACGCCTCGTTCCGGATCAGGCCATAGTGCGAGGCCAGCCTGGGAACTGGTAAGCCGTCGCCTCCCTCTGCAAAGCAGTTATAATAGCTAAGGAGGAAGTGGAGCGCGGAATGGAAATAACGTGTCATCATGTCCAAGCAGCCGCACAAGACACGTGGGTCTTCGAGCAATGGCCCACCGCATTCCGCAGAGAAAGGAAAGGGTAAAGAGCCGCCAGGTCTCTACAGATAGGGACCAATAGGATTGTTGCCCTGCCGGGGTGGTGAGTAAATTGTAATATGCATACCACGGGTTCGGCCAAGAACAGGACTCGACTCGGAGCGGTTTTTAATCAGTAAGACTACCTCTTGGTCCAGACCGTGGAAACCCTGTGTATGATGTAGGTTTATGAAATAACATAAACTAGGTTTTATAAACTTGAATACAAACCGGTTTGAAGAGTGCTGTTACAACTGAAGAAATCCTTGCGTTCTTCGTCAACAGAAGCCTATTCTTTTGTTGTAGTTCTTCAATTTTTTGCCTGTGGTTTTCAACCTTCCTCTTCAGCAACTCCTCCCTGAGAAACACGAGATCGTCAGAAGAATAATCTCTTATAAACCCTACATAAACATGTAATTTGTTATAAAATAGCTTGTGCTAATAATTACAAGATATTCATAATAAAACAAATTGCTGATATATAGTCTATTATAATGACAATAAATTTCGCAAATTTTGAAACAGTTAATCTCATTCACATGTTTGTAAGAATAACAATATAAAATACTTATCGACTACTCGTAAAAAGCTGTACGCAAACTTATGCTAATATAAATATAAGTACCTAATATAAACTCACTTGAAAGCACTTGAGTAGAAATCTTAACAAATCACCATTATAGTAGATTCATGCCATATTCTATTGAAGACAAAAATAAATACTAGCTAGCTGTTCAAAACCACGGGAGAATAAAACAAATAATATACATAATCATAAACACATAAAAAATGTATAGGGTTCGCGCATTTATTAAAATTTTACTTTGTAAACACAAAGGTAAGCATAAGAGCAAATTGAGTACAGCTAAGCATGCTTTGTAAGTGTAATAGCAATGGATTACCATTATAATGCTCAGTCATACTTGACCTCGTGTTCTGAACAGCTGCAGCAGCTAAGAGATACAAAGTTATACCTGATTTCTGTGCTATCACACATTTTGCACTTCTTTGCGCGTGACTGACCAGTGCTGAGATGCGGAACCTCCGTAGAGCTGCTGACTGGAGACAAAATCAACGAATAATTACAATCGCTGTGCTTGATAATTTTATAACATAATAAAATTATAGGAAAAAAACCGCAATGTACCTCCAGTTTACATACATCAACAATTCTCTGACATATTTTACGAGTGTTTTGACGTTATTTAGTTTTGATTTAAACTTTTCTAATTAGTTACAACCGTGGCACGAGAAGCTACGTTAAACAGTGCCTACGATTTATTCCTATCTATCCTTGCTATTTTTTTTTTATGGAATAGGAGGCAAACGAATCACCTGATGGTAAGCGATCAGCGCCGCCTATGGACACCCGCAACACCAGAGGAGTCAAAGGTGCGTTGCCGACCTTTTTAAAAAGAAGTATGCTCTTTTCTTGAAGGTTATATCGGTTCGGAAATACCGCCGACGACAGCTCATTCCAGTTTTGCTGTGCGAGGCAGAAAATTGCGCGAGAAGCGCACAGTTGTGACCCATCTATATGATGGGGATAGAAATGCTGTCGTGTAGGTCGATGGCGGAAAGAAGCGGCAGGTATCAGCAGGACCAAACAATTCCTCAGAGCACTCCCCGTGGTATAGACGATAGAAAATGCACAACGAAGCTACATCTCTACGCATTGCCAAAGTGTCAAGTCGGTTTGAAACTTCCTGACACTCAACAATCCGAACCGCACGCCGCTGAACGCGGTCCAGAGGAAGAAGCTGGTACTGGGGTGCCCCCGCCCAAAGACGACAGCAGTAATCCATATGGGGCCTAACCTGCGCCTTATATAGAAGCAGGCGATGGGCTGAAGTGAAATACTGGCTCGATCTGTTGAGCACACCAAGCTTTTTCGAGGCTAATTTAGCCTTATCGTTCAGATGACCACGGAACTGGACGTCGTCGCTCGAAATGTTGATGCCAAGTATTCCAATACCGACTGAGGCAGTCAGAGGGGTACTTTGAAATTGAGGTGAGACGACCAACGGCAGTTTCTTAGCGGTAAACACGCAGACCTGTGTCTTAGTAGGGTTAAACTGGACCAGATTAAGTTCACCCCAATCTGAGATTCTCTGCAAAGAAGTCTCGATTTCAAACACAAGTCTGTTTCGGTTCTCGATGACGTTTTCCGAGAAACGTTAGCGCGGCCGGTATAATAGGCATCACCTGGATTGTCATACGCATAACAATGAAAGCCGCTGCTTTGCAACATATCATTGTGCTAGTTTAAAATTTTGTTTTAAATTCGATTTAGTAGATTTATGTAGGCAGTTACTAATATAGGTGGTACTTGTGCGCACAAAGTATTGTGGAACACATTGTGAGTGCTCCATCTTTGACTCTCAGATGTTACTGCTATCCCTCTCTCTTGGTTTATAGAGATATTTATATCCTCATCAATTTCATAAGTCATTACTAATCTTTCTTAAGTTCTTACTCATATTCAGGATGATTTTGTAACAATGCCGTTACTAGATCATTATGAAATTCCAAATTAAGTATGTATTAGACATTTATTTTACATGCAATCGCAAGATTTTGTTGATGTATGTATGTCTAGATAATATGACTGATTGTTTTAAGGGAATGTCCAGAAAAATCATTCATTCTTAAATATACGGTTCCAGCATAATATCTCAAATATCGTTTCCACACTGTTTTGTTTAAAAAAAAGGATAGGACAACTATAGGATAGGTTGATAATTAAAAGTGGTTAAATGAAGGAGAGCGACAATCGATTACAGACACTAAAGCCTCACAGTATAGGCGTCTTACGAGCGAGTTCACTCGTACTACATTCCCGATTGCCCGAGATACTAGATATGCATCATTATCTGTCCAGATACGTCCGTGCGTTTCCACACTCGTGCATAAAACGCATGTAATGAGCGGGACTTTGCGCAAATGCTGCCCAGTTACTACGCACGGGGCAATAGCGAATACTTCGACATGTAACTTCATATTTACGAAGTTGAAAACAGAGTAGGTATATAAGATATGGGATCATTAGTTAATCATCATAATTACGGTTTCTGAAGAGTGCATTCACGAAAAAATCTATTGTTAAATTTACTCAAACACTTGATTTAACTGTCCTTAAATTTCTTGCCAAGAAATATTTGCGTTGCTAAAAGAATGTTTAGGTATATAGTTTATGGGCTGGTATTAGAACTTAGTTTTAGTGGTAGTCATGATAAAATCGTTTTTAAATATGTATTGAATTATGTAAACGTAAAAATTCATAAATATCATTCTATGTGAATATTTTAAACACGATTATCAAATCAAAAAATTACTATCGGAAAATAGTCACATTAATTGATAAAGTAAGTTTTTATTGGAATAGGTCTACAAGTGAAAAAATGGTATGAGGGACATTTGAAACATTGTCTTCACAAAGCGAATGAAGTAATGAAATCGCTTAAAGTATCCTAACATATTATTGGACATCTTGTTAGCTTAGGAAGAAGGAAATAACATTGATCAACTAAATATCATTAACAAAGAGTAGATTGGTGAGTTCAGACATCAATGTGGGTGTATCAATTATATTTTAGGAAATTTAGACATTATATGGAACTCACATACTCTTACTTGAGAACCTAGTGCTACAGCCAAATACCTATAGTATGATAACAATATACCTTGTCACAGGTTGTTGTTTGACCATCAGCATTTTTCAACATAATATACTAGTTAATGTATACTCCAAAACTGCTTTCAGTTCAACCCCAGTAACTCACAAGTAATTAGGTTTCACTTCATAGCATGTATCATGTTGTTGCTAATATACTTTTCTCTGCTAGTTAGCATTTGCTATTGTGTCTTCTCGAATTGGAATCCTAATATTTTCTTATAAAAATTAGAATTAAGAAACATAAATGATTGATCAGATAAGAGCTAACGCATAAAACGTTTGCAATGCATGAAATCTTAATTTTGTTTAGTTTTTCTAATTTGCGTGAAATGTTTAGTATTTCATATCAGCATTCGAGAAGCAAGTGATGAAATTTTGTAATTAGTATGTTTCAGCGTATGCGCAAACTATTAACTAATTCTATACAATTTTATCAAATATCAAAATATATTTTGCGGCAGTTTAGTTTGTTACAAGTTTCACTATAGTATTTGCTCACAATGCAAAGCAATTTTACGTTTGCATTTTGCACAGATTATAATAATGTGTTGCAGCATAGTTTCAGTACACAGTTATTTCTCATATAACAAAGAGGATACTTATTCAGATACTCTTTTAACTTAGATCGCAATATTTTGCCTCAACAATGTTCCTTTACATTGCTTTCAGTTTAGGCCGCAGACATTTTATATTTGTATGGATTATTATTCGCAAAGGTGGTTGTATTATGTGAATGCAGCATAGAGCAATGGTGTGTTTATTAACAAATAGTATTGGATTCTATAGTGAAGAAATAAGAGCATTAGAGCTCTCTGTTTGAATAATTTGGAATACATATTTGGATACAAACATAAAATCAGCACAAGAGCAGTGTTACGATACGAAATATCAAATAACGGCTTCGGTCGCGTTGTTTTGACTGCAGATATATTCGTAAGAATCATTGTATATACATATGTATATGATAATATGATACAGCTATCAATTTATTTTTCTAGTAAATTACATAACAATGAGCCCAGCAGTTTGAGCGGAAAAATATAACAGATGGTTACTTTCATATTATCCATCTTCATTTGGGACAGGAAATTAATGGTATGATTTAACTTTTCAGTAGTTTATTTGGAGCAAATTTAAAGGCAAACTGTCACAAACAATAATACATGTTACAAACAAAAATAATGCGTCTTTCGCAATAATGCCTTATTGTAATCATACATACCTTCATGTTCATCACCACCCCAATCACGTTTTTGGCCTACAACAGACGTCCTGTACATGTTGCAGGTTGAGTCAGGGACTGCATAATTCATATGGGTCGGCACCATACTGAAATATTAACATAGAGCATAAGTCACTATTTGAAATGAAGTCTAGACAATTATTTGATTTGATAGTTGATGGTGATACCAACTAGGTAGGTACTTAAGTGGATCAAAAATGACATTTATCATTAGGCGAAAAATAATAATAACAGAGCTTAATAATCAATTACGTTTCGTAATAGTCATATAATTTGGGAAAAACTTAAGGAAGCATATGGCTAGCTCACAGACTGAGATCCTAGCCTTGTGTCACTTGATCGCCGAATTCGCAAGAAGACATCGCCATAAAAAAATCTTTCAAACTACTTAACTCTTTTACCTTATATATTTAGTATATAGAAGTATGGATTAGAACTTACCATGGCTTAGCTGGTGGTGGAGGTGGTGGTGCTAGCCCCAAAGGATACACAGCTGGAGGTGCAATTCCAGGAGTTTCTGGAAAAAGAAAATATCATATTGTTTATAGAATCCAAACACAAGAATAGGGATGATGAGGGGATATGAAAACGAAAAATATATTTAAATCCCTCAATTATATGCTTCTTCAATATTATACATATAAAATAACAATACTTAGAAAAACAGAATCAATGTTTAAGAGTAGGAACAAATACATAATTTCTAAATATAAAACATACCAAGAAGTGAGGTCACATGATATTTGTTTCCATAAGAAAATAAAAATATGTGTCTGTTTTAAAATGGTCTTCAAGACAGACATTACAATAAAAATAGTTGTCTACCCTATTATCACACTTAAAAGGATTAATATTTTTGTGGGATATATACTTTTCTTACCTTCCGTTTGAGGTGTGGTCGGGTCTGGTTGTGGTGCAGCACTCTCTTTAAGATGTGCTAATGTGTGCGGAGGCAAATAGCCTGATCTAAAAAAGTGTTTGAAATTCAAACACAGTTGCATGTACAAATTTACATTTTGGAAAAGAGCACACAGAGTTTTGGAAATTGCGGCAAAACGTATAAACGCCAGGCAATTGTGACAAAATCAATTTATGTGCAAAAATACAGGCAGCTCCTTTTTTGCACGTTCCTCGCACAAAATTGCGGCACATGATAACTTTTGGCTCATCAGTTTCTTGATCTGTTTTAATTGTAGTTTTTAATTCTTCAGTATTAATATATTCTTGCGATTTAGGGTCATTGGTCTGATACTCATCATCCACTATTTCCTTTTTTAAGTTTATTATCATGGGTGGTGTGCCTGGTGGTGGTGGATTAGGTGGCAGTGGGGGCTGCACATTAGAAGTATTTTGGGGCTGCACATTAGTAGTATTTTTCCCTTCCTCTTGAACATTGTTACCCATTGTTGGATTAGTAAGTTCAGTTGGTGACGACTGCTCTGACATTTGATTAGATTCTTCAAATTTAGATTTTAAATATTTTTTCATATGCTTAAAATTTGGCGAGGGCCTAAAATTTATGGAGTCCTCATCATTGCGAGACTTGTTTTGAACTTCTGTAATGAATCACAATAATATTTATTTAGGTATATAGAAATAATAAAAGTAATTAGAGATGAACATTAAGCATTTGACAGTGAGTTAAAACATGCAGTAGAAAATACATTGTCTCATGTGGAACCGTTTATTTTTACAATTTTAGAGTCGCTGCGCCCCGTGATTTTTGTTAACACTAAAAGTTAAATATGTTAATAACTATTCGGTCAGTGGGTAGCCTTAGGGGCGGTATTCATTTGCGCCTACCCGTTTGTTCGACAAAAATGTTGCAAATGATCTGTTCTATGACCCCATACGAGATTATAGTCTAATAACAAAACACACATACTGTGTTATTGCGCACAAAATACAATTTAATAAGTATAAACATGTTTGAAAGTACACAATAATAGGTTTTACTAAATATTAATAATATATTTGTTATCATTCCTAAACAGCTTGCACAACTAAATAGTTAGAAAGTTAATACAAGCCCTTACCTTCTTCTGCACCTTGCATTTCCTAGGCTACGCGTGTTATATATTATTTAAATGCAAATAAATAGAATGCACTGATTTTTTTATTTTGTAATCAATAGTTACATTAACTTTTACCACTGCAAAATAATATTATTCAATCCGCCTTTACCGAACGAACACAACCGCTTAAAGTACCCAAGCGAAGAAAATTAAACAAATTACAATAATGAATGTGATTGAACAAGATGGCCGCTCGTCTAAACTGGTACGATACAGTGTTGCCAACAAGACTAACATGAAATTTGCTAATAGGCTGTTGAAAACTTGCCAAAATTATGCCAAGGCTTTATAATTTAAGCTAAAAATTATGCTAATAATTTTCGATGTCAAATAAAACGTCATTTAACTTCAAATATTATTTAATCAACATTGTTTTTACACTAACTTACTTTCAAAGAAAGATCATGTAATAATAATGACTGGGAGCAATGACTCAAATCCAGTGGAATTTTTGTCTGAAATATCTATAGCATTACATTTTCTTAATAATTGCAATGTGTATGTAGTAAATGTGCTTCATAATAATTACCTTAATGAACGTAAACTGAATGATCAGCTAAAGTTAATAACTCGAAATTACAATAACTGTACATTTGTTGAGACAAAACCACACAATGTTTTACAGCAAATATTGTATCATATCAATGTAAAACTATATTATGAAATATTCCTGTCTTATAATAATCTAACAATTCAAAAATGTTGCGCCTCACATAAAACTTTAAATAAAAATTCTCATGTTATAACAACATATTCAAATGGTTGTAATGTAGAAATAAAAAAAGGTACAATACCTTACTATTTCCCTGTTATAAAAAAACTTTCACAGACAGAACCAATAGAGAATGTTTCTAGTACCAATAACCAGTCGCAAGTTAAACCAAAAGTAAATAATTTTTTCGCGACTAAATCTTCGTATTCTGTCTTTCACCAAAATATTGCGGGTGCCTTAAATAAGATGCAGGACTTGGAAGTGGCACTACTAGAGCTTCTCGAACTAAGAAAGAATGTTGTAGTTGTATGTTTAAGTGAACACTTCATCAAAAAGCATGAGGAAATGTACCTCAACATTAACGGTTTCTACCTAGCTGATATTTTCTCTCGTGAGAGTCAACGTCGCGGAGGTACTTGCATCCTCTGTAGAAATGACTATGTAAGTACTAAACTTGATGTTATAAGTGAATTCGCAACTGAAAGACACTTTGAAATATGTGGTATAATGATAAAAAATCTTAATCTTATAGTACTATGTATATATAGAACCCCGAATTCCGATGTTAATACATTTTTTGTTTGTCTTGAAAAAACTCTTTTAAGAATTCACAATAAAAAACAAAATATTATTATCTGTGGAGATTTTAATATAGATTTGCTGCTTTCAGATAAAAATAGTGCAACTTTTAGAGATCTGATGCTAAATTATGGTGTACAACACTACATAAATGAACCCACTAGACATAATAAATGTATTGATAATATTATTGGTAATATTGATGACTGTCTTGGCGAAACACATAATTTTTATCTTTCAGATCATAATACAGCCCAAACAGTTACAATAAAAGAGCAAACCATTGATGTTAAAGGTTACTATTATATTATTAAAGATGATCTCAGTAAGGAAAATGTAATTAAGTTCATAGATTATATTAGTTGCTTAAGCTTTAGTGAAGTTTATGACACATCAGATACAAATGAGGCATTTGAGAAGTTTCATGATTTATTGATATTATTTTATAAATTATGTTTTCCGAGTATAAGAGTAAAGAAAAAATGTAATGTTAGTAAACCAAAATGGATAACAAGAGGAATCAAAACTAGTAGCAAACACAAAAGGTCTTTACGGTTTATCTATTACCTAAATAAAATTAACGAAAATAAAAATAGGTATAAAAATTATTCTAAAATATTAAGAAAGTGTATGTATAATCTTCAAGCACTATGCAACCAAACATATATAGCTCAGTCTCACAATAAAGTAAAAGCTACATGGAATGTTGTAAAACACAACACGGGTAAAATTAAATGTAGAAATAATCTGGATTTTCTTATAGATAACAATACCACAACTACATCTGGCTCAGATATTGCTAATACATTTAACAAATATTTCGTCAACGTTGCTAAAAATGGTGAGTCAAATAATATTGACAATAGTAATATATCTTTTTCCGATTTAGCTTCACGAGATAACAGTATTTTTATAGAACCCAGTGATGATGTTGAAGTTTGTCAGATTATAAGGAATTTAAAAAATACAAAATCTTGTGGGTATGATAATATTTCTACGGATATAATCAAATGTATATCCCGGTATATATCACCACCACTAGCTCATATCATCAACCTATCTCTTGAACAAGGTTGTTTCCCTGATAGGTTGAAAATGTCATTAATCAAACCATTACACAAGAAAGGTTCCAAATCTGATGTAAATAACTATAGACCTATAGCCCTAACTCCAATTTTGTCTAAACTATTTGAAAGAATTATGTATAAACGGGTACTTAATTACTTAAATAAATTTAATATTCTTGTAAAAGAACAGTTTGCTTTTCAACAAAAGAAATCTACAACATTAGCTATATGTATATACGCTTGTGAGAGCAGTAATGAATAGTATTAACTCCAACACTTCTTCTTGTGCACTACTTCTGGACCTTAGTAAGGCATTTGATCTTGTAGATCATTCAATATTAATTAGGAAAATGGAAAGATATGGTATCAGAGGTTCTGCTCAAAAATGGTTCGAATCATATTTAAGTAATAGGAAACAGATAACCAGAGTCACAAAACTTAACGAAACAAATAACACATTAGAAAATTTTGATTCAAAACCGCTCGCAAATCACTGTGGTGTACCACAGGGGAGTATTTTGGGACCATTATTATTCTTGATTTATATAAATGATTTACCACAAGCTATAAAGCATCAATGTGTTCTATTTGCAGATGACACCACAGTAATAATAGAAAGTAAAAATCCACAAGACTATGATACCATTATAAACGAATCATTGAATGATATTACTAAATGGTTAGACATTAACAAACTAAGGATAAATGTTATGAAAACTAATGTATTAAGATTTAAAACTTGGAAAAGTAAACACATAAATTTAAATATTGCATATGATGGTACAATGATAGAACAGGTTAACAATGCTAGGTTTCTTGGAGTTTTTCTCGATGAACACCTTACATGGAAAAACCATATAGAAAATATTTGTAATAAAATTAATAAGTTTGTTTTTGCGTTAAGAAAGGTTAAAGATATTACTTCAAAGCATACAGCTATTCATGTCTACCATGCGTATGTTTGTTCAGTAATTCGTTATGGAATAATTGTTTGGGGGAATTCTGTGGATATTTCAAGAGTATTTATAACGCAGAAAAAATGCATTCGTGCAATATTTAACTTGAAATGGTCTGAATCCTGCAGGCCTGTATTTCAGTCTAATAAACTATTAACTGTTCCTTCCATTTATATATATGAAGTAGCTAAATTCATAAGAGCCAATCCTGCGCTATTTGAAGTTAAAGATAACGTAAATAAGAGAAAAGCAACACGCGTGCTTCTCCAAATGCCCGTACCTAGGTTAGAGTTATTTAGACGGAATTGTGTTTACATGGCTCCTCTTATTTATAACACCTTGCCTAAATCTATAACGGAACTTCCTTATAAGAAATTTTGTATTACATTAAAGAAATGGTTAATAAAAGAAAATTACTACTCAGTGCAAGAATTTTTAGTAAAAAATAAATGTAAATCTTTTGGCTATATAATAAGAAATAAATAATAGTTAAGTTAAATTAAGTTAAGTTAAGTGTAGCTTATGTACCAAAGCTTACCTAAATAATTGTTGTCAAAATGTATATGTCTTATGCATGAGTATTCTTGTACCTATCTAACCAATTGCATGCCAATAATGGTAAATGTGCTGATCTTATTATATTGTATGTAACACCTATATTATGTACCACATTTGAGCAAATAAATAAATTTGAATTTGAATTTGAATTTGAATTTGTTATCAAATATATGTTAGGTTTTAATCGTGTAAATTATCAAATAAAATATTTATATACTGGTCTTCATCCACAGCCGTTGTGCATGTAGACGTGGAAGCCTCATTGCCAAGACTATATATTTCTTTGGTGCCTATAGAGCGCAGTACGTCATCCGGAACTGTGTACGAATAGCAACATTTCCCTGCCCTCTTTAGGCCGAATCTAATGTATAAAATGGCATTTAAAGTTTTTACCGACAAACGGTTGCGAAGCTTAGTTTTGACTATATTCATCAGTGTTGCCACCTTAGGTCTCATGAAATGTCGACGATATTTACATCGCAAGGTATCAAGACAGTGGTTTGTTTCATGGTTTAACTTTTATTAATTAATTAATTGATATGCTAAAAAATATGCTATATGCTAAATAACAAAAGAAAAAGCTAAACGATATAAAATTATGCTAAATATGCTAAATTGGCAACACTAATATCAGTATCATCATCATCATCATCAGCCTATAGCAGTCCACTGCTGGACATAGGCCTCCCCAATTGTTCGCCACTTTGCTCTATCACTAGCGACTCGCATCCAGCTCTTGCCAGCCATCCTGCGCAGATCGTCACTCCACCTCGTCTAGGGGCGTCCTACACTACGTTTACCGAGACGCGGTCTCCACTCCAGGACTCGCTTACCCCAACGGTTGTCGGTCCTGCGGCTAATATGGCCGGCCCACTGCCACTTCAGCTTGCTGATCCGGTGGGCTATGTCGATCACCTTGGTTCTCTGCCGAATCACTTCGTTTCGAATGCGATTCCGGAGAGAGACACCGAGCATAGCCCTTTCCATAGCCCGCTGAGCGACTTTGAGTTTGTGGACCAGTCTAGCCGTAAGTGTCCACGTTTCGGCACCGTATGTCATTACGGGTAGGACGCACTGGTTAAAGACTTTCGTCTTTAGGCACTGTGGGATTGACGATGAGAAGACTCGACGGAGTTTTCCGAAAGCTGCCCAACCCAACTGAATTCTCCTATTCACCTCATCCTCAAAGTTGTTTCTACCTAACTGCAACGTTTGCCCGAGGTAGACATATTTTTGAACAACTTCGAGGACGGCTCCGTGAATCGCAATCGGTTCCGGTAGAACATGTTCATTGAACATGACCTTGGTTTTGTCCAAGTTCATCCGTAGGCCGATGCGTGCAGAGGAGTCAGCCAGGTCGTTCAGCATCCCTTGTAAGTTCTGCAGCGTTTCTGCCATTATGACGATATCATCTGCGAATCGCAAGTGAGAGATGTGTTCGCCATTGATATTGATGCCACGTCCTTTCCAGTGCAGCGTCTTGAACATAACCTCCATTGCATTAGTGAACAGTTTCGGGTATATGACGTCCCCTTGTCTCACTCCTCGATGCAATGGTATGGGACGTGTTTGCTGATTTTGTACTTGGACGCACATAGTGGCGGCTTCGTAAAGACATCTCATCACTTGGATGTATCGCCAATCAACCTGGCATCGCTGCAAGGACTCCAGGACAGACCAGATTTCTATCGAGTCAAAGGCCTTCTCATAGTCCACAAATCCTAGGCACAGGGGCTGATTATACTCTTCGGTTTTCTGTATAATCTGCCGCACTGTGTGGATGTGGTCTATGGTGCCGTATCCGCTCCGAAATCCAGCCTGCTCCGGTGGTTGGAATTCGTCGAGTCTTCGCGCAAGACGGTTCGTGATCACTCTTGAGAACAGCTTATAGACGTGGCTTAGAAGCGAAATGGGTCGATAGTTCTTCAGAAGGCTTTTGTCCCCCTTCTTGAAGAACAAGACGACCACACTTCTGCTCCACGCCCCTGGAGTTCTCCCTTCAAATAGGACAGCGTTAAAAAGCTTTTGGAGCTCCCTCAGTACGGGTTTGCCTCCTCCCTTTAACAACTCTGTGGTAACGCCGTCCTCTCCAGGGGCTTTTCCATTTTTAAGCTGCCCAAGAGCAATCTCGACTTCGCCAATGCTGACTTCTGGCAGGTCTTCGGTGAAATGGCGCGTTAATGTAGCTCTAGAGTCCTCATTTTCGGGATCAGGACGAGATGCATGCGAAGCGTATAACCGGCTATAGAAGTCCTCTATTTCCGAAAGAACCGCCGGCTTAGAGGCAACAACTTCTCCAGTTGCTGTGGTCAGTTTCGTCAGGTGGCTTCTGCCGAGAGATTGTACGAACACCTTAGACCCCCGATTCTGCTCGATGGCTTTTTCAATAGAAGCGGTATTAGAGCACCGGAGGTCGTGCCGCACGCGTTTGTTGATCTCCCGGTTCAGTGCTCGTTTTCCTGACCCGCCACTTACGGGTGAGTTTTCACGTCGTTGCCTCATCAGCCCCAGGGTCTCCTCGGAAAGTTTAGACTTCCTGCCCTTACGTCGCATGTTACAGAATCTCGTACCTTCGTCCCTGAGGACTCGAACTACATTTTCTAGGTTCTGGTTAACGTCCGTTGTGGTTTCCAAGGCAGCAAATCGGTTTTCCAGATTAAGCTGGAACGTTTCAGATCCAGTGATGGTTTGGAGCATAGTAGGTCGGAGCCTGGACTTCATCAAACGGACACGTTCGGCTTTAAAGTCGATATTCAGAGTGCCTCGGACAAGTCTGTGATCACTGCCGGTGTTAAACCTGTTGATCACGGAGACATCTCTGAATGTGTATCGCCTGTCCGCTATGATGAAGTCGATCTCATTTTTCAGTAGCATTCGTAATATCAGTAGCATTCGTTCTATAATATTGATTATGACACTCGCGTTTACGTGATACGGGTTTTCATACAAACTTTTAAGTCAATTTAAAACCGTTATTAGTATAAGTTGATACACAATAAATCAAGATCTAATCATTTAAAAATTACAAAATTTTTTTTGTGATTCTTAAAGTTTAAGTCTAATCTGTGGTGGAGTTACAGGCTGTGGTTATTAAGGTGAATGTTTTCGAGTTCGAGTTACCCGAGGGCTGGTCTGCTCGCAATTCCTCGGTCAGAGGATAACAATTGCCTTATCGTAAACTTTTCCCATTGACGTCGAATTTTTTGATGCTTTGTAAATAATTAGGGTTTCGTAGCCAAAAAGCAAAAAATAGAACCCTTATAGATTCGTCATCATCGTCATGTCTGTCTGTCTGTCCGTCCGTATGTCACAGCTATTTATTTACGAAACTGTTGGACCTACATAGTTGAAACTTTGTAGGTTGATGTAATTTGGTAACCGCTATTCGAACTTTGAATAAAAAATAACAATTTTAAAATTCAAAGGGGCACTACATACATGGAACTGATTTAAAAAAAATCTGCTAACATATCCGTGGTGGGTGTCTATGGATAGGTAGGTCTTTAAAAAATACATTATGGTTCCTAAAACCATTATCGTCAAAATCAATCGTTTGTAAGTTAGACGCTTCCAAAGTGGAAAAATGAGAAAAGTGTCCATCCCCCCTCTAACTTTTAAAAAAAGAGTGAGAAAACTAAAAAAAAATATATGCTGTCGATTTCAATAGAAACTTTCAAAATAAATTGGTTTAAACGAGATACTATTATTAGTTTTTAAGAAATAAAACATTTTCAAAAACCACAAATATAACTTTCTCGTTCATACAAACACTATGTAAAACCAAGTTATTATAACTTTTATATTATGTTATCTACTTGTTGCTACGGAACCTTGCATGGGCGAGTCCGACTCGCACTTGGCAGGTTTTTTTAGTTTACTTTTATTTTTTAGATTTTTCTAGTTTAGTTGTATTTACGTAGTGCTTAGTATATTTAATGTTCTAACATCACACATCACACAATATTATAAAGCTGATGAGTTTGTTTGTTTGTTTGAACGCGTTAATCTCCGGAACTACTGGTCCGAATTGAATAATTCTTTTTGTGTTGGATAGTGCATTTATCGAGGAAGGCTATAGGCTATAAAACATCACGCTATGACCAATAGGAGCCGAGCAGAGCGGGTGAAACCACGCGGAAGTAGCTAGTAATTAAATAAAGTACATTTTTATCTAAATATATCAATATATCAATAGTTGTTCGTTAATCTCGCTAAAAAACGAGAACGGCTCGAAGGAGCTCGAGAACGGCTGATTTGGCAAATTTTGGTCTTGAATTATTTGTGGGAGTCCAGCTTTGTATGATTTTGATTCTGATCCTTAATCAACCAACCAATATTACATTGTAACTAAGAGAAATTCTACAATGTCAAATTGTTACTAAAATTAATTAAGACGAACGTTTTATCGTTAAAGGCTAAAAAAATATCGATTTAAACACACATGATGATTGTCTAGCAGGACGCTAGCAATGTTTAACAGGTTCAACCCTCGCACGGTGAACATGTTAAATACATTATTGGAATAAAGTGATATAGTGTATAGAACTACAAACTAGCTTAAGATGATTTGCTAATTCATACGCATTGTATATTACTACCTGCTACGTGACTAGGCGCAAATTATACATCAACATTAAAACAGTAACATTTCGTTCATAAAAATGATTAACTTACCTATACCTATTTATGTACTTAAGTAAGTAATTAAAATAATACCTAAATTAGGTACCTAATAAAATAATACCTAAATTAGGTACCTAATAAAATAATATTTGTTTGCGTTCGGTGCATATATAAACTAGCTTCTGCTAGTGGCTTTGTTTGAGTTCCCATGGGATCAATAGAGCCTTTGCGCTATTTCAGACCATAATCTAACCCTGTTCCTAATTTGATCAGAATGCCTTCACTCGTTTAGACGTGATCGAGTAGACATGCACACAAACACAAACTTTCGCATTTATACTATTGTAATATTATTCATAACCAGTACTGTAGCTGTACCTATTACCTAATGGGCATGAGTACTAATACCTGTTGGAAATAATTAACGCGGGATAAAGTTTAACAACGTTTATTGAGCGGTAAAGAGTTTTACAGAGCAGGAAATTGACACACTAGCGCCACACGTAAGAGTGACGAACTAAAAGTTACGTTTTGAAACTGGAAGTGATTGGATTGGTGTTTATACTATTTCAACAATACCGTTAGTAAATGTCTACCCATACAGCTTATTGGGCACTGACAACATATCGATACCTGATTAACTTTGTTATTTGTTTTAAATTCGTTAATGTACATTAGGTTTTTTATCTATATGTTGTGCAGTTAGTGGGTGCGTTTATAGGGCAACTGACCCGGTTGTGGCCATCGACCCCTTTGTGGCCATTTGGGCCTTCAAATATTTATAACTAAGGCATGGACAAATAAATTACTCTGTGATGTACAGTATTTAAAAAAATGAATATTGGAGATACTGATACCGTTGGCAGCTTTGATGTGTCAAACTTCACTTCGATGCAACAAGTCATTTTTTTTAGTTGAGGGTGAAATTGTTAAGATCTTAACAAAAAGGCTAAGGCGAGCGGGTGAGGATTTGGGTTTTTATTTTTTAAATCTTTGCTTATTGTTTGGATGTTTATGTTAATACTACATGAAGAATATATTGTCTAAGTGAAACTAAAGTTATTTTGTCGCCATATGTTTCTGAAGTGGGATTATTAGAAGGTGGCCACTAATGGAGACGAAAATTATGAATTACTCCATCTTTGGCCACATGGCTGACCAAAACTAGTGTACATAGACACCCCACTTCTTCCCCTTTATTTTATCGTGGCTTTTTTTCCTTGGCTTTACATATCAACAAATACATATTTTTCATTTTCAGAGATGCAATAAATTGCCTTCACACAAAGGGGAGGTCAGATTACTTTGCAGCTTTTACCAACGTCATATAAATGCTGATCTCTTTATTTTTAAGTCAAATTAAAGTGAAGTAATAATATTTCATATTTTCCAAACTAAATAAAAATCATTGTTTATAAAATGTCCAATTTAATAAATAAATTTTAATTACTTTTATAGTATATTTTGATGGCCAAAACTGGCACACGACCGTGGCCAGAAATGGCACGAATCTGGCCAAAAATGGCACAAACTCCCTTTTTTTTTCTTTGTTATACAGTTATTTTTCTATTGGACGTTCTTTAAAAAAAGGGTTTTCTTAGGTAAGGTTAATACATGTTAAATGACTTTTTACAAGAAATATGTTCGTGATAACAAAAACTACAAGTTAAGAAAGCCTCAAAGTCGATAAAATTCTTAAAGTGGCCACAACCGGGTCACTTACGATAAATGGTCATAATTTCAAATGAATATGGCACTTAGTATCGAAGCAGCAATTTGTGAACCACACAAAGAATAGGGGCTACTTTATTTTTGTCCACCAGATGGCGTTAGTATGAACTTCTTATTCTTCGTCCAATAGGGAATAAGCTAGTGTCACAAAATTAGATGTCCAATATTTAACAATTATGTACATTGCTTAAAAAAACCTCTTGCTACATTTGCAGTATCTAGTAAGCAAAAAAACAGTAGCCCCATGCTCAATTGCTCCGTGCGTGAATCGAACACGCGAGGCGCTGCACAGCATAAGCAGTCACTCAATCATTGCATCAATAATACCTACAGTAAAGACAGCAATCTGTCACTACGAGCGATTTTCCAAACCTACCTTTTGGAAATACGCAGGGACTTTAATATGTGGAACGATCAATATAAATAGGTAGGTACATTACGGCACGGTAACCATGTAGTTTTAGGTCCGCATGCAGCAACGTACCTCATTATAGGAATATCGTATAGGAATTCAGTGAATTGAAGGGGCAACGTGATCATGTTTGGGCATATGAACATAAATAAAACAATAAAATAAAATGGAAAACTATAATAAAAAAATATACAATTCAATCCCTGTCTGTGCGTAAAACTCAATTTATTCCATTACTGCAATGGAAATCGACTTACAAATAAACCTAAATGAGCTCTCTCATTTTAACTATAATGAGTACCTAAGTACATGTACTTAGTATCATTATCAGACGAAAAACTCGACTAATAAAACATTATCAATCACAATTTCATAAGCACCACGTATTATGGACGGATATTTAATTTTATACATAGACTTCGCCTCTCTTAGAGTTGCTGCGTTTTCGTGTAAACTCAGGTGGAGTGCCGGTGCTTGCGTTACTGTGCTCACTGTCACGGTCCGACGGAGGGAGCTCAGTGACTGTGGCCCGCGGCGAATGAGGTGATCCTCCAGAACCGTCGGCTGTGCCACGCTCGGGGCGCGGACTCGACGGCGTGGAGCTGACTAAGCTTGTGAGCTGCGACACGCCCAGCGTCACGGGCGCTGCAGCTATCATCGGGGCCATACCACCCGTCGTCAAAGAAGGCGATAACACGGCTTGTGCCAACGCTGTGGTTCCTGGCTGGCCAGCGTGTAACGTATTGTTCACTGACCCACTGTCGAGTTCTTGGATAGGGGATAGAACAAGAGCACCAAGAACAGGCACCTCATTTTGGTAACCCTGGTGCGCCATAATAACGCCCATATTTTGCATACCCATTGCAATTCTATTTTCACGATCCATAACCTCTTTTGTAACGTCTGGAGTCGGTATGCGAGGCCGGTTTCTTAAAGTTATTGGAACAGCAGAACCATTGCTTTTTTGTCCACCTGAAAGAAAAATAATGTTAATGTAATTGCAGCTGTTGTGTCAACTAGGGGGTTAGCGGGGCTCCGCCAAAAGAGGAGGAGGAGGAGTAAGAGAGGGCTGGTTTTTAATGGGTAAAAGTCTCACCTAAGGAGGGAGAAATCATTCAATGATTTTTCTCTTAAAAAAACATAATTGATGAGTCCAATTAAATTACTAACTCACACAGTGGTAACTAGCATAGTATCTCTAGCTTTTAAAAACATAATTTTATACACTTAGTATTAGTCCATAACTAAAAACTATAGTAGAATGTAACATAAATTGAATTATATAATATCTACTATTGCTATAAAGTACAAAGTTAAAATAAAAAGTGTAAATAATTTTACCATGTCTAGAGCTGGGTCTGTGTTGTCCACGGCCAGACTTGCGTCCAACGAGGCGTTCATACAACGACATCTTATGATGAGGCGGCGGTGGCATCACTGGCTGGCCGGCTTCAGGACTCGAGTACACGACCGAGTTATGTCTATTTCGGCCAAACAACCCACCCGAAGAGTACGCCGTCGATGCAGATCTGACTGAACCCATTCGTGATATTTGTCTTTGGAACCAATTTTTCCTTCGCTCCACAAGCGGAGTATCCACACTTTCCTGCAAAAAACTCAAGTTAGTAAAATTGCTCTGTTACAGAAAATAGCGTTTGCCTATACCCAGATGGCGCGTGTTTAGACGACGCGCGTTGACAGCTACATTCATTTACCCAGGTTTTAATGTGCCATTGCATGCTAACGGTGAAAACTTAAAATCAGGAGACCTTTTATTTGGATAAAAATATCCAAAGATTTTTCGAAAATCTTACGGGAACGGGAAAAAGGGGAACTCTTAAGCTAGTACTTCTATATCTATACATAGTATAAAACAAAGTCGCCCATTTTGTCTGTAGTCCCTTCGTATGCATAAAACTTTAAAACTACGCAACGGATTTTGATGCGGTTTTCACTAATAGAAAGAGTATTTTCTCCGACAGGTTTTTATATATAATTGAAATACATTGAAACTATATTAGCTGAGTTATAGCGATTTATGTCCAAGAAGTCAGAAAAAAATCTAATTGAAGATTGCATTTGTGCGTGCGCCGCTTATACCGTTGGATACAAGTAAGAACAATGTATAGCAAAAACATTGGTCTTTATTAGTTCTACAAAAAAGTCCGCGATGACATATATCCAGCTTTTTTATTTAAGTCACAAAAACTACTTTTCTGTATTAAAAAAACATTTAATTCGTTGGGTGATGTTTAACTGGTGATATAACCAATAATACATATATCCTTATCATAATAAGTAAGTTCATCATCACGAGCATTTAATTTAGATTATTTTTGCAGTTTACAGTGTGTTATTTAGACATATAGTTTAGGAGATATCACGATATTAGTATTGCGGCACGGTACGGGCCGGCCGCGGCGGCGGGGGCAGCGTCCCTATAAATAGCGCGTCGGCGGCAGCGGCTCCCCATTAGCACTTTCAGGCACTTTGAAATTGGAAGCGATCGGAAAGTAAGTAAAAGTAATAAAATGTAGAATGTAAATAATTTAAAAAGTAAACAAGAAAATAATAGTTAGATGTATATGTATAACAAAAGTAGGTAAGTACATAAAAAAAACAAAAAATATAAAAAAACGGTACATAAAAAATAAATAATATTAAAAAGTAGGTACTACGACTTTGATCTATACATATAAGACAAAAAAAAATCTGTACATTACTTAAATATTTTTTCCAAAAACTGATAGGGGGGGCGATCAAAGAAGAGTCACAGAAACTAAAAAACATTTTAATATTTTAAACGCGGTTAAGGGAAAGAGAAGTTATTGTGAATTGAAAATTAGTATCCAATATGTGTTGGTGCGTTGACTGTATTTGTCGAAGTAGCGGGATACACGCAAACGAAGTTGCGCGGGTCAGCTAGTAATATATAAAACTAAAAAGTTTGTTTGTTTTAATGCTAATCTCCAAAACTACTGGTGTGTTGGGTATTGCATTTATCAAGGCTATAAAACATCATCTGCTGGCATGCCTTTCGTGACAAAATTAATATAATTTCAAAACCGCCAAAGGGAAGCAAGCCCGTATAATTGACGCAAGTTATCTGAACTTGCGTCAACATTGCCCTCTTTCATTGGAACGGTGGAACCTACTGCATCGCCTCGCCGATCATTAGTTTGTTGTGTAATACTTGTAAAACGCATCAAGTGAAATAACCTCCTTATAAAATAACTCACATAATCTGCATAAGTCTCGTCGTGACTTTTTCTAGGAGCTTGAACATTTGCATAGACTGCATCTTCAGCCTTCACTTTGTAGTGGTCGGCTGAACAAGGTGGCTCATGTCTACGATAGTGTTCTGACGCCACAGTGTATGGCAAGTCCTTCGGGACGACCTCCTCCCAATATTGATCTTTCAGAAGTTCAGGATGCTCTTCATGCATCTCATCCACTATCATGTAGGCAGCCTGTAATATTTAAACATTAAAATAAATTATCTAGTAATTATTTATTTTATTTCATGAATAAATGAAACTGACATCATCTGAGGGGTAAATAAATAAGTACTAGTAAAAATAGAAAATAAGCTATCTTTCATATTTATTTACACATAGTATGTGAAGCCGATGTGAATTATGTACTTAAGGTTATTTATTGCTTGGATGGAAGGTGAAAAGAAACATTGGATGTAAGAAACATGAACAAATGGAAATCTTTTGATACCGTACCTTTATATGTCTGTCTATTAACCAGTTCAATTCAATATCATCGTCATCCTCACCGAAAGGATTAATCAGGACCTCGGCCACTTTCAGCCAACCAACGTAGAAGCAGAACTGGAAATAGAATTAAACAGATTTACTTTTGTGTTTAGAAAAAATACTTAGTATGCAATATTAGTCTAAAATGAAAATTCCACAAAAATCGATAGTGTACTGTGTAAGTTAATACGATTCGATAGTGTTGTGGTGGCCTGAGGTTTAAGACACCAGCTTCATCATGCATGAGGGTGCAGAGTGACTTGACCAATGTGACTTTTACCGAGTTATATGGATTTTATAAGAATATTTCGACACTATTGACAAATTGTGAAGGAAAACATCGCGATAAAACCTGGGTTTATAGTTTAAACGAAATATAGTCTTTTAGGCACAACTTTTATATGAAAAGTATAGTAAACAAATTAAAATTAAAAGTAAAATTTAGTTATTGTTATCATAAAGATTGGATCTAAATAAAACTGCTTTATAGCATTGTTTTCATTTTAATCACATTTATAGTATAAAAGCTGTGCAAAATTGTGTACATTTTGTTTATTAGGCACTCTATAGGAACCTATACTTTACAGTGCGTACGTAAAGGCAGCGTAGGAATAAAACACATAACAGAGATTATGTGGTGCATTTACTGTCGCTCCCGATAGCGAAATGTATGGTTGGAACAAAGGTACAAGGTTAATATTACGTTAATGGTACTTTTCCACCAGATATGTGCAATGCAGGAACGTATCCTGTGGCTGCGTTTGGCTTCCACCAATCATATTTATTGGTACACATAGCTCAGCGTTGGTGGATACGGACTAAGCTAAGCTATGTTTTTTATATGGAAAGATGCGTACTATCCATGCCATCCATAGATGGCTTTCCTACTATAGTCGTCATCGTATACATCGCATACCCCAGTTGCTCATCTTCCTCGGACAGCTATATAGCTTAGTAAGGATGGAAACGATCACATAGTTTTATAGCTCAGCTATTAGGTACATTTTAGTACTTAGCATAATTATAGCAAAGCTACACTTCTTTGGTAGAAAAGCACACTAAGATAGTACTTACATCCACACTACCTACTATTTCCTACTCACTCCCTCTACGCACTGAAACATTAACATGTGGTTGTGACAGCTACAGACATATGCGTACCTGTAGTGCAGTGAACAACGGGAAATAAACGTCAGGCTCGTATTTGGAAGTGCTACCTGGTGCGGGTGGCACCAACTGACGGCCCATCAAAGCTGCCACGAAGTACGTGTACAAAGCCAGCGTCACCACCTGAAACATATTAAAGACTCTTAATAATATCTATCTATTTACACATGTATAGGTACTAATCACTACATAGTATAAAACAAAGTCGCTTTTTCTGTCATGTGTCATGTTGTCCCTATGAACGCTTAAATCTTTAAAACTACGCAACGGATTTTGATGCGGTTTTTTTAATAGATAGAGTAACTCATGAGGAAGGTTTTTATGTATAATACAGGTATAATATATCACCATTGCACCCATGCGAAGCTGGGGCGGGTCGCTAGTATATGTATAAAGCTGAAGTGTTTATTTATCGGTTCGTTTGTTTGAAAGCGCTAATCCACGGAACAACTATATGATCAAAATGTATGATCGAAGAATCACGTTACAATCTATTGATAAGTAGTTATAAAACATCATCCACTCTGCTGGGTTCCTATTGGAACCGCGCGGGAATAACTAGTTACTCATAAAGTATTTAAAACTACTTAGTACTTAATTAAAGTTTTAAAGAGGTTAATTAAGGTACTCGCTTCTAAAGTGCATATAATAGTGCATAGGAAGTGATACTAACATAGTTTTAAGTTTTATTTACTAACAAGTTTTTGTATATGACGTATATATGTTAGTTTAATGCCCGAATACTCAAACGCTACTCAATTTTAAGACGCTCTCAAATGTAGTACTGTCACTATCAATTCTTTATAAAATGACAGAGATAGCACGATATTTAAGTACAACTTAAAATTGAGTAGCGTTTTATTCGGGAGTAAGTATATCTATGGGCCATAGTTGCCTGATTGTAAAGGTTTAAATAAATAAATAAATAAAAAAAAAATAAAGCATGTAGTAGACGATGTAATAGAAAATGAATGATTTTCAGACTTTTTCCTACAAAGAACTTGTTTACAGTAACTTAATCCGACGTTGTGGAAAAGGCACTAAGTATAAGATGTTTATTTTTCTGTACTATTAATAAGATAATGCTACTTCAAACATAGGGTAAAGGCTACTGTTAACGATCGGAGTTGGAAGCTTCTGCCGGCGGCTTCGTCCGCGTTTCCGTGGGATAAAAAGTATCCTATCACCCAAATTAGTTCATATCCTGTGTAGTGTGTGTATACCAAATGTCATCGCAATCCGTTATGCAGTTTCAACGTGATTGACGGATCAACATCCAGACATACAAATAAAATATTTATGGTTATATTAGTATGATTTAGATTTATGTAAATGTCTTTAAATCGTTTTTAATTCCATTTGGTGTCTACAAACATAATTTAAAAACTTTAGCTAAACCATTTACGAATTAATTAATTAATCTTCAATGATTTTAAGTTTGTGTGTAAACTTATATAAAGGAGATTGTCCAAAGCTGGCCATTTTTAAACAGGTTGCTCTAGGAATAATATCTAACATAGGAATCAACAATCTTTTGTTTCGCAACAAAGGAAAAAAGTATAATTCATCTACTAGTACGTCCATTCACTGCAGCTCTTACCCTAGTTCTGGATCAAAGGGTTCTATGTAACGTCCTTTTACGTTAACGAAATAAAGGGTTGTGGTTTTAACAGACAGATGGACAACAAAGTAGTGTTTAAAAGAATCCTTTTCTTTTTTGTTTTCATATCAGAACGCAATGAACATGACAGGTATCCATATGTCATATACTTTTGCTATAAAACATATTACTTTATTTATTTCAACCCGGTACATTGATCATAATTTTGCAAAGGAGGTAACATTAGGAATTAGAAACTACCCGCTGATTATCAAATCAATAAATTGTATATGGTAAACTCTAGAGAGAATTAACACATTTACTTTTTTCAATTAAACGGTCCCTGGTTTTAGCCCCTGTTAGTATCTAGTAGTTTAATTGTGGTATAAAATTAAACAACCATATTTTAAAAATACGTAAAAGGCCTCCCGATATCAGCACCTCGAAATTAATTTTAATAAAATAGAAATTAACGTACTTCTACTGGGTGACTGGTGATATACCATCAATACTTATGGAGATGGAGAGTACTCGGTACTCGATTCTCGTTAACTTGGTATAAAACAATAGGTACCGTACATAATTTTTTATCGAAATGTCTCTAAAAATAAGTGAAATTTTAATAGGTCTCGATGTAGGTAGGTAACAGCTGTACAGTGTAGGTAACTACGTATTCTGTGTTGATAGCGCGCTGCGCGACCCGTGCGTCCGCGCGGTGTCTGCGTCCGCGCGGCGTCTGGACTGGACTCTCGGGGTACTGTGTACGAAGTTTACTAAAAAGTTATTTATTATTTCATTTTTATGTTATTTTATTTCATAATATATGTTCGCATACTATCACGTCCTCAAATATTGAAGGTACCTCACCAGTCACCCAGTATAACTGAATTTCAATCTGGTAAAACTATATAATAGGTTATATATTAGGTAGGTTTAAATTCAGATGATTAATGTTTTCATAGTTTTCAACATAATATCCTACTAACATTATAAATGCGAACGTTTGTGAGGGTGTATGGATGGATATACATATATTTGTTGCTCTTACACGACAAAACGGATTCGGATGAAATGTATCCAGATAGAGATTACAGTCTGAAATAACACAAGGGGTAATATATCATGGGAATGTGCACGAAGCCACTAGCAGAAGTAAGTAGTTTCATAATTTTTGAACGAGATATTTCTAAACGGGTTAAAGTTTTATAATGTCTTTTTTATAGCAAATTAACTCTCATTTGTTTAACGTTAATCTCACTACATAGGTACAATACACAAAGCAAGTTGCGCCTGCGACCTCGATCGCATTTTTTAGATGACCTGTAAATACGCGACATAGATTTCGCGGCGCTTGTCACTTTATCAAACCCGCTGATGTTTATTGCGCATCACAATTAATTACAGAATTGTTAGCTTCTGCTAGCGGACTCCTTCGCTTTCTCGCAGGTTAATAAGTAGCCTCTAGATATGTTTTTCCACGACATTAGTCTAGTATATCACAATAATTTACCTATTACCATGAGTAATAGGTAAATAGTCTTTCAAATAGATTATTAGTAAGTACCCTAGGAATAACAACGTTAAAATACGTGAACATAGTACCGTGTTGTCAGATCAATTTTGTTTTTCAATTATGCTAAGTAAATTACTGTAAAACCATGTGAGATCACTCGCATACACAAATAATATATTATGCCAAGTTTTATCATCGGAACGAATTAACTTGGACACATGGCAAGTCATATCGGTCGTCACGTCTTATTTTACCACAGGTATTTAAACATTAATTCACTAGTATACGTAAGTGACGCCCACGTATGTAAGTAGTACCTACACATGTATAATGTTTCGCGACAACATGTCCGTTCAGATGAGTAGACGTGCTCAAATCCACCTACAATAGCTATTGTTTATTTAATGCATTATTGCTTCGACTTTGACACATTTTGTGCATATAATTATGCTTTCTGAGAATGTTTTCGCGGTTACAAAGTAGATACCTTAATACTACTCACTAGTAAAGATTAAACTGTAATCTCATAATGTAAATAAAACAAGCTTCACATATGGAAATTATCGTAAATTAAAATTATGTGATTTACTAACCTGAGTGTATACCAGGGGCACACAGACTGTGTCGTATCCTATGAGCGCTCCCAATCGCCTTCTAATATCCGACAGTTCAACTAACAGCGTTTGAACAATGTGGTCACTTGTTATCAAGCCTTCTTTCCTCGCCCTATTTATTATATTTGTCGCCCAAACCAGCGGCATCCAATATTTGGACATGGGACTCTTCCCATCCATTTTTTCGAAAACTTTCCTCTCACTCTCCAACATAAGACCTGAAAGAGAGGAAACATTCATTTCGGAATTCGAGAGGGACAACTTGGATCTCAAAGTGTTCTTTGAACTTACCAGAGTCTACGACATGTTGCCACGTTGGAAACCGTCGCTTCACCCTTAGGGATACCCTCTGAAGAGTAATGACGTAAGCTAAGATGGCGTATCTTACAATATTTCTTCTCATTAACCGACCCGTCTCGTCCTGCAACAAAAAGGAACCATCTTTATTATTTGTTCATTGTGTCAAAATATGAAGAAATACGCACAGCCACAGCACAGCATTTCATTATTTACTCCTGTTGTATATTACGGGGTATATATGGTAGTCTTGCGTTTTATAAATTATACAGTAAGTATGTATTTTAAAGTATAGTACCCTAACCAAATAAAGCCTATTTTGAAAATTTCCCTCTTCCCGATGTCAAATGGTCGCCAAAGTTTGTAGAAGTGTGCATGCACATTACTTAACTAATTTGAACACAGCAAGCAACCCGTGCCGCGATTATGTTGGAACCTACAGACGAAAACAATCACGACGTGGAGCGCACTTTAGTTTTTATAAAATTCGAGTAGCGTAAACTGTTAGTATTTTTATATTTATCAGTATACGACGTGCCGTGTTTTGTCTGTATGACAATTATACATTTAGCCATCTCCTCACATTAGTGAAATAGCTATAATATCGGTGTATTTCATATAATCGTTGTTTTGTTTACCTATGTGCCATGCCCTAATAAAGCCTACAAAAAAAACGTGTAGGCCTTATTACGGCATAGTTGTTTTTCAGTAATTTCATAGAAAACGGATCACCAGCTTCTGTCAAAAAGAAAGCCAATGGATTTTTCAAAAGATGGAAAACGCTGTTAAAATGGTAGAAAGGGGTAAACGGGGTGAATAGATACAGAAAAGGGGTGAATGGATATCGGGAAATTCTTCATAGTATCTATTTACCCTTCGAATTTTATGCACCCTGTTTTACCCGGTAGGCTGCTGCAGCCAGATATAACTTCCAAAGAAGTACGCATCATCTAAAGAGTGGTTTCCACTACACGAAAGCTAGGTCGGTCGCTAAATTGGCTACAGAACAAGAAGTTATTCTCATTCGTTTAACTGATGCTGGGGTGCCGATGACTTCAAAGATGCTACTTGGGTATTACATGATGAGAAACTCGTTTAGCCTGATGTATAATGACCAAAATTAATTAATAAGATCTCATTACATTTATTATAAGCATTGACAAAGTTTTGTTATAATTAAGAAGTTGAATACTTACTAGTTTTTATTGAGGCCTTATTAAGACATAGGGTTCCCAATAAGGCCAAAGTGACACTTTAGTTATTTTTGTTTACAAAATTGTAATTTTTGTTTCTAAAGCCATTTTGATTCCATTATTACAAAGTTTAATAAATAAATATAAGATTTTGAAATTATCAGCCCATTGTCATTTTAAACCTACGAGCTAGGCGGTAATAAAAATAAGGTAGGCCTTATTTGGTTAGGTTACCTTATTTTAGACATTATTAGATTCATTTTAATACAAAAGATAAGAAATACGTTTTCAGCTCATTGGCAGGTTTCTTCAAACTTTTTTTCTTACTAAGTAAATATTTAGAAAACAAAGAAGTAAGTGGTTAGCCTTACTACGCACCATAGAGCAACGCGGGCCTCGTACGGAGCGAGGCCCGCGTTGCTCTATGCTACGCACTGAGTGAGTACGTGAAACTTTGTACAGCTGAAATAATGCTAACCAAGGACGAATTACATCTTAGTCATTTCTTTCCGAAGTCGTCATGTGTTTGATAAACAGCATTAGGTGCGTCATTTCGTGACCACCGAACAGTAAGGAAGAAATGAAAATCATTTGTCTAATATCAATCAAATCAAAAATCTTACAGGATTCAGGATCAAAAACGAATCTTACAGGACCAAAATACCAAAAAGGCATTCGTATCGAAGGGCCAACTGCCTTTTTTTAATTACTAATCTAAATCATAGAGAATTTACGATTTGTATTATAAAGACAGTTATTATATAGCAATAATAGTATAGCAATATTTAAATAAGTTGCAATTTTTGAAACGTGCGATGAGTTCTATCTTGCTTACAAACGTCATTTATAAATAGAGAAAACACTAAAATGGATTTGAAACGAATATTTGAACCAAAGCGCCCATTTTTCCTAATCGGAAAACAATACTGTAACTTTAGGTACGTACCTAATTGCACTACGAAATTTCACGCACGTTGGCAATAACGAGGCAATCGGGTATCGGTAAATAAAATATTCGATATTACTTACAAAACAAACCATTACTTAAAACAATGAAATCATAAATAACAAAAGCGTGTTTAAATCACGTTCGTTTCTGTCTACTAACGATTATCAAATGGAGTATCTACAAATTGTGGAGACAAACACAATAATCAATAAGTTTTAATGTATGTGTGCAGCGGAGGCATAACTAATTCTTTGTACGATGCTTTATCGTCTATCATGCATTAGTTGCGGCATTGCATGGCATGTGCACGTACACTCGCGTAAGGCTTGTAGGCTGTCGACTTATGCCAACATAAAATAGCATTTATTACAATCGTGGTTCTGATAGAGAATCTGCCCATCAAAACCACAATAATAGTTTGAACGATTGATGATGATGATGATTTATTATTAATAGTGTCTGCAGCTATAACATGTTAATTAGTGTTACCTACTTCAAATGAAACGATGTTAATAATGTAACATAACAATTTATCTTTTTGAAAAGTGTACCGTACGAATCAATTACTTAAACGAGTCTGTATCCGAATATTTCAAAACATGGCTGGACTGGTGACATCACGCGGCATTGTATGGAAAACATGTGAAAAGCGATAAAACAATATGACGAAGCGCAACTTGCCTGGAGCGTGACCATAAAATGTGCTCTGAATAAAATAACAACTTAGGTACAACTAAGTAGCACTAAAATTACTAGTTCCTGGTATTATAATCACCCTTTATTTCTCGAACAGTAGTAGGAACAAGTAGAGATATAACACCAATTTTGATCTAATTGTTTTTACTACGTAATAGAGAAGGACTTCTGCTACATAGGTACCTATTCCGGGAAGGTTTCCAGTTTTCGGGTTATTCCTAAAAACTCGATAACGTTTTGCCCTTATCCCTTCCTGGATAGTACTAATTAATAACCCATCTCGATTGAGATAGATTTTCGACATTCGTTCTATAGAATTGAAATTGAAACTTGAAATCAGCAGTCAAACAACACAGTAGGACGGTAAAGATCATGAACTATTAAAATGGTTATTTCATTTCCGGGTATAGGTAGAAGTTTAAACTAAAAACGAAACTCAACATTCAAACACCAATTTAACAATATACCTATGTTACGTGGCGCGGCGTGCAATATGTAGGTTTCGTTATGAAACAAACAATAATAGCTGCGGTATACCTTTGGCTCAATGACGTTCTACTAAAATAAGTATCCTGTACTGGTGACATTTCCTAATGTTTTTATCAATATACTAGCTTTCCGCCCGCGGCTTCGCCCACGTGTAATTCGGTTATATATAGCGTTTTTTAATGATCTCGACAGGGCTTTTTCTTCCACAGGCTGAAATCTTGTTACAACTGGAATTAAATATAGCCTGTGTTACTCAGGGATGATGTAGCTTTCTAATGGTGACAATTTCATAGATCTGTTTAAGTATTTGCGTCTGATAGTCATCATCCCATGTGAATGAGCTGATGATGGAAGGTACAACTCCTCAACGGTTAGGAGTTGAAAGAAAATTCTTACGAAGTTATACGTACATGTGAGGCTATTAGGTTGACCTGATAATAAAAAGTAAATCTCATTAACGTTAAGAATTTAGGTGAAAATGGATGCGGACAAATTTCGTCTCTTCACTTGTTTCCTTTTAGCTGTTTGTATGGGTAGTGTTAACACAAAATAGGGATTTAAAGGCGTGATGTTATTAATGTTATGCATGTATGTACATAATTATGTATGTTAAAGAGACGACTGAAAGTTGTCATACAAAGTCTTTTTTTAAGGATGGGAAATCATCAAATGACCTCTCCCGCTCTGGGTGGAACGGAAGGGAGTGTCAGACTTTTACTGACTAAAACCCACCTCGTTCCTTCAGTTGCCCTTTGCGTTCCGGGGCCAGGGTATCTCGTTAGAACTTTCCCGCAGCCCCGGCTTTGTTTATCCCGTTTCCCCCCCTTGGGGGTTGACACTTCAAAAATCCCATCTTAGTGCTCACTTATGTTACTAAAGGAACCTCTGTTCAAAATCTCAGACTCAATCGCACCCCCTAAATCACGATTGGAGGGTCGTTTGAAAAAACTTATAATGTCAAACATATTTACTTGCCTATGTACGTGTTCATGCCAAGTTTCAAGTTTATAAACCCAAGGAATAAGATTTTTCATAGAAACGTTTTTACCCCTTTTCCCCCCTTGGGGGTTGAATTTCCAAAAATCCTTTCTTAGTGCTCCCCTACATATCCCAAGGAACCTACATTCCAAATTTCAGCTGTCTACGACCAGTAGTTTCGACTGTGCGTTGTCTGTCAGTCAGTCAGTCAGTCACTCAGTAACGGAAGAGTTTTATATATATAGATTTCAGTACCGACAGACGTGTTGCGTGGCCGGATTCGATGGAAAGGTTGGCATATGTACTAAAAAATAAATAAGTTTACTATTACACGAAGGTTAGGTTAGGTTAGTTGTAATGTTTCGCAGTTTTCCCCCGATAGATAAGAAATAACAGGATGGTTTGTAGTCGGAGTTTGGCAATCCTCCCGTCTCACCATACTTTTTAACAGGACGTTTCTTAGGTCTTTGCCCCATCAATAATTTCCAATCATACAAAAACAAAATCTATTTTGATTAAACGTAAGTTTCACTCAAAATCTTTACTAAAATACCTATAGTGTGAATAATAAACTACGTTCTAACCTAACCGCTGAACGTGGCGACAGATTTCTACGTCGTCAAGATATGAATAGTGGAATACTTAAGTTTTTGTATAGATTTTCTTCTATTGTGGTTGCATTTACAAACTAAACATCATAATCTCAACACTTAGTTAGCCTAACACTACTGAATACTAATAGAATCAGGCGTCACTTTTCGGAAATTCATACGACACTAACAATACATATGATTTTTAGTTTTAATTCCGCTTACAATTATAAGCTTTTTTAAGTCAAAAGGGAAAATCATCCAATGTTTTCTCCGAGGCGAGAGGGAGTGTCAAACTCTTACTGACTAAAAACCACCCCGTTCCTACTCCTGCTTTTCGAGCCGGAGCCCCGGTAAACCCGTTAGGTAGTCCGCAGCTCCGGAATAGTCAAAGTTATAAGCTGCATTGTTAGTCTAAAACTACTGCATATGTAGTTCAAAATACGAGTAACTCATACCCAATCAAAAAGTTCTTTTTTATTTTTTCTCTCTTTTTGACCTACTTCTAGAAAATGGTTCAGTAACGAGAATGATGCGCTCAAAATTCCACGTAGACGTATCTCACAACTGCGCAACAAAAAGGTAGTTGCAGCCTCGCGATTGAATTGTCTTTTTCATTACCTTTTTGTTAGTCACGGATGTTTGGTACCTGAGATTCATTGTTCCTTTTCGCGCCATGAAAATGCCTCACCGTCCGTTTGTATGAACTGCACTTCACAATGTCACAACCGCTGTTGCATTGTTTCTACAAACTTCTATTAATTAAAATAAATATGTATATTAATTACACTGCTGAAACTTACTCATTATTCTCGAATATTAATTGAATAAAGTAACATTGTTGTAAAAATTCAAATGTTGTTAATATACCTAGTTAGATCACCACAGATAAGGCCCAGTAGGGCTGATGCCTGATCTGGACCTGCGTACTACCTAGCGGGTTTACCGGGGCTTCGGCTCGAAGGGCAAAAGTAGGAACGGGGTGGTTTTTAGTCAGTAAAAGTCTGAGCCTGTCCCTCTCGCCCCGCCCAAGGCGGTAGAAGGCATTGGATGATTTTACCCCCTTAAAAAAATGGGCCATTGGCTATACATATAAATTGATTTCTTCATGACTTGGCTTAACATCTTATAAAATGATTACCAAATGTCTTAGGGTAGTCACGCTCCCTAGTCCGCGCATAAATGAAAACAACAAAACGTACTCTAAGACCAAACTATGCCACGGAAAATCCTAACAAGTTAGTTCTCAAATAACTGCAGGTCGTTCGGCCTTATTAAAATGTATTATTATGAGAAACAATAGAAACAGATTGTAATCAAATAATGAACCCAGGGCCAGAGTAGACATGCCGTGTCGTGGCGAAGCTAATTTTACACTTTTCATTATAACAACATCCTTTTTCTTGAATACTTCTGAGGCCTACCGTGCGACCGGACCGGAGGCCACGTGTAACGTGTATGCATAACTGACCTATCTTACTTTCACCTTTAACCAGAAAACTTAAGTCTTAACTTATTATTTTTTATTTCATTATGTCTATTAAATTGTCATAATGACATCACTATAATATAAAGGCTGTTTGTTCTAGAACTAGCTGGATCGAATGTGGGTGTACTATATTTTTAGACTATTTGCCCTAAAGGTATCGTGGGCTACCATTAGTCCATTAAGCCGTCATATATCAAGAGTGTCATATTTCAAAAATATGTTGTTTATCTCAACTCAAGTAACAAAGGCGTAGGGTGAAGTTTAGTCTTCTAGCCATCGAAACAAAGAATTTCTAAATAGAGAATCCTAATAATAGTGAATCAATACCATGGGCGGGTTGCTAGCTTTGTTAGCTTTTCAAGTACCAGAATAACGGGGCAAAAAGAGGAGAAAGCTATCTTTAACTAGAACCTACGATTTCATTGTTAAACCAATAATTTTGAATTGTTCTGAATACAGAGTACTTCGACATTTTTTCATAATTAACTGAAATTGATTCAAGACTATTAATGACAAGAACCAATCTAAGAAGTTGACTGCCAATTCAGAAATGAAGTGGCACCATAAGAAGAAGAAGATTAGAGACTAAAATATTGTGTACTTTACCTACTATTAAAATAAAGTTGATGAAATAGTATAGATAGGGAGGGAATGATACCAACTTTTCAATAGATCACAAAAACATTTAACATTGAATTTTATTAGTTACAGGTAGCCACAAGAAACATGTTTGACTGTAAAGCAGATATCGATGCCTGTTAATTATATATAACACTAAGTGGGTCGCAGGCCCATATTTACCTATGTATAAAATGGCCTGCGGCCCAGTAATACACAATATGACGTACAAACATTGTCAACTTAATCATTATACGCATAGACGTAATAGAATTTTATAAATATTCATGAAATAGGTGAAACTTTGAAGAGAAGAAGGAAACCATTATTTTTTTTATAACTATTTTTGTAGTTCGTAATTATAGTCTAGACCAGATTGTCTCGAAATATGTATGTAGCTACATGTAAGCATTGATTACTGAGGTTTATAACATGTTGAACTATATTATTACGCTGCAGACGTCTAGGTAAGTACCTACGTACGTATGAAGTAAGTATGTAATACTAAGACCGACTAAACAATACGACATCTCACCGTTATGTTATAGAAAATATAGATTTACATGAAAAACATCGTTTCTGGTTATTTCAATAACAGTAAAAATATGCCGTAAAGTAAATAGCGCGTTGTTTAAAATGTAGTCGCTTGATGAATATCTTTTTGTCCTAAACACAATACGCATTAGCTATAGGCTTCATACCACGGCAAACTAATCACAATAAAAGTTATATGTTGTCACCACATTGCCATTTATATTTGTCAGAGACGATTGAAAATATCTGTTACGTGTGTACAAAGCCTAACAACAGTGCATAGTAGCATTGTGGTCAAGGTTACAACATTAGCGAATAAATATATAGACACGAACCTTCGTAGCTAAGTAACCAATTAAAATGCTTCATCGATAAAAAAGAACAATCGCAAATTAATAAGTACCATCGACGACAACATAATGTTTGTCAAACGTGCACGTCGTGAAGGCAGAGGATTCTGATACTTAAGTTCTAAGATTGATTAATAGTTTGCAATTGTTGATGTTTTCATTAACTCGAACAAAGTATACCGTACTCGACTAGGGAAACATCTAAATACCTACAAACTAATTGTGAAGTTGTCAACTTTATAGTTTTCTTTAAGGAAAATGTCAAACAGCCTTTTTGATAAGCACTTAGCGAGCTCAGCATGATTTATGATTACATACAAAGCGACTACTCGTGCGTCAACACAAACAGTACCGACAAAACGAACTCATTCATTGCAACAATAACAACGTTACAACATCACAATATAAAAACATTAATTAACTCCATCGTTAACTAGCATACATTACCTTGTAGTAGCTTCCCGATTGTTTTCAATTTGCTGGGAAAATCTGCTTATTGTTGCCACCTAAAATAATAACTGGAAGACTTCAAACAGTTCTCATTGTGGAATTCGCAAGGCATTACAATATTTTGGACACGCAATGCATAATACATATCAAGTACAAATGAACGTCGCATATTGTTTATACTTATTGTGAGTGAAAGATTGTATACTTTTAAAGTTAGCGACGAAATGAAACTGTTATCATGCTAGTAGGTAATAGTCCGCGGTTACGGAGCTCGCGAGAAACTGTAATCAATGTTTCAACATCGCAAATTGTATGAGGAAACGAAACGTCTGACTCAGAGTGCTAGAGTTCGTGGTACTCTGTACAGCTGCACAAATTCTACCACAAACATCGCGTTGGAAATAATGAAATATTTCTCCAGTTTTGTGTATGATTTTCAGACGTTTGGATATATATTCATGTGAATATATCGACGGAAAATTGCTAGCTACCTATGTATTATAATTGGTGCTTAAAATTATATGCTGACTTTGGTTGATCCTACATAGTTTTATAGTTGACTCTCATGTAATAAATAATACAACATATAATTCCTCAATAGTCAATATATAGCGAACGATTCTTTCGAACTACTGCATAGCTTTGCATAATAAATTATATCTAATAAAACTGCAGCTGGTCGTGTTGTCATTCAGTTGAACAATATTTGTTACAGAATGAGAAACCTAACATTCACGCATGTTATCAAATTCTAGTTACGTAAAACCTATATGCAGAAATTCGCTTTTATTGCAACTCTCAATCGCAAAATGTAGGTAGGAAATGTTCATTTCGCTGAGGCAGAAAAGAATACCTAGTAATTATGTTGAAAGGTCAAGAATTATAGAAAAGAGAAGATAGTAAATAAATCAATACTTGTCTTTACTTTACTAACCGCTCCAGGTATTCCCGCGGATATGAAGAGGGCGAGCGTGTCGGGCCACGGCAGCAACTTGTACTGTTCCCACCACCTCTTCACCACCAGACTCACGTAGAACCCCAGCACAAATGACATGGGGATCGACTCGCTCTGTGCACCGAAGTACTGACGCACTTTCTCGAATATCCTGTTGGAAAAAACAATAAGTATTTGAAGATTTTTATGAAATGTATCCCTAATGCGGATCACTGATCAGCGATCAGCATCTTGACCTCCCCAACTTCACTACAGATCAGACCAGTTTTACTGGTGAGACAGGTATTGAGATCAAACTAATCCGATTGGTTGATGAGTCCACTAGTTTAGAATTTTGACGTAATTCATACAATGATATGGTAGGATGACGCAATGAAATAAAAATTACTACCAATATAAAAAAAAAATCTTGATTAAAGTAATTATCCTAGCAATGATCGTCGAATTTTAACGGCGCAGCGCAGTGACCCCGTCAAAAGCCTTCAAGAATTTTATGATAGTATGCGGATTTAATAAGAATGATTGAAGGTTGACAAACAATAATAAATAATAGACGGAAATACACACTTCTTAAAAGATTTACAGACAAGTTTCTGTAAGCGGATACGCTTACAGAAACTTGTATTACACGGTGAGATAGCTTAGCCTGTGTAAAGGTGGGTACAGAGTAAGACGTAACTGACGTTGCTGTTGGCACGTGAGGCAAGCTCCTGATCAAGATACTAGAACAAATTGTATGGAATGACCATACAGGTGCTCAACGAAGCTTGTACTAAATAATTACAGTCACGTGTGTGTTGCTTAAGTAGATATATGGAAATATAGATTTGATTTTTCAGTTTATGTAGATGATACATCTAGAGGTAGATACAACGCATGTATTTAGCATTGCTAACTTAATACAATAATCATGGAGTTATCTAATGCGTGATTAGTTAATTCTAAGTAAGATGTTCTACCCGTGGTTTGCCACAACGTATATTTAAATGCGAAACAAAGTAATTTCTATTGTGTTACATAGTGGCAGTCAATGGGTTAATTGTATTTCATAACAATATGAATTTCGTCGAAGCACTTATTATAGAAGTAGTGGGTGTTAAGGAAAATGTTTCACCTTGCATCAATAAATGGTATCACGACACGTTGCTCAGATCTTGAACAATGTAAGCCTGATTGTGCGTCATAATTATAATCCATATTAAGTAGCCCATCTACCAATGTAAATTGGGATTCGGAATTGACAGCAGTGGAGGGACCTAAGCGCTCATTCTGAGGTGTAAATATTTATTGATGTTGATTTAATGTTACGGAGATACTGTAGAGATCAACGTTAAACGTAATTCAAATAAAACCACGTTACCAATAAACTATTATTAAATTGATAACATTTTTATACTGTTTACTTATTGCTCTCTTTTTTACTTCGTTAAGGTTTGAAATGCGAAACAATATTCGCGGGACCCCGCTAGTATCTAATAAATTAAAACTTACATTTTGTGGAAATATAATTAATACATCAGATATAGGTATTGAGTAATGGTTATAGTAATTTATAAAAAAAAATATGTTATAATCTTATTTCCTTATCCATCACGACCCGGATTGCAGTGGTGACTAACAGAAAAACACTATTTACTCTATAATTAACATCTTATACGGTAGGTTAGCTTAATATTACCTGACTATGTAATATTAACACACGTCAAGTACACAAACAAATAAATGGCCGAGACACGTCCTCGGATTACCACTAGGATTGAATTTATCGATTAAGAGGACCAAACACAATTACACGATCACTGTACTTGTTAACGCCATATGTACTTAAGCCCCACTTTAAGTAAGTAAATATTACCTATTCCTTTTACATTTGCTAGGATTAACTTTGTGTTATTTTGTAATTGAAATAAGCAGAACCGATAAGAATTATATTAGAGAAAAAGACCAGCGATTAAAGTAAGAAGAGGGTGTCGTGGGTGATTTTGGAATTAATGACATGTTACCTAATCACATTCAAATTATAATAAGTAAAATTATAGTAAATTTTGGTAATTTTAGGTAATTAAACTAGTGGTCGACTAGTGGTCGAAATTCGACCATATACGATTTAATTTACAATACCACTTGAACATACGTTCAAGGATCATTTTTATTTAACGAATTGCTATTAGTTTTGTAAAATTCAAATTAATATATTCCGGCGCATCATGAACAGAAAAACTCTATTCATATGAGACGTGAGAATATGATCGCAATGTCTGTCGATTTTGACGTTTTGTCAAATACGATCAGATACTATGCATGGTAGTGTGTGTAATATTTTATTTATTGATTTAATGTACTTTATTAGCATTATCTTTGAAAAATATTAGCGTTCTGCACTTCTCCTACACATAAACTATAAGTGTACCAAATTTTATGCTCCTACGTCCGCGTAATTTTCGTAAAAAGGGGTCCAAAGTTTTTGCATTACGTATTAATGTATAGATAAGAAATCAGCAATAACTAAATTGCAATGATATATAGTCTGTTATAGACTTAAATCACGATGAATTCTATTTTTAAGCATAGGTATATTAAAATCATTAGCCGTATTTTTCTAATATGTTTAGTCAAGTTTAACTAAAAGTTTTCTCAGGATTAACATAACTTAGTAAAAGTAGCAGTAACCAAATATAGAAATAATTTTAAATAATTAACCACAGATCCGCACCGTGTTACTATTTTAATATTAATAGCAGTAGTTTTGATCACAGTATGTATCTGCTAATCGAATTTCTAAGCTATAAACCCCACGAGATATCCACACGATACATTAACATTGTTGGTAGAACATCCTTGAGAACCAGTTTGACTGCTATGACATTAATATTTCATTATAAAACGTGTACGAAAGTTAGCATTGAGAAATAATATGACGAGTTGATCTGAAGAAAATTAGTTATTATAGTTACTACTAATAACAGAACAACGGTACTCTGCGATCATATATAAATTAATGATTCTAGACTGGGCCGATTTAGACGGTTCGACGACGCGACAAGGAAATTATCGCGCAGCCGCCATTGCCGCGTACTTTTTTCTTTATAACAACGTGATAGCTGTGATCAAAGCTGCGCGGTGGCTGCGCGATCTATTTCCCTATCATATGTATAATCCCCTATAGATCCCCTTTGTGGCCATCTGATATCGGAAGGATGGTAGCAGCCGGTTAATTACGGTCAAAACAAATATCCGATTTATTGAGTTTCTATCAAAAAACAAGATGGATCGATAGTCATCCCGGCCGTAAGGAAATTACATTTAATATAAACCAAGAAGCAGCATTCTCTGATAAAACCAGAAAGCGTGGATATGCTGGTAAACGCTCTCATTAGAAGATTATATCATTAGTAGTCACGGAATATTTATACATAGGTTTAATATATATTATTAGATCAAATATAACACCTAATCGAAAATGATATATAACATAGTCAAGACTTCAATAATTTTATACATATTTTAGTCTCTACGGTAAACCAAAATTGCGATATTCAATCACAATTTAGGCTTGTTTTGCCAAGTGGTGTGAAAATTTTCAGTTATGGACAATGAATCCAAAACAAGTTTCACACTACTTCTACCTAACGTTCGTAGCCGGATATATAAACAAAATACTGAACAACCGATTTCCAACCTATCAGTGATAATAGGTATAACAGTTATTATATTCCATCAAAAATTTTTTAGTTTTAAAGTCAGCTATAAATTTAATTGGTCTTTTCTTTGAATTAGTCTTAAACCGGAAAGTCGATCTACATTGGAGTAGAATCATAAAATGAGGTTAAAGGAAGTAAAAGCAATTCTTTCATACAGGTTTAGCATATAGCGACAGACCTATGTCGGATATAAATGATAGCTCTTATATGAACCCTGTACATATAGATAATCCGATGGCCTACGAGTATCAATTAGTACTGAAAGCGGCTGATGGATGATAGTGGAATTGCTGTTACGCAGTTTATGTTAGAGTAACTAGATACACTATCACTTCATAACTTTATACATAGGTACCTAATAACAAGTTTTATTAGTTCAGGAAACATTTTGTAATATTCTACAATTATGGGTTCACGATCACGAATGAAGCACACAAGTTAGCAATATTTATTGTAGTGTGTGTGACACCTCGCCCTAATAAGTAGCGTAAGATTATCGTGTAAGAATCACATTATCCTATTTCTGTATAGTCCTTATTAGACAAATGGGATTATCAGATCTAAAAGGCCTAAGTAGTAAAAGAACAGAATGAAGAACGGAATGTAAGCACAGTAAAAACAGTTGTTTAACATAATATTCTTCATGTTTATGTAGATACTACTAGGTACGTGACGTACCTAGGGTACGTCTCATCTTTTGCATTACTAAGTATCGTGCAGATCCTTGCAACACATTTATAGGTACATTACATTTAATAAACCTCGTTACTGACCTTAGAAAAACTTTAATTTTAATGCAGAACTCGTGACTCAAGAGTAAAATGTTATCCAATGGTTAATCTCCTGAATATTACCACAACAGCACGGACTACATTGTATATGGACTGTACTTAAATACTATCTAGGTTCCTAGGTAGGTACCTAGATGCGGATTACGTAGCGGGTTTACCTGGGCTTCGGCGCGTAAGGCAGCGACCTGGCGTAGAAACGGGGTGGTTTTTAGTCAGTTAGTCTGACACTCGCCTCGCCCAAGGCGAGAGAAGTCATCGAATGATGTTCCCCCTTAAAAAACAGGTGTACCTAATGATAAAAAACTAAATAATCACTTAATAAATGTATAATGTAAACGAATCTAATTAGGTACAACTGCGTAGGTAGGTTAGTTTAATAAGAAACGTGTATTCTAACGCTATGACAATTCTGATAAAGTACCTACTGCTAGCATCGTTTCCACAATTTCTAAGCGGAACCTGGATTTAAAGTTCTGCATTATATCTATCAATAGATACTTACAAGATATCACGTATAATCGAATATTTTAATGAACTTGTAACAAAAGCATATGAATCATGATAATCAATATCAAAAACTAAATGAAACCACTGGACAACACTGATTAACTTATACATAGAATAATGTTATAAGAGTGGACCTCTCTGTAAACATTAAATTGTTTAAGTTCATTCAGAAACTAGTAATTTTAGATGACCTTGAATTAAGATGCACTACGGAAATTATTATTAAGCACTAGCAAACCTGGCGAACTCCGTTTCGCCACCATGACATTTTTTCTGAATTTTCTTTCCTATAAACCTCACGGAGTCCGAGACCTTTCCAACGAATGCTAAACCGTGGAAATTGGTTCGTGCGTTTTGGAGTTATAGCGTCAGGAAGGAAAACCCGACTTATTTTTATATAATAGATAATTGTAATGTGTTAAATGACCATAACAATTCTGACTTCTGTTCAAAGTAACTACGTAAGCATTTGATTAATTATTATATGTGACCCCAGGCGATTTGTGACTACTACCAAAAATATTTAAATTGAAATCTTGTGATAACTTACCTATAGAGACTTTATGTTTTAAAATGTGCACTTAATATTTCACAAACAGAAAAATAGCTATACTAACTCAAATGGGGGACTAGTTTTGCTTTTACGCAAATATTGAGGTTTATTTTAGATGAGGTAGTTGAGAGAGTAGGTATATTTTCACTGTCACTTATTTATATTACGTTGAAATGCGACCAATTCATTCTCATCTTTACTCAGTACTGTACACTTAGAGTTTCTTCTTATGAGTTTGTTCAACGAAAGAACGAGGCGCATTCGGCGCTCTGATTGGCCGTCTAGAATAAACTAACCAATCAGACCACCGAATGCGCTCGTTTCGATTACTTTAAACGTAAAGCAAACTCATACTAAAGGTACTGAACTGTGCATTGTATGTAAACTTCTAAGAACATATAAATACTTGATTATTTAAAGTTTGGAACATTGTTTGTTAGGTTTCAACATTTCAATTGGAAACTTTGCTCATTATTTCATTTAGACTGGTCTTGGCCATTTACCTCTACATTTTTATGTAAACAAGTTTTTTATGGGAAACCATAGGAAAGCATTGCTTTTGTTTTATTTTTACAAAACATTTTATTTTTCGATCAAGCCGAGTACATTTCCACTTTTCTTTTTATTATTTCATTTACGTTCTTGTCACTATGCGAACAACTCACTGTTAAAATTATTCCGTTCTTAAATCACGTGTCGAGACTACAGTACTTTAAGTGTCTTTCTTGAACAATTAGGTAAGTAGGAACGGCTATTTCTGGATACGGCTAGCAAGTCAAATCAATAGTCTAACGTTTGGTTGGAGTGGTTGTGGGCTGCAGCGATATACGAAGCTTGGCTTAATTCTACAATAGTCTTTTAATGGTCATAAGTAGTAAGTAGAGTTCTCCGACATCATTAATTGATTTTATCTGGAGTTTAAAAGAGACTATGACCTCTGAGTTAATCCGGCATTTCTTCTCAGAGTATTCCGATAGGAAATGCGGGCCTCATCTGTATATTTGAAAGATTGACGTGTAAAAGAGTTACATTGTAACCTATTTGCAAAAATAAATATCATTTATCATTTGTCGCGAAATAATACTTTATTGAATGTCTTTAAATAGTTTTATTTAGCTTCACCTTATTGTTTGTTTGGGTCAAAACTAATTGATAATTAACCCAATTCCTGATGTTCGGTCGGTCTTATATTTGGTACTCACTCTTAGTCTTGATGACAATAAATTATATAAGCCATAAAAATATGTTTATGTATTACTTGTAACTATTATGAATACACTTCATATTCCATCAAGATGCTCATGTTAAATTCATTTAATCGTATCGTTTTTCCTCAATGATTACTTTTTACATAGTCGTAAATATCAATGATTTAATATTGGAATGAAAAACTTGTTTCAATAACGCGTGTAGTCTACAATATAATACACACCTATTATACTATGAATTATAAAAAAAAATACCTGTTTTCCCGTTCTAATTGCCATGCGTGGTATTTGAACTAAAGTTTTGAAGGAACCTGTGCCATTCTTTAGAGTTCATGTTGTCCTTGGAAGATTTTATCAAAAACTGTGAATCTATTAACAAGCAAAATATGAAATATAGTTCTAGTTTTGTGATGATCTTATGCAAATACCATTAGAACGCGTCTAAATGTCGTGAGTCTTGATGTCTTGATCTTGTTTCACTCATATACCTAGATAAGGTGCTTTTCCACCAGGGATGTCCCATGTAGCCATGCTACAAATATCTTATAGCTAAGCTGTGAAACTATGTGATCGCTTCCACTGATACTAAACCACGTTGGTATGTGTGCGATTAATATGTGCTATGAAGATACGCCGCCGCAAAGTAGTCGTGTGAGAAAGATACGCAGCTCGAGTATGCGATGTGTCGATAGTATGGAAGCCATCCATAGCACGCCCCATAGCACCCATCTTTCCGTATAAAACATAACTTAGCTGGGTGCTTTTCCACCAGTGCTAAGCTTTGTATACCAATGAAAATGAGTAGTTGAAGCCAAACGCATCCACAGCAATGTAGCATAGCAAATCTCTGGTGGAAAAGCACCCTAAAGGTTGCATTTTCCTTACAGAGCGAGATGGAAAACAAGAGTAACCGAATTCTTCAAGATGTTTCTACTTCAATAGTACCTATGTAGTTGGCTCTACCCATTATCACGTCAGCTCACTTTATGTAGATGTACCTATAGTCATAAATTAGTTACACTATAAATCATGTTCATGGCGTCATCTCGACTGAATACATCATTATTGCATATGAAAACGCTAACATGTTATTATAACTAATTATCTCATTCCACTTTGTACTTACAATAAAATCAGAGAGTAATAATATTTAAATTAAAGTGCAATTGTCAACAATGTTTCCGTCAATATTGTAAGCCATTTGTGATTGGGTCCTCTTCTGTTGTTGTGACTTGTAATTGTCTTATAGTCTCCGGGAACAGATGTTGTTTACTTCATTATTTATTTCTTCTTGCAATAGAATAGCAGGTCTTTCTCTTGTTTGAAATGACATCTGATTTTTACTCTAACAATGTAGGTACACTAGATATTGTTAAGAGGCAATATAACAATGCCCTTTTTGCCTTAATTCCCCTTGAAGCAGAACATAATTGGCTTTCTAGCTTACAATACATATAATATTGTTATCTACCATATGGCTCATTATGCATAATAGACTGGAGACAAGACAACCTCGTTAGTTCAGAGTATGCAAGCGGAACTTCGAAGGATAAGGATTGTCGTGGCCCATGCGAAACTATTTTTTTTTCGAACCTTTTTGTCTAAGAAACCAGGATACTTAAACATTTAAGTCAATTGCTTGAGCCACTGAAATAGGCCGGTTGTGAAACTAGCTCATATGATCATTTATAACGTTTTAAAGATTGTGTCGAACAAATCTGACATATTGATCGAGTAATTTATCCATAGAACTGTAGTAAACAGATTAAAAAACACCACGCTGCCTTCCACGACTAAAATCATCAACGTTGGTCATAAAGCCGCAAGCTTGAAATGGAACTGGGCTGGTCACGTCTGCCGCATGTCGATTCGACATCTATGACAAGGATTCACTGCAAATAGGGAGGAGTGGAAGGAGGGTAGGGAAGCCTATACCCTGCAGTGGGACGATGATGGCCGAAATCTAATCTAAATCTAAGTATAGTAGAAACTATCAAAAATAAAATAAGGCTGTATTTATTTAAAACTGAATATATCTTCTTCAATTTTGGTTCAATTGCAGTACCGTAGTTTAATTCAAGAAGTTAAGAATCATGTTTACCGTCTGTGGAAACGAGTTTTGTGAATGAACAAACTACATAATAAATATGTATAATAGTAGTATGACCATCGGTCAGTAACCATCATTGTCGAATACATGTATAAAGGACAATGGGCGAAGTTCATCGGGTTCTTGTACCTGCACAGAGTATACAATTATACATGCGTGCACATATTATACATGTGTGCACAGTATACATATCTACGTATACACGATTCAGGTATGCACCTATGACGTGGGGCAAGTACAACACATCGACGCCGATGACTAATATTGGTAAAATATTTATTTAATGAAACCTAATTAGTATTTTTGAGACTTACGTCAGTTCGTATAACCGACATATAAGCTAATATTAACGCCATGCAAAATTATTTATGTAAATGACGGATTAAAACTTTAGAAAAATAAAACCTAAAACGAGAAAATATTAATAAATGGCAAGGAATTTTCCTACTTGTTAAATATCAACATTATTTTCCTTTACAAAAAGGTCGACTTCAGATATTTGACTACAAAATATTTAAATTATTTCACTTAGACAAAACTATTCAATACCAATGAATAATAAAATTAATAATGACACTCTTACAAACAATTTTTAGAATATGCAAAATTTTCATGTTCTCGTCTTTATTTTTTAATAAAAAGTAAGGATGTCGTTTGCTACAAACGTCATGAGGTTATTAACTTAATATTTCATACGAAAATATTTAGGCATTATATGATGCATATTTGTTATTTTCTTGACCTATCCGATTTGATCATGCTTGACCGGTAGTTATTACACAGCTCAACTGTTATCGAATATTTAGGCATTAAACAAAGTTCTGATAAGGAATCCGTAGGTAGTACCGTTGCTTATTTCATTGGATCTTACATGGTGACGAATATTTACCAGTACCTACCTGGGTTATCCGAAATCCGAAATAATATGATTCATTCGTTATGGAATGGCAGTAAATAAATAAATAAACATATCGCCTTCTTTGAACAAAAGGAGGCAAACCAGCAGTCATATCACCTGATGGAAAGCGCCGCCCTTGGACACTCGCTACACCAGAAGAGTAAATATTGTCTTCGTGTTGCCCGCATTTGAGGGGATGCGACTCGGCTATCGGTAACCTCACTCACTGCGTAAAACACTATGGTTTCTCGCTTGTTTCATGTAAGGTCTTGGTGTCACTTCCCAAGCATTGTCACACTCTACCACGATTATCGTGGTGCCCGAAAAATGGGTTGTCCACCTAAAATGGTAATAGGTTTGATCCCTAACAGATTTATACTGTGCACTAATGAGAAGTGCAAGTGTAATACACCGGGATCAATTCCAATCTCGCCACGCAGATATCATGTACTGTGGACTATCGAAAACCGTTTTTTTTAATAATACAAAGCTGGATTCGACAATCCCGGAGACCCATCGCTTAACGGTCACATTAAATCTCGTCAGAAACACACGGTGTGGCCTGAGTACGCTGCCCATCGGTCTCCTGTTACTAACGCACTGATAAAAACTCATTAGAAGCGGAGACATTTAAAGACTGTCTTACAGATAATATCTGGAGCTACTTGTTAACTCTGTAGGTACTGCTTGTATAAACATTTCTGTTAGCTTGATACAGACGCGGGCACATCATCAACATTTCTGAATAATTACTAATAATATAACAAATAAATACAATTTAAGATGTAGGTTAACTATATATAAAACGCGCTTGCAGACAATCAATGTTTTTTTTTATTATTTCATGTACATAAATCACACAAAGCATATCGATAATGCACAAAATAATGTAAGTCAGTCAGAGTTAGTGAAAACGATGAAATTGAGAAATTACATAGAATATAGAAATTATGATGAGACATGGCTCTATTGATTTACAACGTTTACTGTTAATAAAACATTGTTTAAATATACCTAGACTATGATATCTATTCATGACCATTTTGAGATTAAAATCTTCCGAATTCAGGATAACAACATAAAAAAAAATTTAAACCGGGATCACTTTGGGCGCCAGGTTGTTAGAATCTGACTGCGTTCTCGTAGTTAGCAACATTCGCAAAACAACAAACTCTTGTTTCAGTCGTCATAATGGTCACGCTACAAATAGGTGTTCTAATAAAAATTGGAAACAGTTCCGTTTGTTACATTTGTGCAAATTGAGCAATTTGTATCTATATACAGTCCGAAACTGAAGTACTTGTGTACCTACATAATAATGTATGTACCTACGATGCGTTGACGAAATGCTTTTATTTGTCTGCAAATATGTCACTGTTGGATAAAGGTCTTTTCTTGTATACAATTAGTCACCACGTTTGTTCGAAGCGGATTGAAAATGTATGTCCTAACTTAGCGGTTTTTAATTATACACGAAGAAAGTTGTGTTTGTTATCATTCAAACCGTGCTGGCTTATGCTTGAGCTTAAAATCGCACTGTCAAATGTTTTCAGCCGTATATACCTAGTAGTAACCACTCACAGCTCGTGGCGCTGAGCTCCTAGCGCGTAATTCGCAGCGAGTAGCTCTTAGTGCGTAGTGCTTATCTCGTGCGTGTAGTACATAGCCCTTAGTGTGGCGTACGTAGCTCGTAGCGTATAGTACGTAACTCATAGCCCGTAGCCCGCAGTACGTAGTTTGTAGCCCGTAGTACATACCTCATAGCGCGTAGTATGTAGCGCGTAGCGCGTAATACGAATGTCGTAGCGCATAATACATAGCTCGTAGAACGTAGTGCGTTTTTCCGGTATTTATCTGCCTGACGTACGAAAACCGTGCTTTCAACTGGCACGTCACCCGCACAGAAACCGAAAACACAAATACGCGCTACAAGCACACAGCTGCATCAATACATCGCAACCAACAACAACAAAACAACGCAAGGATTGGGGTTTATAGCTTTACTGCGGGCTATCTAGCGGGTTACCGGGGCTCCGGCTCGAAAAGCAGGAGTAGGATCGCGGTGGTTTTTAGTCGGTAAGAGTCTGACACCCCCTCTCACCTCGCCGAAGGCGGAAAGGCCATTGGATTCTTTTAGGATGTTAATATTGTTTGTGAACCAATACAGCTTAGGTACATAACATTACACAGCATTTTAGGATTTTTTATGATCAACAGTGTATGAATCAGACATTGAAATGTGGAATTAGAGATAAAATCGTAAAATATTAGATTATATATAAAATCAAAGTATGCTAGTAGAGCTATGCGATTGAAACAAGTTTAATTGTAATCATTGACTTTCGGTTATCCGGTAATTCGGGTACAGTCCAAACCCAAGTTAAGCCGGTTTAAAAACAAGACGAAGTGCTTTGAAAAAAGGTAGTTTTGTGCTCTTGCGCTCTACTTGATTCGTCTTAGCTTGTATTTAGTAAGTAAACATTATAGAAATTGCTAACATTTTTAACTGATTTATGACTTAAATCAGAAGATTCTCAATTCCGGTGCAATGCATTAATTTTCATTCAAAACCCAGATAATTTATTGTTTTTCTTTTTTCCTTTTTAGACATTTTGATGTCGAGTATGTCATAGGTACAATCTTGTTTTTCCTGACTCCTTTTCCTGGGTTTGTCCACAAAGCTAGCTAGCTAACTTTGATCACTGGTTAGTCACGTTGGAATATTTACTCTTTTTATTTTTTCAAATACTTCAAATAGTTTTCCCTTTACGAACATCTTTTCCTAGTTTTTTTCTGAAAACTAGCTAGTGGTAACTAATTTCTGTTGCCTTTGATCACTGATTAGTCACGCTGCCACATTTTCTAGCGGCCGACAGAATTTTTAATCGAGATATTATCTGAATGGTTTTCCGATATGATCGATGAATTTCTTCTCGGTGCTTTTATTACGAAGCCTCGCAAAAGGCTTTTTAATTACATGATGCGGCACGGCGTGCGGCACGACTAGTGAAAGAGCATTGGAAAAAAAAAACTTTGAAACCTTTGCAAGATGGAATATTAATTCTCTGAAGCGGTAGACTGCACTTAATACTGTACATAGCCCTCCGTTAGTTATGTTTTCTTACTACATAATTTTAATGTAAGCGCAGGGACCTTTTAGTTCGTTTTAATAATTATTTAGTTATTAGTTTCAATTCATTTATAATATCAGATGTTGAGAATCGCACGCAGCACAGTATAAACACCACACAAATTGGGTGAATCGATACTACCGTAAATAGAAACGTATATCAAGTAATTCAATAGCGGTAGTTTAACAACGGACGAAAATTGTTCATAACGACACGCTTGTTTCCCATAGGAAGACAATGGAACGCAAAATGCCCCTGATTTGGATGTTTATTCGTCATGACGGCATTGCATGCATTGGTTTTGAATAGCTACCATTAGAACAAGTAAGTATCTCATAGTTGGTGAGTTTGTAACAGTAGCTAGGTTGTTTTCGACCTCTTATTAAGGAAAATTAACTTATTCTCACATGTTATTTTTTACGTTTTGTACATAAGCTGTTAGATATCCTCTTGATGACTTTACTAATGATATCATCTTGTTTTATGTACATTAGTATGAATGCAATTCCTAAAACTTAGTACATGGGTAATTTTTATTATGTGTCTCTATCGAACATGATACGGGGAATTACTCGTACAGCGTGCGCAGTGACACCGCGCTGTGCGCTGCGCCTGCGTCACAGCCTTGTCCGCCAAATTGTGATTTCTTCCGAATTTACGTTGCGTAAATTTGTTAGTCACTAAATGTTCGCAGCCAATCACTGCACGCCGAGGTGTTATTCTTGTGGCCGATTTCCGCACTTTTATCACGACTTTAAGTAGTTAGCTTACGACAGACATTGGTAGCTTTGAACTGCCTTTTAAAAATAACTCTCAGGCCTACGTCATTAGGTTTCGAAAGGCAAAAATAGTTAACTTCCTACTGCTTTATATCATTCAATTCGGTACGGTACCTAATATACTCACTGATACTTATGTTATAGGTAGACTTGACGAAAATTCGACTTGACAAACAGGAGATATTATATCAGATAATAGAAATTAACCGTGAAATTAACATCATTCCTCTGGATCAAATGGCAATTTAGTTGCAACAAACTGAGCGAATGAAACCTCACAATGACAAAACACCCGCATAACCTTAAGTAGGTTCGCTGCTTGTTCAATGTGAAAAATCTGGCATTTCAAACGCAAATTGTTCAGATAGCACCTATTACATCTGGCGTAAGGCTATTTATGCCACTTGTGTACTGATAAAGTCATTGCAATACCAGTATTATTGTTAGTTGGTGACTAGGTATACATATAAACTATGTATTATTACTTTCCTCAATCATTAAATTGTGCCTGTTCTCATTAAATGATTATTGTCTTCGTTTGCAGTTAAAGAAAGAAAATCATTGGTATAGTTGTTATTTATAGTTTACCTCGAGCTTGTAATTGTAGGACATAGAAATTGCAAACTGACTCGAAACACTAACATTTCAAACTGAAAAAACATAATAGGAATCAATATAAAAACAAGACTGTAGAGTTGTTTCGCGCAGATGGCTTGGGTAAACAAAAAATATTCACAGAGAGCTCGAACTCGACGTTTTCATGAGGTGAAGCTAACAATTACCTCTACGTTTTTGTTCTTTACGTTTTAAATAATTTAACTTTAGTATTATTGGTTGTATCCATTGTATCGATGGCCGCACTACCATATTATAGTACTTTAAAATTTTCCCGCTTTTTCTTCAAACTTCTACAATATACAAATCTTTAAATAATGCAGTTATAGCCTTGCTTATTCATGTATCTAATTGTATCTACATACTATGTACTTATAAAACAAGGCTTTATTGTTTGCAGTGAACACAAATATTATGAGCCAATTACATACTGTTATACCTACGTATATAAGTACCTGTATGTTTACTCTTTTGGTGAATTTTTTATGGGTCGATTGCCTTATGACAGCTGTTTTAATTGCCCATGAGCGCGACCATACACCTGTATACTTGTATAAACATAAGCATATACATAATACAATAAGTTGTAATATTAATTATGTTAATACGATGTATGGATTTGTAATGTGACCGGCTGAATGTGAACGAGTATACAATAAGCAGTTATATAGGATAGGACTCACCTCTGTTGCTGCTCTGTTAGCGCAAACCGATACAATAAATTGATGGTGTAGTAGAGTGTGAGATATGCTAGTAACTCCCGCCAGACGAGCTTGTACACGCTGCCTCTCCATCTGCAAGCGAAAGTAAAGTATATCGGTCTTTAAGTCGTTGTAAAATTATTACAAAATAAGGATAAGGAAGAAAGTCAGGTTTGTGTAACGGCGCTCTTGTCCGACACGAAGTGCCCGGCCGACCTTGCCGACGATTACCCATACGTGCCACACGCGTGTTGTTTCATTTTTGTACAGATATGTTATTGTTATTTGACATAAATAATTTACCATACGTGGCTGAAATCATCATCGTAACATGAACATTGAGCAGCGGCCGAGATGAATATTTCTGTTATATTATTTATCAACTACTGCGACGAGTCGATGATATTAATGTATTTATTACAACTTAAACAAATTGAACTAGTATTTTACGTAGTATACGAGTATATTTGTTATTTAAATCTTATGAGTACCTATAATCTGGTATTTTATTACGAAAAATAAAGCCGGATTGTTCGGCCGTGACGTGATACGAACGATGCGAGCTTCGAAAAACTTGTTTAGCGTCAGGGTGTCAGACAAAAAAATGAGTATAATTGCATGTCTAATCGTTTAACCGTGAGTCCAATGGTTCTAGGAACGTGACAAGTGGTAACAGTATTGAAGATACTTGTTTGACTTCTGATTTCAAGATCTTTTTTGTTTTTAATTAATTAAATGGCACCATCATTGTGGCCCCACGCCCATTTCCTAGCTTAAAGACAATAAATATTTGGTAAACTGATAAAAACTAATTACTAATAGTCATCTGAATATACACAACTAAATACGAGATTAAAGTTTAGATACAATAACAAAATAAAGTAATCATATAGCAATATTCTAAATAATACACAAAGTTTACGTTCAGTAAAAGTTATTAAGCCAAGTTACATCATTTTATTTGAACACAAAGAGAAAATGGTTGCAAACAGTCACAGTATGAAAGCGAAGTGCAAAATGTTCTTGTCCTCGCACACCGCTTATTAATTTCCTAAGACAATGGATTGATACGAAACAAACATTTACAATTGATCGTAGGATGAGTTCAATTGAATTATTGGCCAATTGTCAGAGCATCGGCCTACATTCCGCCGATCGACTCAATCTTCCTCCGATCTCGTGATGGCTTACCATTTTACTTGCAATTGCTGCAAACATGACACAACACTAATCAAATACCTTACCTACATATCGACTTATGTACACCTTACATACATAATACATACCACAATAAGAGTTACAACATTATTTATTATTAGATACGTTTCGAAGTTTGCGTGATCTCGTGTTATGATTGTTGCCATAACTCGTATGTTTTTCCACGAATAAACTCAATTGAATACTTAACTCAGTTTTCTACAGTTATGTTATTTGTATTATATAATTGTAACAAGCAAATCTTCGTAATCCTGGAACGAATACATTATATAAAATAGTGTAGAATTTTGAACTTCTTTATAGCGCTTTATCAGACCCTGCTTAATGGTCATATGGCATGGTAAGAGAGAAGGTAACACAGTTGCGATTTTAACCATTAAAATCCTTAAAATCCGTTTGTTCCCGTATGTATATAATGGTATACTACACAAATAAATATATCGTTAGTTCAGTTCATTCACAACCGGTCCTTATAATATCCGATTATACAGACACGTGCGTACGAGGTGCCATTGCCAAAATATATAAGATTAGTAAATATTTCTTGTTTGGGAAAAAACGTGAATTTTATTTGTGGATCAAATAATACTAATAGTTTTTTCGTTGAAATGTCTACTTTCGAGAAATGCAGCAATGATAGTCTTAGTAAATTTAAGTAGTGGTTTAGCTACATTGCCATAATGTGGTGAGGTCACATTGGATGGTTATAAGCAAATAGTATCATATTTCGATACTGAAATGTATACTCTAACCTAGACTCTCGTGATTTATTAAACTACGTACTAATCGAATGATAAAAACACGAATTGCGAAAGAAAAAAGATTTGAGCCGTCTAAGGCAAAATATGTTTCTAAGAATCTCAAAAGTGTTTGGACAAATTAAGTCACACTTAAGCAAAGACGTTTAGTAATGATTCTTCTGAAGAGAAAAATTAAGAAATAAAAATACATAAATGCATTTATTGCTACACAAATTATAGTAAACATTAACTCTTCTTATCCCCCTTTCATATTCCCGGAAACTTAAACAGGAGTGCCCCTATATTAAACGCAACTCCTTTATATTGCCAGAGCTCCTTTATATTACCAAAGCTGCTTTATATTGCCAGTTACGTACATAAGTATGTTGTTAGTTTTGGAAGTCCTGTGTTAATAGGGGCTTATAATTTCAAGCTTTATATATTTACTACAAAGAATTTTGGTAAACACCTAATACTATAAACGAACCAACCCATACTTCTCCTGCTTGGTTGTTCTTGCAGCAACTCAACCAGAGTAAATAGGTATTAGCAGTATATGCAAATTAAAAACAATAATAGAATCATGCTATATAAAAATCCTGTACCTAAAATCTTAATATTTATGCAATTAAATTGTTAATAGTAAGCTCATATATTTTGGTCTAATACGTACTATTACTACTACAGGTACTTTTATTACGTACTAAGGAAAAGGCTACGCTCAGTTCTTTTTTTTGCAGAATTTAATCGGAAACGACGAGATCCGCAAGTAAATGAAAGTCGTTGACATAGCCCTGTAGATTAGCAAGCTGAAGTGGCAGTGGGCGGCACTTAGCTCGGAGAACCGACGCGACGGCCGATACGGCATCACAGACGACCTAATTAATTCGCAGGGAATCGCTGGATGCGGGCAGCTTCGTATTGGCTTATCTTAGAATCCTTGCGAGACGCCTAGACTAAACAGTTTATATCTAGTAGCTGGTATTATGATGATGATTATGATGGTTTATCAGCTACCGTGCTCCATTTCATCAGTTAATCAGTATTCATGCTTAAATGTAAAACTATCAACATACTCTAGAAATGTTCCCTGAAATATTAATTCCAACGTAATTTTACTCAATACAGATTACAATAGTTAGTTGCCAAAAGGTGACCTGCAATCCTCCGAGTGCCATTGTCTTGCGACCTCAAATTTATATCGAGTCCGTCCGCCACCAAGTTCACTAGGTCCTGCCCACTACTGCTAATTAAAAGTGTCCTTGCCTCCGACGTGGGGGCTAATACATATAAAAATAGAATCAGATTCCTTATTTGGGCGCAGCAGCTATCTACATTGCACGCGCATACAAAATAGGAAAGTGAATTAACTCATGACACCTGTTTTGTCGGAAGTGATGTAGACTATCGAATTAGTATATTACGTACGTATTACCAATCTTTATGTCCTCAAAGGTCTGCTACAAGATCGTGCGGTGAATACATACGTACTTAAGTTTGAATATTTTCTTACTTAGAATATGTAAAGTGTCCGGTTCACAACGACTACGACACTCGATAACGGTGTTGCTTGGGAAATTAGACTACATGTTACGCGGTCGTATATGATTTTCCCTGAGTTTTGTTCCCTACAGGGCTAGGCAGAGATGCAGGTTATGAATGGCAATGGCAATAGACTTGCCCTATATTACTCGACAGTACTTGGGTATACCCGAAAACTGCGACTAGCTACCGAGAGTTGGACTACAGCATCCTCAAAGTATTTATTTTATTTAATTCGGTTTAGTAATAAAGTAATTTCAGCAGTTCCATCTTAAGAGGATCACCCTTATTCAGCAGCAGTGGCCGTATCTACCTCATACATACATATCCCTTAATATTAAAGTGTAGTAGCTTTAATTTAAAAGTTTGTTATTAAATTTTATAACTGACAGAAAACGCATAGCCGATATTACTGATCATACAGCGGATGTTTGACAAGTAAACGAGGATTGCAAACTTGCAAGCACTAAAAATTACGTACACGGGCTTACTGAAATTCTTATGAGAAAGGAGGAAAATGCTGTTCTCACAATCGTAGGAATTTATGGGTAAAAAATTAAAGATATTTATCAACTTTTGTCGTGTTTATAAACGCCGAAATTCATCACTTTTATTAGTTTATTCATTTATTGACACTTCATCACGGAAAACCGACTTAACCGAAAAGTGGACTTAATAATCGCGACCTCTGTAATTCCTGAATCCTCTACATACAAGGGGTTAGCCATATCTCTCCATTCTCCGCGCTCTTTTTTGGAAGAAGATGAAAATTATCAAATGTCTACAACTGACTTCTCCCGCCTTGGGTGAAGTGAGAGGGTGTGTCAGACTCTTACTGACTATAACCCATCGTTCTTTGTGCCGGAGCTCAAAGCAGGAGTATCCAATATTCCTTCATGGAGGTGTCTCAAGATGTTGTTTATGGCACATATAATTCACTTAAATCAACTACTTAAATTAAGGCACAGCTGTGTTTCAAAAAGAATTACCAACTCGCTAAATCGATCGCCATCTAACTTAAATCGATTAACATAATACCCACCGATACTTACAAAAATGCAGAATTAATAATATAACTAACAAAAAGCATATCCTTATGTTAAACACACATATTATAATACAACAAACACTAATATGTACAACAAGACTTCAATGCTGTCGGTAACAAAGCTGACAGAAGCTACAATAGACCGATGACCTAACACTGAACCAATATTGGCTACATTGAGTAGATTTATTTGAACAAAAGAGTGAAGTCATATTTCTGAGAAACATACAGCAAGCCAGCATCAGCATATTATTAAGAAATAAATTAAATATACACAAGAATACAACTTTTTCCTAATAGGACACTGTGCACGTATTATAAAACATAGGTATTTTATATACACAACATATAATTATTCAATATCAGAAAGGATTCTAGTGGATACACTAAATAAACACCACAGCAGCGTTGACCTATTTTAATGGAAGTCAACGTCCCCTATGTATTACGAGTAAATGGCAACGTAACTCCGAATACTGCAACACCATGGAAAACCACTCAAAACATTTATAAAACCTCTGATTCCTTACCCAAGAACTTGTAATTAGAACTGAATAGTTTTTTTTTCTTGTAAATAAGGCGATGCCTGCGCTTCCCTACTCTGAGCTGCCAGCCCGAGTAATAATGAAATATCGACAACGCATGTGCAATATCGATTTTATATAGGACTTGCGCAGTTCACGAACGGAGATCATTCACTTCTGCACTGGCGCCGGAGCTTTTTAAAGCCAATTAGAGGCTTTTACCCCAGTATTCCAGCAGTGAATACAGTTAGGTTTTTGAAAAATGGTTTTACCATTGCTTTTTCCCATTATTTCATGATTTAATCAACATTCAAAAATATATTGTTGATATAAATTCAAGCTGAATGGTCTGCAAAAATTTGACTGACGTGGCTGGCGGGTGTAGTTGTGGAATGGGTGCCACACCCAACTCCCCTATCCTCCGGGCATCACGCATGTCTATTGTTTATCTTGAATGAATACAAAAAAAAAATAGTCAGTGCTACCTACATACAAATAACGATTCCAGAATTTATAAACGAGTTTTTATAAATTACTATAAAGTATTTCGATTACTCTCTTTAGGTCGTTCTCTTTTGCAAAGAGACTTTAAATCTTCTTCAAAAATCTTCCAAACATAATTTTTAGTTCTGGCATTAACGTTGATTTCCAATTACAACCAATTATTTAACTTACAATAAATTTATCGTATTTAGTTCAAATTTTAGGTACCGTAACATATACAAAGAAATAGAAAACATCTCTAATCCCTTAGTGCAATATGAAGAAATATTAGAGCGTTCCACAATGCAATACGTCCATATTTTCTGTTCAGATTGTAAAACGCTGAAACGCCCACTAACCGGCTATTTAAAAATCAAACTCTCAAGCGTTTCTTCGGCTTCACATAAATGGGGCTCTTCGGAAATATAAATAATTGGATGCATAAAGCCTTCGTCGTACGACTTCTACTCTTTCAGAAGTGGATCCAGTCAATTAGTTCTGTGCAAAAAGACCCAGTCGTCCTACTGTCTTTTGGGCGTCCACTCGTTACCATATCTAACCCTAATAATGACAATAGGCCATTGCCTATTAACTCATTAGTTAAGGCGCTGTGCATAGTCAAAATAGGATTGATTCAGCAGTTTTTTTGCCCAATGTTTACATGTTAGAGCAACAAAAAAAATATATGTTAATCTTGATCATTTTTATGAATGGACCACCTTCTCCAAAACACGATTTCTATTAATTTTCTCGATAGAAAAAAATCATAAACTAACCATTTAAATTGAAATTCTAGCCATTGTAACTATATTATTTATGAACATATCTTAATAAAATTAATAACAGTGACGTAATTTAAAATAATAAAGGGATCTGCCTTATTTATTTGTCGATTGAAATGAGATATTTGTAAGAATTAATATAATTCATGATAAATAACTCAGAACGAATCGAACAAAACGTCGTCCGATCATGACATCTATTCGTTTCTCTTTCATTCCTACGCGGACCGGCAGTGACCGCTGAGGCGCGCTGCTTGGTGGACCTATGTCAGTTTGTGTCAATCGCCGCTCAGAAAATAATCATTCACTAACATATATTTTTGCTGTTTGTAATATTTTATTTTGTAATTAGCTTTTTCTAAGTTGGGTTGTCAGTATATTTTTTTGTACGAAATCGATTTGAATTATAAGTTGTGTAAATACAATTAATTTTTTCATATACTATTACCGCGTAGCATGGTGCAGATGACACATTCAGTAACGTTCCGTACCATTCTTGAAAGGAGAAGGGGACTTTTGGGCCCAGCAGTTAACTAGTTGAAATGTATATTAAAAAAACCGTAATTTTTTTCTAAGGGAAATCACAAAATATGGTACCTTGTTTCTATCTGGGAAGCGAGAAAACTTAAATTAAGTTATCAAACATTTATGATTATTTAATCATTTATGTATAACGTACTCTGTGATTTAAACTTCTTACAACACTCCTGTCTGATATCAGTCATATACCGATTGACAGATGACACTCGTTCATTGTGTTTCGTTCTGAGTGCGCACGTATTTTCCATGTTTTATTGTTTAACCCCACGACCTCGGCTTTATAAAGGACTTTTGACGGATCTTGCATTTCTAAATTACCTGACTCTCTATTTTGGACAACTGTTTAAGCCTATCAATTGGATATTGACGACATGGATCGCTGTGTAAATTGTACAATTGCGACTGGTCGCAGTAACTCTATTGGCAGAAGAGTCTTGGAATTATTAGTTATTCGTCAGTGGCGTGCATCTCAGCCTGTATCTAGACACACGGCAGTGTGTCCGCCAAGTTCGAGCAAAAAAACCGTCACACCGGCCGTGGGTTATATTACACGAACCATTTCGGGCCAAGTTCGACCCACCTATAACTCAAAATCTATTTTATCTACGCATATGAAATTTCTAGTATCTATCGAGATCTACTTACTTATCTAAAATACAAAATTTCATTAATGTACCTATTGTAGATCTTGAGATATTGACGTCAGAAAATCGCTATTTTTACTATACACTCACTGACTGACTCACTCACTCATCAAAAACCTAGACCACTTCCAATGGTCGTATTGACTTGAAATTTGGCATGGAGGTAGGTCTTTAGGTCAAGGTAAAGGAAAAAATCTGAAAATGGCCAAGTGTGAGTCGGTTTTAAAAATAATGAAGGTGTAAATTCATACCCCTAAGGAACTAAAACAAAAAAATTATCTGTATCTTCCAATGGTCGTACCGACCTAAAATTCGTTACGAAGGTTTGTATTTAGTCAAAGTAAAGTAAAATAAGAAAAAAAGAAAATAAACCTTACAAAAATAAATGAAATCCCACCCAAAACATAAATGTGAAAGGATGCCAAGTTCGATAATATTGGAATGCTTCGCCTATAAAAGAAGTGAGATCTAAATAAGTACCAAGTTCCATACACAGACCTCAGTTAAAAATGATATAACTTGGCAAGTTTTAATAGAAAATTATATACTTGACTCATTGCGTTTAGTAGGTTTATAACAAAGTGTGTGAAAACTTGCCAACTTGTTATATCATTTTTAGCTGAGGTCTGTGTATGGAACTTGGTACTTATTTAGATCTCACTTCTTTTATAGGCGAAGCATTCCAATATTATCGAACTTGGCATCCTTTCACATTTATGTTTTGGGTGGGATAATATGGTATCTCAGTTGGGAAAGATACCAAGAAAATATACCCCGACCCCCTACCCAATTCTTAGATGACATTCTCCTAATTATTGAAGATGAATAATACATATTTTATACTAATATTGGTGTTTTATTTATATATCCTCCTGTCCCTTTTTTAGTTTTTAAAAGATTAGTGCCTACTGCGTCTAAGGGCCTATGCACACCACGTTTTTTAAAAGCGCCGTCGACGCGCGTTTGTAGCGATACAGACGCGATACGTAACACCATAGACGTGTTTAGTGATGAGATGTACTGCTATGATGGATATGGATAGGAAGTCGATGATTTTTTGGAATAGAAAACAAATATTGTGCGTAGTTCAATTTTTATTTTTAAAAAACCCTTAATTATGTTGATGAAACAACGGAACATTATAAGATGGGTTAAAAAGTTGCTAAGAAAAATTATTTACTTTTTATTCGTCCAAACTCATATTATTATCTGAGTCAGGATCATCTGAATCTGAATCTGTATATTGACATTATATACACGCAGATAAACTGCACAACTAAACAACACACTTTAATAACAAAACTAAAGAGAATTCAATGTATGCTGCGAGTATCGATAGCGATAAAAAAAGATCTTTCTAATGTCCATCCCTAATCATGTGGTACTGAGAGACGTCAACGACATACAGGCAACTGTCACTAGCGCAAAAACTATAGTAGTAGTAAGTTTGTGTAAATTATTGTTCGATTTCGGTTTTAGTCATAAAAAAACTAATAAAAAAAATTAAATAAAAATGTATACAACATAATATTGAAAAAATAAGAAAACAAAAACTAATACGAGTAATGAGATTCGATCTTGAGGATCACGGAACGCGAATCTAGACAGCAACGCACTGGGCCACTCGTCCATGAAACTATAGTAGCGAAATTACGCACCTAAATAAAATGGAATACGCGTATCAATGACATTTGCACGGTGCACCCCTCAGTACACGAGACCCACTTCACCTGCTTCACCCCCTCAAATACATAAAAGTTGTCTATTCACCGCGCCTTAACCGAAATAAATGTTATATTACATACTTTATATACTTACATACGTGTTTATGGAAAATTTTATGACATAACCTAATCTTCTTAAAAACAACCCTTTCAGGAATTTATTTACCAGTGCTGGGCGGTAGGTCAGAATAATACTTAAATAGAATATTTCCTACACAAGTACATACATATTGTATCTTTTCGATCCACTCCTATAACAATGCTTGTATACATAGGTACATTAGTTTCAGGAGAACCTTAACGACTGAAATCTCAAGCAAACTATATGTTTTACTAGCTGATGCCCGCGACTTCGCTCGGTGGACTTTGTGATTAATAAAAGTATGTTACTTCCTTCCCGTCCTATGTATGTTACTTCTTAGTACATCAGTTACCTGCCAATAAAAACGGTTGGGTCAAAATCGGCCCAACCGTTTTAGAGATTAGCTATAACAAACAAACAGTCAGACAAACATTTTAAAAAGTATTATTTTAATGTACTTACGTATGGTTAGTATCTATTAATATGCATGTAGTAAAAGCTGTTATTTCAATATTACAAACAGACACTCCAATTTTATTAATTATTCTAGATTGTTTGTGGAATATTTTTTCCTTTATTCCCGAACGCCCATTTATTCCTAAATTAGCACAATAATAACGTAACAAATGTGTTTTGTAGAGAATTTCACCGCGACAAAGACAAAGCAAAATTTGGAGGGAATATTTGTAAACAGCCACCTAATACCTTCCTTATAACTAATTATGATGTGATGACCATAGACCAGAATAGGTAGAATTATTTTTCAGTAGGTACTTTCAGTACATACTTGTGTTTTCATGCAATGGCTAAAACTTTAGGCTTCTTGTTTTATCCACAACGAAGTTATGGCGGTCGAAATTGGCCTGAATGGCTTTTGAGAAAAACGATGGCACGGCCGTGCCGCTTTTTTGCTTTGCGTGCCCCTCAATTTTCCCGTAAATTATATTAACGAATAATATATGACCTGTATTTTTTGTTTTTTAATGTAAGTAAATAAATTTTGACGAAAATACGACACTTTTTAGTTCAAAATACTTTATAAGTTAATCAACAAATTCCATACGTTGCGGATCAATGACATCAATTCATTCCTACTCTGATCACTGGTGATGAACCACTTAAAACTTCCATGAGTTAAAATTAAGCGACAAACATTTACTGCAGCAGTGCATCGAAAACCTAATAAGCGACGTCGAAACAACAAACTTTTAAAAACTGACAGAACTTTGGGAAATTCAAAGAAAACTTTAATCATTCTACCAGTCATTAAAAGAAGTTTATCTCACTCCGGTTCAGGAATAACTTAACCAGGTTTCACTGTATATCACCAGCAGTTCATTTGTAAGGTAGAAATTCAGTCGTTATCTAAAATAGCAGCAAGTTTAACCGCCTAGCTGAACCAGACTGACTTAGCTACGTACTTATTCATGCCTAGTCGGAGGGAACATTTCGGAACACACCCTATATTTAGATTTAAAGTTGCTAGCGCGAAGAAGCTTGTAAGAAACGGGACTTAAAATCATTATAGCCACAGTCTATCTTATACACTACTTTTCTATTCTCGTGAGAAAATACGCTTTTAGAAATATAGCAAAGATAATGGAGTATATTTATTCTAAGATTCAAAGTCGGACGTTTAATGTATCAGTATGGAGACGTGATGGATGAACCATATCTAAACTTTACCGCCTGGCTAAAGTCCCAGCCTTATATGTTACCAGTGATCAAGACGACGGCAATTTCTTGTTACATATTGATAGTAGACTCTGAACCAAGTAGGTGGGAAACTGATATTGTTTTACATGATGATATGCTAGAGTGTCTAGTGCTACAATTAAGGAAGATAAATAAAAGTTTTACTAGGTACTTTTAAAGTTAGGGAGGAGACCATGTTAAGATAAATGCTAAGACGTGCTTTGCTACACGATCTTGAGATCTTCACGGCATAGAATAAACTATCTTCCATTTCATAATAAAATCAATAAGAAGATGTAATATAGAAGGAAATACAATATTACGGCTTATAAATTTATACCGCAACAAATGACACAATACCAATAGTTCATTCTATTCAATGTGTTTCGAAACTTTCTCTCTAGTATTCTAATTTCTAATAACCGAAGGAATGTCATGGGCAAAGACAGTACAAATTGGGTATTTTCCACTTTCGATATTAAGCCATTTTTTATAGTTACTGTTTAATTGGTAACACGTCATTACGTTCTGATTTGTGCCAATAAGTTTACGGTCCGATAAACATAGGTACATACAGTATTACCTACTTATTAAACAACCGAAGAAATATTTCAGCAATCGGTAAACAAATTAATATCTGTCTTAAAAATTGCTTCAAATAATTTCTCTACCATTTTTATATTATAAAAGTAGGATAATAGAAAAGGTTGATGCCAGAATAGGGTATTACCCAACGTGCAAAAAACCCAACAACATTGCTATGATCATGAACTCGATAGTGTTTTTTGTATGTTTGCCGTCAGTTTTTTGTAACTCCTCCTAGATTAAGAGTGAACTGAAATAATAATGATGATGAAGCTAAAAAAACAACCGATGTGTAATAAAATGTTGTTTATGAAAATTGCCGACTATAAACCAAGAAAAACAAGTTAGACTGGACCATTGCCACAATTCACTTGATTGAGATTCCATCAACCATATTCGTTGGCCTCCACAGGGCATTGTGAAGACACTATTGAAAAGAAAACAACAGGTAACTGGTAGCGTAACTTTTGGCGGGCTTACGAAAATAGGATGATGCATTTAACGATCCGAATACTAATAGTGCAAGTTACGGAATTTTACCCTTTCCATGACCATGGCATGAGTTTTTCAATGATCTGAGAAACTGCCAAGTTGCACAGGCTCTGTACACGCGGAATACTAAGTCAGGTTCGTCAAAATTCTTTGACCTTGTCAGAAGTTGCCTCGATCGAGCTCTGCCAGCCGACACCGCTTGCTAATTACTAATATCAGTGTCGACCGACCTTCGGAATCTGTACTTAGTAGCAAAAAATATATTGCTTAATCGATCCAAGATTATGAATCGTTAATACTAGGTTAAAAGTTAAATAATAACACTACCTCTGGGAGCGTAATTATATGTTCTGTGCAAGTCCGCACCACCACCGGCTGTTAAGACACTTCCGAGTTTGCTGATAAATTCTCGAGCTAAGTAAAAACCTAGAAAAAACACGAATTAACTATGCAAACTTTAATTCCTCATGTCAATAGAGGTTTACAACGCCCAAAAATATGAATGTCAATGGTTAGAGCATTCCGTGTTTATTTGTTCACTGGAATCCAACTGGATTCTTATGAGGTGTTATAATCGTAGTGTATATTGTTACATACAGGTTTTATAATTGTTGTAACCTTGTAAGTGGCAAGTCGAAGGGAGCTTAATAAAAATATCGGAACCGCGACTTCAAAGACTTGCTGTTTATCAATTTTTATATAAGCGAAGTACCTATTATGAACTTAACATGTTTAAATTATTTCTGCAAATACTTCAATCAAACAGGTAAATAAGTGGCCTAAGTATTTACTTATTATGAAAATAAAAATAGTATTTGTGCTGTATTGTCATTAAACAATATGTAGAGTTCAATAATTCTATTAGGAGTTTTGAAGTGCAGTTGAGTCATGTATAACTTATGTCCGCAAAACAATATCTACAAAGGTAGGTACAACTTTACGTTATTGCTACTTTTTGTGCTGCATTGATTACTTATTTGCACGTTCGTTTTTATAATGCCTTTATAATTGGTTTCTGGAACTGAAAATCAGCCAAAAGTCTTTTTTACATTATAAATATGACAGAGAATTGACCTTTACCTACCCAAGTTTAAGGCAAGCAGACGAGACAAAGTTTTTCTATGAAAGTCGAGGATTTGTACCTACGTCTCACTATTTACGTATGTCATAAAGTGAATATTAGTACTTTCGTGTAAATAGGTGTGCGTTCTGTTTACCGTAACTCGATCAGACAGGTTTCCTTATGTAGTACGCATACAACAGCAAATTTATTTTCATTGTGACTTATTGCGTTTACCGTTCAGTCTTACATTTGAAAAATAAAATAAATAGATGTTTAGTTCAGTTCTAGCGGTACCTATTCTATCTACCTACATGTTGGAAGCAATTTCTTTTAACGAACTGACCAATATTCATACGTGATTATTGTTATCTTGGACGTGCTACCAAGAAATAACTGTAGCACTTAGGTATCGAAATAAGGAGTTGTTCATGTTCTTTTTTCATCAGTCCAAAAATGTAATCCTTTTATGTTAGATAATATGATTTATTGAGCTTTTACAGTCAAAGCACATATTTAGAATTGCAGATTTATTAGTAGTAAGCCAAACAAATATTTTGATTAAAAATCAATTGTTTAAAGTAAATAATCTGTTACACATTTGATTTGTTGGGATTTTTCTTGTACCTCAAATAGAGATGTACGGACCCCGAAAGGTAAATAAAGCTGACAACAAAGTGCCAAATACCATTATAAAATTGTTGAATTCTCTTGGAATTGAAATCGAATTAAATTAACGGAAATCAAGTGGTCATAACTCATAAGCATGATTGAATAAAGTTTTAATCGATTGTTGCACGCGTCATGGTTACTTTCGCCGCCTTTCGTTGTCAGGGCCAAGCGAGCTGCGACTGCGATCAGACATTGAATCGATTCTAGTTCGCGCAGTACAAGTAGCATTCATCACCGCGCCTGTCGAGGTCGACTCTAGCGTCGACGTCGTGATCCTCGCTCTCTTGTTAGCTATGCTATTTAATAACAAACTTTCATTAGTTTTCGACGTAAACATGCTACGGTGAGAACAGAGTTATTTTCTACATTAAACATATACAAGGTGCACGTCACAATAGACGGACAACTAGCGAGGTGCTATTGTTAATGTATATTGTGTGGTTACGGGGCATCAGTGTGTGATTTCGTCATGTAGGAACGGGCGCTGAGACAACGTTCCGAACAGCTGTTTCATCCGAGCTGTGCACCTTCGGGCTCCGGGGTCGCAGCGCTCGGCTCCGCCGTCAAAGCCTCGTACTCCACGAATACAGGTTCCACTATCCACTTACTTGCAAAGGATCCTCCAGAAACATCCGAAACTGCTGCCGTTGGGTACTTCACCGGCGTATGATATAGTCATGTTTGGTACAGCTTAACACACTATAAAATTAATATTTATTTATACACACACACGTTTGTTGGCGCGAGCTTGGAACGAGACACACGCGGAAAATTAAATACGTTTTAGAAAGTAATAAAAAGTTTCTTGGCGTTAGTTACTAGGGAAGGCGAAGGGAAGTATTAACTAAATAGTGCACTATAATGTCACATTCTGGTGATGTGTTATGCACTCTGCCTTCCCCGTACTGTAGCAAGGCATAAAGGAGGGGCGCGCGAGAGCACCGTCCACAGAGTAGCGTCAACTGTGACTGATGAATGATACCTTGCTCGGCATGTTGTTCAACTTACTCGCTCGCTGTTTGCTCATGCGTGATAAACGGGGCCCGGCGCGCGGAGGCGCGGGCGCAGCCCCTCTCGGAGGTTCTATACCAGCCTAGCTCCTCGTCATCACGTTTGCCGCTAGATGGCGTTAAAAGTTATTTGTTATTAGCCTTTCCGTAAAAACTTGCAAGTTTTTTATTTTACCGAGCCACATAGTGATTTTGTTTCTGAACATTTATATTTGTTACATTTTTATTCACAACATTAATTACCCACTATTATTGACATTGCACTAAATCTTTGGTCCGCCTGCGAACACAAAGAAACGAACACTGTTTAATATTGATGGTATCAGGTAGAACATTTATTCAATATGGCCGAAAACAGGTCTTTGTTTTAGTGCCTTTATTTAAAAGTTATCGAATGCATTGTTAATGAAATATCGTAAAGATTAATATTTATCTAAAATATTTTTTAATGGGATTTTAGCTGACTTATCTTGCAGTTGTATTTAGGTATATTCCTCACTGCACTGGTGTGATAATTAAATATGTACTTAAATCATAATTTCAAAAATTTTTCCCTTTGGGTTAGGCAGAGGAGCATACCTACCTAAGTACCTACGAATACGAAACAATATAAAATACGTTTACGTTTTATTTAAAACACTGTTGGTCAAAGGTCTTCTCGCACAGAGAAGGCACGCACGCAATAAAACACCCACTTCGATAATTACCTATGAGTGGCGATAATAGCCATTAATAAATGGAGGGCGAGCCTATTGTTGGCAACGATGTATGAATGCCAGACATCTTACCTACTGAGTTGCATGCTCCTCATGATTTTTCAAAACAAGAAGTCATAAATAAAACGCTTTGCCTATTGCCCAATGCAAGTATCATACCCAAATTCATGCACGGGCGCTCGGCAGGACCCGCTAGCGAAAATATTATGCTGCCATTCACTGAAATGGTTTTTTTATTAAGTAAGTAGGTAATATTTGAACTTTGCAACAGCACTGAGTCCCTACTAGGTAGGGAGATATATAGGTAAGTGGTACCTACTTATGTATCTTTCCAATACCTACTTAGTTTTTTTTAAACGCACCAATCTCCCCAATCCACGATGCTCCAACAACCATTAAACTTGTAACGGCTCTGGTTTCGGGTCATGGACACCCGAAACACCAGGGCCGTCGGCCATTGCAGCCATTAGGTGAGCTGCCCGCTCGTTTCGTCTTATTTACAAAAAAAATTACGTTACGCTATGATCAATAGGAGCTGAGCAGCGAATGAGACCGCACGGGAATAGCTAATAGTAGATACAGTGACATATAAATTGATACACAAAATTGTCCATATTCATTCTATTAGGTAATTAATATCTATAAATAACACACCGATTGAAAATTAATAATACCTTATAAAAACGATAGTTTGAATTGTAGTTATGTGTTTCGGCCATCGAATCGCCGACATGAATTCTCACGTTCCCACTGCAGCCTACAGCGTTATCGATTTTTGCTATTTATAGGAGGGCTACCTACTACTGTACTAGTTTTGAAGCTGAAGCTTTCCCAAGCGTTACAATAGACGTATCCCTGTTTCCAAGGAATGGATCCTCCACCCGGAGGACACGGTGGAGCATACAGTAGCGGTGTGTGGATGTGATCGGCGATGGTGACCTCTCGCGTCCCGGCCCTGGTTCAGGCTATGGTGGAATGGGACGCCGTCTCCTCCTTTTGCGAAGCAGTCATACTAGCTAAGGAGGAGGCGGAGGGCGTGAAGGAACGATCCTCCTCACGCCCCAGCCGCCGCAGAAGACACTCCGGGCGTCGGGGATCGCGTGGCGATCTCCGGCCACCGTAAGTGCGGGTTTGCGGACGGCGAGCAAGGGTAGCTCGACCAGAACCAGACCCGTGCTTACGGCGCGTCGCGATCCGCGCGCGCTTCATAGAGACAGATTCACCACAGATGGGGCCTGCCTAGTAGGGCTGTTGCCCGATCCGGAGCTGCGGACAACGTTAAAGGTTACCGGGGCTCCGGCTCAAAGCAGGGGAAGGAACGGGGTGGTTTTTAGTCAGTAAGAGTCTGACACTCCCTCCCGCCTCAGCCAAGGCGGGAGAAGTCATTGGATGATTTTCCACCCTAAAAATAAAAAAGGTATGGATCCTATTGTAAGTTTACAAAACCTAAACTATTGCATCTTTTATTGCCCAAAGAAATCTTTCCCAGAGAGATTTAAATACGTACCTTCTTGCTATTGCAACATTAAACATACATATTACATTATGCAAATAAATGATTTGATTGGATTGATTTGTTATTGTGTAGCGCCCGCTTTACCCTGCGTCGTACCTACGAGTATGTAACGGGTACGAACTCGTGCTGGATTATATTCCCCCTGATCATAAGGTAGCTTTCCAGAATCTCCTCGAAGCCTAGACAATCTAACCTTCGTCGATTCGACGAACACGACACGACGAACACGACGACAGAAAATTTGCTATTACTTATTGGTGTTTTTTTTTTTAGGGGGAATGTCATTCAATGACTTCTCCAGCCTTAGGTTGAGGCGGGAGGGAGTGTCAGACTGTTACTGACTAAAAACCACCCCGTTCCTTCTCCTGCTTTGAGCCGGAGCCCCGGTAACCTTTTACGTTGTCCGCAACTCCAGATCGGGCATCAGCCCATTACTTATTGGTGTGGAGCATTGTTACAACCACATTGCTTGTTACTTCACTATTCGTCGAGGTCTTTTGAGATGCATAATATAAGTCCGATACACGAGTGCAATAGTTTTAGAGATATTAAAATCTTGTTCTGACTTGTTCCTCGTTACGACAAATGGTTAAAGTTTGTGTATTGCCTTCTAGACATTAAGTCACTTCAATAAGTAGGTAGTCGTCGAATCGACGAATGGTTAGGCTTTGAGGGTGACAGCCGAACGTTTATATTTACGTATACCCACAGTATTGCGTTCATAATAATATATTCATAAACGACGAAGAGGAAGCGTTAGGTTGTAACACTTAAAAACTTAAAAGAATGGAGTAGCTACATATCTTGGCCCTGTGTGCTTAGTACAATGCGTTCGTGAACAGTTTTGGAGAAATCACGTCTCCCTGTCTCACGCCTTTCGGTAAATGGATTGGTTTCGTACTGGCGGGGCGTTTCTATAGATAGGCACATAGAGGAAAAGTTAAAGTGTGTAGTAGATATCGCTAGAGACTACACCGCCCAGATTGAATGAACAGTTTTCTTATAGTCCACAAACGCCAAGCATAGTGGCAAATTACACGCCTCGATATTCTGAATAACTTGCCACAGCATAATATGAGTGTGGCCTATGGTACTGAAGCCTTTTCGGAAGCCTTGTTCGGTAGGCCGGAAATTAGGAAACCTGCGTTCGAGCCAGTTCGTATCTTTACTTAAATGCAAAACGTGTAGCGAGCGGGTTAGATTGCCGCTACACTGGACACGTCTGGATGTCATGTGTATGTGAAATTATATTATTATGTTTGTACAGGCACTTATGACACAGGAGAAAATGCTGGGTGAGGGGCGTTTAAAAAAATGGTGCGGTTTACTTATTTGTCATCCATTCACGTAGCAACAGAGTGGTGACCCGGTACGGTACTGGTGCGGCCGTGTATCGCTATGTCTTCGACGAACACAGAGAAATATTTACCCTGGGTTGTTGGTGTCAGTGTTACCATCATCATCAACACTTCAACAGCCAATATGTTGCCACTGCTGGCCGAAAACCTCTTCTTGCACGGGGATGGTTTGAGCATTAACCATCACAATTGTTCAACGCGGGTTGGCGATTTCAAACTTACCTATGTAGGTATAATAAAACATTATAAGCCCAGGTTTTGGTCGGAGGCATCTTAAACCTCAAGGTCACCGCGACAATACTAGGTGAACTGTTCCGATGGTGTACCTACAGTGTGAACAGGTGAGGGACACAAAATCAGATAGTACGGTTTGACGAAAATCAAGAATGAATATTTGATTGGTAGGTAGGTACAGCTTATAAGTAAACTACATACATCTATATATATAAAAATCAATTGCTATTCCTTTGTCTCGCTAAAACTCGAGAACGGCTGGACCGATTTGGCAAATTTTGGTCTTGAATTATTTGTAGAAGTCCAGGGAAGGTTTAAAAGGTGAGAAAATATCAAATAATTGACGGAAAAACCCTAAAAACTGCCCTTTCCTTTATCCCATACAAACGTTTTCTAACTAATACGTAGAGTCAATTTGAGCTTTATTGCTATTGGATAAAGTTCATTGTTGGATAAATGCTATTGGATACTAAAAAACAAATGCTATAGATTCCCTACTAATATTATAAATGCGAAAGTAACTCTGTCTGTCTGTAATTACGCTTTCACGCATAAACCAGTGAACCGATTTTGATGAAGATGATGATTTTGGTACTGAGATAGAATAGACCTTACTTGATACTTTTTATTGCAAAAAAATAGCGGAGAATGGGTAAAAAGAGGGGATGACTGTTCATATGTAAATTCATCATTTTAAAAGCTGTAACAGTGAAACTTTGTATTTAGACACTTAAAGATAAACGAAAGAACATGGTCTACTTTTTATTGCAAAAAATACTGGAGAGTGGGTAAAAATAGGGGATGAATGGTCATATGGAAATTCGTCATTTTTAAAGCTGTAACAGTGAAATTTTGTATTTAGACACTTAATGAGGAGCGAAAGAACATAGGCTACTTTTTAATAAAAAGGGTATAAGGCGTAGTATGTTTGATAGAGGAGATTAATGTTTGCTTGAAAATTCGTCATTTTCGTTAATACGTTGCCTGTGGCTTCACTCGCGTTCGATTCTTATTTAAATACACATATACTTATTTAAATCGCCAATATCCCTACTACCATACTAATGTTATGAATGCGAAAGTAATCCTGTTTGTGTTGAGGTTACGCTTGCACGAATGTTTTTTTTTGGAATATAACAACGAAACAATGTATTTTTTTATTGATAGGCAATATATAGGAAATTAAAGGATAATAATATAGATAACCTTGGCTACTTTTCATCATGATTATAAAATTATGAATCGGCGGTCGTGGTTTCTTTGGAATACATATCTTTAAAAATGCTAACAGTAACATATTCTCAAGTAATTCACATTTTAGATGACATACGGCAGCATTTTGACCACTAACACCACTACGCGGACGAAGTCGCGGGCAAAAGCTAGATTCGATAAATTTTCATTTGTACATGTCAAATATTTGTTGTTTCTAAATTCAAATTCTGTAAATAATGATTGACATTTATGCATAAACTATGAAAAGGGTGAATAAACAATTGTCTGTATTTTTTTTAATCTATTGAAAATGTTGAAAAGTGCATTAAGCATTAATAGAAATTCCTCAAATATGAATTATGCGTGCGTTCAGAAATAATGACAACTTATCAACAGTTACGCGTGTGTTCAGAAATTTTTTCTATTCACGTTTTCGAACAAACGATGCTCTTTCAATATAGTCTATTGGTGTGAATGACATTGACATTCGTATTGCGCGTTTTTTAAAATATTATTATGCAAAATTAAATGTATATTTTTCAATATTTCTGAGAGATTATCATAATATTTCTTCGAGTTTTAAAGACTAAGAAGATTTTTATTTGCTAATAAGTGTTTGTTAATCAAGGTAAGTTCACATCCTCATTATTGATTTTTAGTAACTTTTGGTGACTACGAAATACTACAATTTGGTATACACGGTTATGCAGAAAATGTATGAGAGCTTTTTATTTTCAGTTGGAATTTCGTTTTAAACAATGCTACCAACCAGACGTACAAGCTTAGGCCGCAGAACTCGAAATACGGCAAGTCAAAGAAATATAAGAGCAAATCAAACTAATGAGCATCGCGAAGCGCGAAATGAACTTGAACTGAATCGATATCAAGATAGAAATGTTGTGTTTAATCCCCACAAAGCTGCATTCAGTTATAATGTGGCAATTGATTACAGTTCAGAGCAAATTGTTGCTATTGGACTAATGAACATTGTGTGTCCACATTGGGATTGAAATTAAAAAATGAAGCCTCTGGATTGTGTTGCGCCAGCGGCCAAGTCAAATTGACGCCATTGGTACCGCCACCAGAGCCACTACATTCATTGGTTTAATTTTTTGACTCATATCCAGCAGTACAATAATTGCTTTCAAATGACATCATTTGGGGCAACAAAAGCAAGGGGCAAGTAAGTATAATGGCAAACGTTTTTTTTTTTTAGTTTTAAAACCATGTATTTATTTTGTAAACAATAAGTCAAATACATAATAATAATAGTCTATAATCCGAAGACTTAATCAGCAACATTTTATAACATGTTGTATCTTATAGTGACATGAGCAAAGTGTTCCAATACTTGGTAAAGCCTACTACCTAAAGCTGCCGTGGAAGGCTGTTTAATGTCGAGGTTTAAAGTAGTTTTAATTTGAAATGATGTAAAGTATTGTGGCAGTATTTTGCGAGCCACATGGTGGTACAATTTGCTATACAATTACCTGTATACATATTTATATGCTTGCAGATTCAGGGATTCAAATATATCATCAAACATGTTTTTTATTGCCAGTGCCTGTTGAAGACTACATTTTTGCAAATATATTTTATGGACACTTCAGCAAGAGAAGTCGATCAGCGTTGCGCACACAACAACTCAGTAAAGAGATCCATTGTGATGAACAACTTCAAACATTTTTCCTTCAACACAATGAATTAGTTGCATTAGACCGATGCATTAGACCGCATGCCATCAGATAATCACAAAATTGTCATCAGAGCCGATAAGGCGAATATGTTGTATTTTATAGTGGCATGAGCATGGTGTTATTGGTAAAGCCTACTACCTAAAGCTGCCGTGGATGGCTGTTTAATGTCGAGGTTTAAAGTAGTTTTAATTTGAAATGATGTAAAGTATTGTGGCAGTATTTTGCGAGCCACATGGTGGTATAATTTGCTATACAATTACCTGTATACATATTTATATGCTTGCAGATTCAGGGATTCAAATATATCATCAAACATGTTTTTTATTGCCAGTGCCTGTTGAAGACTACATTTTTGCAAATATATTTTATGGACACTTCAGCAAGAGAAGTCGATCAGCGTTGCGCACACAACAACTCAGTAAAGAGATCCATTGTGATGAACAACTTCAAACATTTTTCCTTCAACACAATGAATTAGTTGCATTAGACCGATGCATTAGACCGCATGCCATCAGATAATCACAAAATTGTCATCAGAGCCGATAAGGCGCCTGCAGGACAGTGAAATGATTGAATCCTATGAAATAAACACTATTATGAAAATATATTTTGTTTTTTTTTAAATTAGTGAATTCCTTTTCAGGTATAGTGAGATCAGGAAATTATAGATTCATTTTTATATGGAGGATATTTATAGATTCCAATTCAAATCGAATAGGGACTCATACATAACTCAGCTATACAAAATAAAGTAGAGCATCATTGCTACGCGAAAGCGGTACGAAGTTCGCTGGGTCAGCTAGTATTGTATATTTTTTACCCCCAAAGAGGAAAATCCCACATAGCACCCACTCCTCGGGAATGATAAAAGGGTACTGTCAGCCACTAACTTTAAACAACCCCGGTGCCACGGTGTTCTGTGTCGCACGTGGGCGTGTCTGGCGCGGGAATCAATGTCAATTAATTCCTTTCCCCACCCTTCTTTCACGAGTTCGCAGAAGGATCATACTTGCGTCCTGGACCAGCTAGGTCAGGCTTTACGTTAGAGCTTGCGCAACTCCTTTCCAGCATAGTCAAACTATTGGTATGGGAACAACCACTCAGGGAGATGGGCGCTAATAACACCAACTGGCCCGAAGAGTAGGTACCATTCCCGAGCCGCATAAGCCGCCGTTGCAGAAAAGTCGATTTGTAATTAAATATTTATATAGATTAATATAATTACCTATATCAGGCGATGATACTCATACACTACCATTGAAGTAAGGACCCCCGAGTAGAATTAGCCCAGGGCCCCACAATGTCACGATTCGTGATCAGTGAAACAGCCGTGGTATCAGTCCAATCAACCAAGTACTCGTGCTGAAGCATGCATGGCACACCCACATGAAGATACCTCCTACTCACTTCGTTCTTCGTAATTTTGATTCTCTGTCGTCATCCAATCTGTGTAATCCTTCGGTCCGAGCATTTAAGTTTTCGAAGCATACCGCAATTTACCGCATAGACTATGGACGATAGAAAATAGTAGGGTGTGGTAGGGTCACTTTGTAGGTACTCGGTACCTATTGTTATATTGCAGTTGTGTTGGTTTTTATTTACTTGAAACCCCTGTTTACTTATAATAGATAAACATAAAGGTTAAACATAATAGGTACCTACTTATCGATGCTGAATGTATGTGTAGGCTCCTGAAGGGTTTTGGTAGGACTTCATTTGAAATGAATATCCAGTGAATACCATTCACACTAGATTTAGTAGAGGGCTTGATAGTATTGGTACCTTGGTAGGTCAATTTAATCTCATTGACTCTACCTTACTTTTGAACCTTGTACACCGAAATTACTAAAGAATTGGCGTGTGTCGGTTAGATTAGAAGCGTAATTACCATCAACTATTCATTCAGCATTTGTGTAGTTCACACATTTTGGATACAGGTAGGGACAGGTTGCTAGTCTATAATAAAAGACAGATTCACATGAAATTTTCTTACATGTATTGTTGTTTTTAATTCCTTACGCACAGGCTTCAATCCTCCTAGCTGTCTATACAAAACTACCTAGATGTAAAAACTACGAAGAAATATTTCATATTTTCAAAGTGAATGTTAGGAAGATAGGGTATATTTATAAATCATTTTTGTTGCATTTAACAAGAGATATGCATTGATCATAGTCGTCTTTGTAAAATTAAAATCGTCATTTAACACAAATGTCTATACATAGCTAGACAAGGTGAGATTCAAATTCCCTGTTTTACGTATGCATTTTATGCAGGGCTTTATACAGTAAGCGTCGAATGATTATTGGCTCTCAGGGCACTTAGCCGAGGTATTCCACATTGGGCACCCGTTTAAATGGCACCGATGATGTTCCATACTGGACACCCGTAGGTATTTATTGGGTATTTTTCGTGGGTGCCATGTGTGGAATAATTTTTAATTTTATATTTTATTCCAATATGGCACCTGCGCATAAGTAGATACTAGTGTTGGGAAGTTTACGTTTCTCAGCACGTTAAATAATATTGAACATGACCCGTAGAGTTTTTAATATAAACTTACCTATCATCATTCATCAAGTGAAACCTATAGCAATGAGCAGTGTGTGTTTTGAAGTAGGGTATCATAAGCAAGTTGGAGTTTGACATTAAGTATCTACCATTATCTATTTATGCGCAGGTGCCATATGTGGAATAAAATATATAATTAAAAATTATTCCACAAATGGCACCCACGAAAAATACCCAATAAATACATATGGGTGACCAATATGGAACATCATCGGTGTCATTTAAACGGGTGCCCAATGTGGAATTCCTCACTTAGCCATATCCAAATAAGCATTTATACATAATATATGTAGTATGCAAAATACAGATAAGATAACATTTTCTTACTGTATTCGAACATTTCGAATGCTTAGGTACAATTAGCAGTTGACTGTACTTACTTGGGTATTTAACCGCTTTTACTGAACCCTTCTATTAAGAATTTTATTTAAGTATAGGGTTCCATGAATTGATGACTGATTTGCATCTATTTGAGTGTTGAGTTGACTTTTGAGTTGCATCTATTTGGATGACCCAATTATGCCTAAATGATTAACGCCGACTATAAATATGTAGCTCCTTGTATCTTAGTTAATTAAACCGACATGCCGTAATAAGGGTGATGACTAAAACTTTCGATATACTTAAAGATAAAAACATTGGACACATTATTTTATATACCATGACGATATAGCTACCTACTTCTATACAAATATGTAAGTACTATAGACAAATTAGAATTTTGACCCACTTCTTAAAATTAAAACGATTTGCCTCCTTCGATTGTACTCTTATTGACGCTTACATATTTTTAATAATTTCGAAAGACCACAAAAAATAATTAAGTACCTAGTTTGTATTTATATTTCGTTTAACTCATAAACTGCACTCTTGTGTACAGGTTCATAATAATAAAAATGGTTTTGGCATTTAGATTTGCAACAAATAATTCTCGGTGTAATGACAAATCAAAGCGCGTTACCTTACAAATGTAGGTATGTTTTATACGGGAATGTGTGGGTGTGGGTCATAATATAAATTTGTCGATGGTACCAAATAACGATATCAAAATCAATTATTAATTTTAATTTATCAAAATTTCGTCATTTTGTCTTATGCCATCGAACTATTCAATAAATAGCGGAATATATTTTGATCTTTGCCTTTGTCATCATCCCCAGATTACAGGGTAATTTGAAAACAATCAATGGTTAATATTATTTTTTGTGGAATTGAATAACTACCTAAATTAATTGAACGGTGTTATAACACATTGCATTGCTAGTCATCCTTGCATAGCGTAATTATACATAAGTATGAAATGTAAGGTACACCGCGTCGATTTGATTTTCATTCAAAATGAATATCCGTCAACTAACACACATTTCAGTGGCACACATCATCAAATGATTATGTTTATAGGTACAACGATTCTTCAAATTTATAATTAAGAGGACGGCATTGGAAATAATTTGAAAAGAATGTAAACTGTTTTGTTTCTTCACGTAATATATTTTGTTAATTGGAAAATAATTTATAAAAAGAACTTTCTCCATTTTTAAACGACGGCTAAATGTAACAGTAAAAATAAATAAATATACACGTACAGGGATATTAAAGTACTCAATTTTAAAATATGCAACAAAAATTCGTAGTTAAATGGATAGTATAAAATTTTGGTTTGCAATAACAATAAGTCCACAACATTTAGATAAAATACACAACATCGAACCTTACCGGGGTCTTAAGGTTCTCTATAACTTCATCTATATAATGTAATGGAGTACATGAATCCATATTAATGACAAATTGAATCTTTATTATCTAGGTCCTAAACTAATGACATTACGTTTAATATTTTCGAGAAAACGGCAGAATTGGCAGAATCAAACAAACACCAAGACAAAATAAAACTATCATTCATAATCGAGTCTAAATTTCATACAAATGAAAACTAGGTATATGAAAATACAAAATAGTATAACATAAAGTAATTTAACGTCGGTTAAAAAGAGAATCAATGGGTCATTATCTGGATTTGGAAAGAGGTTGATCTCTGATTTCGTTTCTTTTCAGAAAAACCTGATATCAACTGGTTTATTTTATAAATAATGTTTATTGAAAATAAATATATATATAATTTGATTTCTTAATAAAATATATATCAAAGTTTTGAACAATAAGCTCAGGAAGTAAACACGTACGGTACCCACTACTCAGCAACAAGAAGTTGTTCTGTCAAAATGACAAAAGATTTTCATCAAATCAAACTTGTGAACTTGCATCATTGTGAAGCATACATGGTATATAAAGAAATCCCTAAACTACAAATTGATGAAAGTATCCTATATGCTAATGCCAGTTTCCTAGCATTTTCTATTTAAAGAGTTTCATGTAATATGAAAACGTAAGAATGTTTAATAGATAGATTTCACATTGTGGTGACCACTGACAACATTAAGATCAACAATGATAGTAACGACATAAATTATCATCCTAAATTTGATTACACAATGAATTATGTCCAGGTGGTTTATTGATTACATAATTATTTGAATTAGCACAGGAAATTCATCTGAGAATAACAATAATTGTAACTCTGTGTTTTAATCAAATTACAATATAGCCAGCATTATTGGCTCACTGGTTGTCAACTATAAAATACTTAACTAAAGAGATGTTCTGTGGCCCTCTCAATTTCCCATTCAAACGTAGAAAGCGCTACCCTAGCTTGATCTTCATCGATACCCATCTCTATTAATACTTGAACCTTCTGATTGAACTCCCAGATGACAGTAGGCCCCCCAGCATATACATTGGTCCAGTGACTAGCAGTCAGATTAAACAGCCGTATGTCCTCACGGTATTGCTTAGCCACCACAGCATCTTGGGGGTCGTTTGGCTCTGCAGCTGACAGGAGGGCCTGGATGGAGAGCAGCACTGTGCGCAGCGTCAGGGCAGCCGCCCATTGATCTTTAAGTATGTCTAAGCAAATAGCGCCAGTTACCGAGGACACGTTAGGGTGCCAGATCTTTGTCATAAAGCGAATCTGAAATATAATGACCTAAAATTAATGATGATACAAAATCATCTAGATACCGTTTATACTAACCCACCGTTAAAACAGTAGTGTCAGATGATCTAATTCGCGAGCCGTCAGGGGATTCCGAAAATTTGCTATATTGCTATTATTCGAGGTAGAATTCATGTCCCATCTTACCCCCATCATTAAAAATATTTCGCTTGCTACGCAAGGCATATATGTAAGTATAACTAGTTTCATTTAGAAAAACTGTAGTGGGCGAGATTAATCCCTTCGCAGGCAGGTGGCAATACGGCAATGTTCATGTTTGAACGCAATTCAAAAATAAAACAATTTGATACAAGGCCTTGTCTTACCTTCGGCGGATTGAATGGGTATGTCTCTGGCACCTTGATTTCAAGTAAGAACGTGCCTCCTTCGTATGGTGTGTCCGGTGGGCCAGCAATCTCGCCTTGAAGCTCCGTCCAGCTGTCGTTAATCAGCTCCAATTTAATGCTACCGCCTGCCACCTGCAACAAAATAAACCAGAATTCAGACAGGTCATTATAGCCATAAATACCAGAATGTACTGGTACCAGTAGTACCTTCACTACCTGGTTACCATCTACCTACCACTTTCTCAAGTTGATATTGATTATTGTAATTCAATGTTTTGTGTCGTTATGAATATCTCATAAGTGGATATCCCGGCTGGTCCATACGTTTATATTCCGAGATACCAAGTGTAATTTACGCATTTGATCAAAATGGCAATGGCAATTCGGCTAGGACTCAAGTGACTAAAGCCCCATAGTTCGATAGCATCCGAATTCAGAAGCGCGGCGATTTATGCATGTAGCTGGTGATTAAAATCGACCTTGTAATGTAAGGGAGTCATCATCCAGTCTTTTTCTGTATCGGATGCAATTTCATACTACCACCGAGTGGGCGAATCCCCTGACGACCTATATCTGATACTGCGCTCGTTTCCATTTTTTCTTATAATCAAGACCTAATAATCTAATTTCCCATTATACTGAATTATTTTTACTTACTACCACTACATATTTATCAAAAAAGAATGGGCTCGAAACCAAACAAGTACCAACAAATTATTTTCAGTTTATTTTCGAACAACAAACGCCCAGTAAAAGGAGAACTAGTTGAGAATACAATTTGTTTGAAAAGAAAATGTTATTCAGTCATATGGTTTCGTATTGTTTTCCAACTTCATGTTTTTCCAGACAGTATTTTATTTTTTTGAGGAAAAATCGTCCAATTACTTCTGCCGCCTGGGTAGAGGCGAGAGGTAGTGTCAGACTCGGACAGAGTCGGAGCTCCGGTAACGTCATACAAAAAGGGATTCGTATAAATGCGACCTTAGCTGGTTGATAGTGCATATGTAAACATAACAGTAACAAATAAAGTTATGATATATGTACAAGAAAACTCATTAATATTATAATAATAGCGGAAAATCCGCAATATCTTAAACTCTATATTAATGAGAGTGGGAAATACCTTATTTAAGAATTAGCCTAAAATTGTTTCCAGACTATTCTCTATTCATAGACAAATGTTGCTTACACTATGCAACCTACACTAATTTATTGTATGTCAACGAACGAAATGTGCATGTACAATAGAGTTCAAGTACATGCAGAATTGACCAACACATGTTATGTTACAATGGTCAGGACAAACAATCTCAATCAAGTCAATAAATTGAGATGCACAGCCAATAAAAAGCTATTAAGTATCCATTTGCTTTAACTAATGATCAAGGTTAAGTAATACACTGTCAATTTATTGTTTTATGATAAATGTTCTTCCTTTCATACAGATAAATCAACAATCGAGATAATTAGAGAATTGAATTAATTAGAACTGTTAGTCTAATTTTGTAAAAACCTTCATCTCTGCTAGCATCAATCACATGTCCTATACATGTTTACTAACAGGTTTGTTTGTAACAAAGAAGACAAATAGAAGTTGTATGTTCAGTGCCAAAAAACCTGACTTTGCATATTTTATAGATCATTATGTGAATGCGAATATACAAAGAAAATGTATAGTCATAATGATTTCAGATGTGTTTATAGCTCCAAAAAGATTTTTACTAAATATAGGTAACATTTTTAAGACACACATAATTTAAGTATGATAATAGGTCATCAGAAATGATCAATATATAACAGGGTAATTGGATATATTCCACAAAACAACTTAGCTACCCACAACCCAACTTAGTTACTATGTGATATTAAACAAAAGAAATATTATAGTTAAAGATATTTTCAGAAACCATAACAAGTATCAAATTGCTAATTAACCTCAAGGTAAACATCTGAATCTGATTGGTTCTAGGTAAAACTATCCCTATTATTCCATAGAGATACACCCACATAATACCACATGTGGGTGTTTTATCTATATGTGGAATTGTGGATACAAACCACCTCAAGCTATTCTTGTTAAAATGCTATGGAATTTTAACTAGGAATATAACCTGTGTATAGAGTACTACCCTTTTAACAAGCCAAAATGTGACCAGCATACTACAGAGTCGCAACTACAAGACAGACTTTTAAACATTAATCAATTTATTTATATTTTTCCTTGACTCGTTTTAGTCTAAATGTGTACAAAATTCAATATTTGTTTACTAATCTTATATTGTATCAAGAAATTATAGTATTTTGTTTGTATATATATTGATATCCATAAATTAATATTCTAATTCATCACATCCTGACTATTTAATGTAATAATAGATTTATTTTGTTTATTCCAAATGTTAAGATATCGGAGGGTACATGAGAAATGCTAATTAGATTCTAATAGGAATAGGTTTTGTCTACTTTAATCGCAAAAGCACACACATGATATAAAATGTAGGCCAAAACATCATGATATTAGAAAATAATGAGAACAAGCAAAAACAAATAGTTACAGCAAAGCAATGTTATATGGGTACATGTTGTAATAATATGATTCAACAAGCAAGTGAAGGTAAATACAAATTTCGTAAATTATCATGCAGTTTTTGAGAAAACTAAATAAAAATATGCCAACAACAGATTGATAAAGGAGCGATAAAACATCAGTACGACATAACAAACGTGCTGAATCATTCACATCGCAAAACGAAACAAATACATTCAATCACAACATCATTGCAAATTTAAATTGGGTGAATCGCATTACTTTTGAGCGCACTTTGTACTCGCATAGATCGATGTTCTCATAAAAATATGACATCTAACAAAACTGCAAGTAACTGCGGCCATACATGTTTTTATGTAAACACCACAAAAAATGGCTTAAGCTCACCTCTTCACTTTTCATGACCTCCTTGAATTCTCGTTTTATACGTTTAGCTGCTATATTTGCCATTATTACAAATTAAATTTTGTTAGAACAGATACCGAGACGAAAGAGAACCAACACTCAAAGCAGGCAGGCACTCGGACAAGCAGAATGGCATTGGCAATTTGGCACTGGCAGATAGCGATAGATACCAATGTAATGTTGCCAGATTCAGATAAAATATCCTACTTAATCGAGTTTGACACTTTTGACGTTTGGTAGAATTATGTTAGAATATGGTATAAAATATTTTTAACTACCAATAATAAATTACTGATGCATTGTTTAAATTCCATTTTATGATAAATAATAAACGTAAATATTAAGAAAAATAACACATTAATGAAAAATATTTTCTAAGCCAATGTACATTTTAGTGAATAATTACTTACTCTATGGACTAGAATTTTAGTAATATTTTATCGTCCTTTTATAAATGTTGAAAATAAGTAAAAATAACCTATTTATGAATTATATTTCTGAGTTGTGTAATGAATAATATAGAATAGACTTTGCGTTGTTTTTGCTTGTTTACTTCCGCTTGGATGAAATATATTTTCATTCATTACATTTCGCTCTGTTCGTTCATTTACTCTATGGTTGATTTAATTTGGTTCGATGTTCATTCGCCTGAAATTTCGGCATAGACTACGCTTTCGGTCTTTACAAACGTACTTCAAATCAAAGGGCTTTATGCTATGGTCGATTAATTGAAAGTGTTATATTATTTTATTTCGTTGTGTAAAAATTCTATCCATAGTATCATAACTAAACGTGAATGTAGAATGATGTCTGTCGAACGTTTTCAGTCGTGAATGAGCTTTTTGTGTTAACTTGAACAAGTTATGGCCAGTGTTTTAAACAGTGTAAGGACGAAGTTATGTTAATTTACTCCCCATGTCACCGGGTTCCACCTATGTACCTGGCACTTGAAGGTGCGTTGCATGATGTTTACTTATACAATATTTGTGTAATTTACTTTATTATGATATTAAAAACTTGGAGCTTTTCTGTTAGAATGCTAATACTTGAGGCCTTTGTTTCATTCAACTCTCGCGCTAACATAAATAACTTACGTTTAGGGCTATGAAGGGCCTTCCTTGTACACGAATACATTCTACTTTATGCTCGTTGATTGATATGCTGGCCTGCATGTAGCTTTAAACGATTTACAAATTTAGAATTTCGTATTTGTTAATTTTGTGCTTGTAAATTTTATTTTGCGTTAATTATTGAGTGTTTCCGTGTTAATTACTAATAAATAAAAGACCTGTTTAACTTTTAATTAGTTTGTTAACATATATATTGTTTATATACAGTATAAACTGGTTAGAATAACTCCTTTCAAGGAATGTACACCAATATAAAAAGTAACCTAATCGAATTTAGGTCACTAAGGCCTTACGTTTGTGGCTGTTCAAATTGTTGTTTACGTATTGTCTTTATGTTCTCTATGTCTTTAAACCTATTACCCATCTAAAACATCTTTAAAATGAACAAATCGTAATGCTTAAACAACATTTCAATGTTTGTTTATTATCTGTTTGTGTACTGTGTATCTGCCTACGCTAGATAATACTTTCGTGATAAAAATACCTAAGCGTTTTTTAAAGATTTGTAGAACACAGAGTAAACAGTTCTGAATTATTTATTTGTAAGAAAATAACTATGCTTAGAAAGATAGGACGCATTATGGCAGTATGAAGGTGATTGCTATCAGTTACCATAATTTCGTAGGATTGTTTAATAACTACACCACTTTTTTTTGTAACTCGATGGAAATCCTCATGGACTTCCAACGCCGTGGGGACGATGGGGGGGGGGTGTGCCGGACTATGATTCGCTCGAACAACTTGCCTATCTCGTCCAGCAGTACGATGGGCCGATAGGCAGACGGAGAGTCAGCCGGGCGTCCTGCTTTCCTTATCAGAACCAGCTTTCCGGATTTCCTTTGCGGTGGAAACCGTCCCTGTTCCAGGCATGCGCTCATTAGACTTCGCAGTCGAGGCCCGAGTGCCTCCATTGCCAGAAACATCCCATACCCGACCAGGAATTCCGTCGGACCCAGGGGCGGTATTTTTGGCCTTGAGCCGAAGCACTGCCATTTTTAGTTCAACCTGGGTAACCTCGGGTATTTCGCCGTCTCTCACGGTGGGTGCCTACGGCGGATCCATAAATGGTTGTATATGAGCTTCTCCTGCCGGTAAAAGGGCACTCACAATATTTTGCAGTAGTTTCGGCCGCAAACTCTGGGTTAATGGAGGCGCCCAAGGGCGAAGTTTACCCCGTACAGCGAGGTATGGGCGTTGCCACGGGTCCCATTTCAGTGCAGCAAGCTGCTACTTGTGGGCCTCGGCCTTGGCCCGCATAATGGCAATTTTGAGTGCTTTTTTCGCCGCCCTATAGGCATCATAACGATCCGCCTCGACGATGTGCGCGTCCGGTGCGCGGAGCCGTCTTCTCAGATATCTGGCATACTGACGCCTCGCCGCCATGCAGGCAGCATGAAGGTGCTCGATGTCTTGAGACCACCAATACACTTGAGTACGCCCGGGCAGCGTGCGATGCCGAAGCATCGCCGCATCACAAATGTGTGTCATTGCCGTCTGGAACCACTGCGTTTCTGCCTTAATGTCATAAAGCTTATCTGGTGCAAACACCCAAGCTTGGACGATGGCGGCTTCACGAAGTAGTTCTCGTTTGAGCATCTTCAGCGCCCACCGTGGACCAACCTCAATGAAACCTCGCGATGATCTGATACCGTCTCTACCTCCTCTAGAACTCGCCAATGCTCTTCCAGACATCTGTAACATCGGCTAGGCATTGGCTCAAGGAACTTGACTTGAGCCGAAACCCATCCCACTAGTACCTTTTGCCCAAAGGCTAATTTCTTTGCCGCAGCGACCGGGCAAGACACCACTAACCGCACTCGAGGTAACCAGTAATAAGTAATGGTTGCATAAGCAAACATTACTTATTACTGCTATGCAAGATAATTGTTCAGGGATTAGGTTAGCGTCAAAATACAGTCAATTTGTTGCTACGTATTTTGTAAACTGTGCTTCATTCCAATAAGAATTGTCCTCTAGTTTAGTTATAAAATAAATTGTTTCTAACATGTTTAATTAGAAATTATAATACTATGGATTGTAAACCTAACTAGGTACAGTGTCGAAACTCAACTATTGCGTTCGATATCCCTGCCAATTCAGTAGAAAATGGAAAACGTGATTTCACCTTTGGTTTAGTTACTTCCCGTAGTTATCTAAAAACACTCCCGTCGTTTTGCTCACCAGCAACTCTCGCGCGGAGTCACCCGCTCTGCTCGTCTCCTATTGATCGTAGCGTGATTTTATAGCCTATAACTTTCCTCGATAAATAGACCAACACAAAAAGAATTATTCAAATCAGACCAATAGTTCCAGAGATTGCTTATAGCGTCGTAGTAACCTACCCTTTTGCATCGCACGATCTTTTTCCCTCTAATTCTGTAACTGATGGTGTGGAGGACGTTGTAAATAGTAGAATCCAAAGCGTGAGGATCTAATCGGGGTAACGCGAATGTATTGGTTAGCTACGACCACGAGGTATTCCCTTCACTTTTCTGGATGAGGGTGTCCGATGAGGTTGTTGCCGTCTTTTCTTGCTATGTGATCAAAATATTCAAGGACCCTCAAATTGCCTCAAATCCCGCATTCGTTAAAAGATTTTGAGTTCACTTAACTAGTATCGAAAAAATCGTTAGTCCATTTTACTGTCCACGAAGTAGGAGTACCATCCTCCAACACCACATCTCATTAGCGTCCGTCATACGTTTGCAATCTGCTACTTTTAGAAAATGTTTCTAAAAGTTTTTCTGTCTCTCTACATGCGAAGCCACATCACTTCGCTTATCTTCTCCGTTCGGCATAGGATAGGATTAGTTACCACTTCCGACTCGTTTGCAAGCACAGTAATGTCGTCGGTTTACGCGAGATCTAGAAAAACCGTATCTACTCCAATCCGAAATTTTCGGTTGTAGGAGCACAGAAAGAAATAAGTAACTATGTATGTAAATCCTATGGCAACAGATTCCACATATTTTATTAACTTTTATAGACACAAAATAATTGTGGTAAAGTGGGTGTCACAAACACGCCCTTTACTGATATTAAACAAGAAATAGTCTAGTAAAAATGACCACATTTTTCTAGTTTCTGCCTGACCTTACCTTCCACAAACTTCGTATTTCTGATTACCCGTAATGACAACCGGGACCGGGTGGTCGTTAAGAGCCCGCGCCACGCTGCGCCGCCGCTAACTTCAGGAACCCTGTCAATTATTAGTACATATTATATTTATTTAACCTCAACATAATAATATACCTATACTATATTATCCACAAGACTAGTTATTACTGAAATGATATTGATGAAACGAAATGAAATCAATATCATTTCATTCAAAAAAGCTAAGTAGGTAATGTTCTAAAAATTTTGAAAAAAGAAATAATAATACACATGCCTTTTTTTAAGGGAGTGTCTGCCTATGGCATCATAACTCCTGAACGCATGCAGTGATTTCAATATTTTGTATTAAAAAAAAAATATATATGTCGCGTTGGGGGACCGCTTCTAACTATTTCATACTTATAATTATATAAAATATATATATATATTTATATACTAACTTCTGCCCGCGACTTCGTCCGCAGAAAAAATCTTGTTTTAACATAAGATTACACTCGGCGCTATTCTCTATCTTCCAATTAGTAAAAGATTTTTTGGAATCGGATCAGTAATTTCGAAGATTACCGAAATTTTCTTGTCTGCTCAAGGTTAGTCCCTTAGTCGCCTTTTACGACACCTTCAGGTTGAAATGGTAGGATGATGTCATTAAATAATTTATGGCACATATCGATCAATTATAATTACGTCAAATACGTACCAACGAACGAATGAACGTACGTTCTTCGGTACCTATTTAATTTAATGCTTCTCTATATACAATATGACTGTAGCTGCTCGCTGTCTTTCTGTTGCTAGACGCTGCGAGCGCTGAGCGCTAGTCTCCCTAAACCTCGTTTCAGAGACATGCTGCCTTAAATCAGCGAGACGTTGCGCACGTTCAGCGCTAGTTTCTCGAGCACGGGCTCGCGATGCTCTCACTTTTAGGCTAGCGAGCCGCTGTGAGCGCTCGGAGCTTGATTCTCTGACGTGTGCTTGCGAAATATGTTCTCTATTTCTTGAGAGGCGCTGCTCATTTTTTGGGGCAGATTCTTCCGTACGGCGTACTCGAGCTGCCCTTGTCTGTGATGTCTGTCGGGACAATTGCGATTTCCTTTTAGGCATGCTCGTTTCTTTATTAGAAAACAAACTACACAGACTTGAAAAACAATAAATGAATAAAGAGCGACTCGACCACCGCTTTAATTATACTAAACAATCGTAAAGAAATTACAATATTTACCGATTACTCATAGATCTAAACACCCTTCTCCCGCACGCGCACCCCTGGCGGTGATGCCCACTTTGCAACGGGCCGTGCAGCAGAAATATTTATAATATTTTAATTTCACCTCAACTTCAAAACCAAACGTCCAATTTTAATCATTCAAAGACCAATTTTTATCAACATAAACTGTACTTATTGATGAAAATTTATTTTGATAAGGCCAAATCTTCCCAACTCGACCGCGCGACTTATTCGTCAACTCGGCCGCAATAAACTCGACCGCACGGTCGAGTTGGGAAGATTTAAATCTACCTATTATTTCATTGTGCATCTCGACCGTAGGAACATTCACTATGCGGTCGAGTCGACTCGGCTAATTTTTGTGATTTTTTTTATTCGTCAATTTGACCGAGTACAAAATGTACATTTGAGTAGAAAATTTAAGGTATATCATGGAAAGATTTATTTTGTTAGGCCGATTAAAATGCGTGCTGTGCTAACACAAACATCGTAGATGTTTCATTAGAATCACCCTTTAGTTTTGTAAAATGTAGCATTTTAATCATGACCTTACAATTTACATATATCCTGATTAGTTAAAATAGTTTTGTCTCTCTCTCGCAACTTGGAATTTTTATCGGTGGAAAGAAATGAACCTAATACTCAACTGAGCAATGCCTGATTAAAAAACATCTTTTTATCTGTCCTTAATTCTAATTTTAAGTTATTTTATATTATATAATATACCCAGAAGAACAAAAATTTAATTAGAAACGAAACACTTTTGTGTATCACTGTACAATAATGCCTCATATTTTCAATGTCGGTCGAGTTGACGAATAAAAGATACGAATAAATAGCTTCATCAACTCGACCACGTGGTTCGGCCGAGATGCATAATAAAAAAATAATTAATGTTTGAATTTCCCGACTCGACCTCGCGGACGAGTTTATTGCGGCCGAGTTGACGAATAAGTCAAACATGTCTAAGAACACTCGCACAGAAGTCATCTTAAATACAAAAAAAAAACTAAATTGAAATCTCTACATGCGTTCAGGAGTTATGATGCCACAGACAGACAGACACGTCAAACTTATAACACCCCTCTATTTGCGTCGGGGGATAAAAAGGGTCAAATACAATTTAATCGCCTTTGACTTTGCAGTTTATACTCGCATGTTTCCAAAGATACCTAAATAATTTTCTATCCCTTGCATTCAATAATTTGCTACGAAAACGGAAAGTGAACTAGTTAACTAATAAAAAAAACTATCGCCAAAATCCAACCAAGTACCTACATGTCAGACTGGAGTGGACGAAGGGTTCAGTCTGTAACATTTTCTATATAAATGGCAAAAGGCAGCGTTTGTTGTAAATACTGAAATGTCCGAACTAACTTTTTAAACCTTGACATTGCATAAGTTGCATACTAGTTTGTGCCCGTGTTTCCGTTGCCGTTGGATAAAAAGTAGCCCATGTGTTATTCCAGACCATAATCTACCCCTGTTCCAACAGGACAGAACAGGGGTTGAAGAGATCGGATAAGATTTGGAATCCAAATCTTATCCAAATACAAGTAACTACATCCTGTCAGTACAGGAACAATACACGAACTAATACGAGTTAGGCACCACACGTTAAAAAAAATTAAACAATTTTTATTTAATTGTCCGTCTTGTAGATTATTTTAAAATATTAGACACGTATTTTTTATTTTCTTAAGGAACCAAATAACTACTAGTAAATATTCAAAGACATCGATTTGAAATATCGTGTGACATCACTTCTGGGTAGTAACATTTTTTTATAGAAATTACGTATTTGCTCCCACTCCTAAACTTTGATTCGCTTTATCTAAGTTTTGTTATCTTATAACTAGTTATGACAAAATAAAAAATACGCGTCTAATATTATTTCATTACCTAACCGACGGAGTCAATAGATTTTTAATATTCAGAGCCCTAATTAATTTAATTTTCATCATCCCTACTCTGTATTAAAATGCACTATTAGTTGAGCAAAGAAAAAATTGCCATCTTACTCTGTTCCTCTTAACAAATCCTTTACTCAATAAACTAGCGTCGAGCAAAGTCTTAAAAAAACAACCCCTGTTAGCCAATCTCCAATTAACCTTTCCACCAGGGACCCTCCTTATTGTACGATGCGAAGCTATGAGACTGAACTAATTAATTATACTTAGGAACTAAATCTATGGGAAAAATAGAGACTCTGATAAAATTATGATATGGTAAGCAAAGAAACTAAATTGACGAGCATTTGTTGGGTTGAACTTATGTCAATCTACTATATTTCCATCTAATAATGCCGCATTTTTCATGTAAACTGAGAGTTAGAAAATATTTTGAATTTTCCCAATAGTTAGCATTCATGCGGAACAGTGCAGCTTTTCATAATTCAATATTGGGCAAGAATACTTTTATCTGAAATATTTGCAAAGAGTTGATATTCTTGAAGATATTAAAAATGTTTTCAATCTTTACAATGCCGATGCAGAATGCCATATAAGTTTAGGGAACAGAGAGTAAAGTTCCCTAAGCAAAGGAGGATCCTCCGACCAGGCGAGGTGATCAGCCTGGCGGGCTTTCTGCCCAACTGTTGTACGTTGGGATTTTCTATCCGTGTTAATTCGCATGCAAACTTCATATGTGCGATGCAGGATAGTTATGACGTCATCCGTTGATTTGCTCGTCGATAGTCTATGTGCGACGTCTGTCATCTGTCACTTGTCAGAGTGTCGCCACATCACTCCCCCCCAAGACCGGAGGTCGATCCTGTTGAGACGGCTGTCGATGCTTGCGATGAGCGGTGCCAGAGCCAGTGTAGAAATTCCCTAGTTCCAGTGAGTCGGAACTATGCCGCTGAATGCCCAGTGAGTCGGGTGAGCGGTGCAGGGTGATACTCCAGTGAGTCGGAGTAGTGAAGCTCGCAGTGTCCCACGGTGAGTCGGGGAATAGATGCTGCGAGGGTAGGTGCGTAGTGGCTGGCGTCTGCGTTGACGGGAGGAAGACGTCCTCAGACCGTGTGCAGAGTGCTGTGCCTAGACGCTGATGAGGCCGTAGGGAAGAACCAGGCTGCATATCTTCGATGTAGCGTGTGGTGGTCCCTGATGAGGCCGAGGATGCTGGTTGGCTGCGACTTGATTACCGCTCAGCGGAGAAGTGATGGGTGAGGGAGATGGCGATGAGGATGACGGTGCTGATCTGCTCCGTGAAGGTTGGTTTCAATCACGTCGGGGGTCACCACTTTAGGGAACAGAGAGTAAAGTTCCCTAAGAAAAGGAGGATCCTCCGACCAGGCGAGGTGATCAGCCTGGCGGGCTTTCTGCCCAACTATTGTACGTTGGGATTTTCTATCCGTGTTAATTCGCATGCAAACTTCATATGTGCGATGCAGGATAGTTATGACGTCATCCGTTGATTTGCTCGTCGATAGTCTATGTGCGACGTCTGTCATCTGTCACTTGTCAGAGTGTCGCCACATAAGTATGTGAATTAAAAATGAGACGGAAAGGAAGAGATATCGAATAAATGTTCAGATCCTTATAGCATTTGAGTTCAGATTTTGTAGTGTGAACATTTCATAGCTCGAACACCCAATAAAAATAGTTTTGCGACTTATGTTAGCACGTAAACTCGCATTGCGTAGATATGATTCGAATATCGTTTCGATATGTTTCCTTACAACCGATGATATCAAAATTGTATTTATTATCTTCAACTAACTTGCTAATAATATTTTATAGGTAGCTTATTTTACTAAATTTCTGGTTAATGTATAACTAATATGTAACGACTATTTACCTATATTGAAATATTATCTTAAAAAATCTCACCAGCTATTACATAGGACTAAATGATGAAAAATGGTGAAAAGTGGGTGTAGGTACATTGTATAGCGGCATTACGTGCCGTAATGTGCACCTCTGCCCTCCCCTTCAGGGATAAAAGGCGTGACGTTGCATACATATCTTTAAAATTCTTACGCAACGGGGACTGAATACAATCAACGATCATACTGTCTCATCACTCATGTAATTACTATAGGTACATATTATACAAACCATAGATACAAACTTTACCCCCTTGTTTTCAACCCTTTAAGGTCATTTAAAACAACATAGTTAATACAGCAGACGTCTCAATAAAACTCCTGTTAAGTACCTACGCTAAGACCCAAACGTACACGATGAGATCTTTGATTGACTACGGTGTCTACAAGATTCTCAATAAGAAATTGCATACATTTACATATTAAATAAACCAGTTTCGTACCGAATAAACTGTAAAAAAAGAATGAATAATGAATTTCCTTCAGGTTTCCTCAACCGAGATCCAATTTCGTCTTGGTTCGGTTTGTTACGGCGATATTATCGAATCGTGGACTAAAAATAAGATATCTTGAAAACTGGTTATTGAATTGACTTTGAAATGTTGGAAAATGCAGCACCAATATCCACTAATTTCATTTCGTGGTCGTTCTAGGAAATCATTCACTTTAATATTTACAGCCAAGCTTCAATGTTATTATTTATGAACACAAGACAGTCTGAAGTACATTTTCTCTTTTGCTAGGAAAACCCTATGAAATAATAATATTTATGTTTGAAGGAAAATCTTGTGACAGTTTACAGTGCCCAATGGAGAAACCGCCGTACTCAGAGCCACTTAATAGTCACTTCGCCCAGTCCTTGGGACAGCGTTTTCAGAACAAAATATTTACCAAGGAATAATTCAATTCCTCTTCAATAGGCTATTTGACAAGATTTAAAAAACTGTTTCATATTACCTAATAGTTAACCCATAAACAGGAGGGACCTGTTTTAGGAGGTTGTCACCTACTGGGCAGTTGATGCGAGTTGACAGATAAAAATAAATAAAGTAATGATCAGTGGCATTACCACTATAATGCCAGAATTAGAAAAAAATATTAGCTAGTGGTAGAAAATCACTTTTAAAGTTCTTTCACCTCCTGGTGACATTGGTAATTGAAGAGTTAAGTAATTAATGTCTCAAGAGTACGGCGGTTTGATTTCACCCACCACCTCGCACATATGTAGTCGTTCCGCTTGGTATTGAAATAACTACCTACTTATGAAACAGTAAAATAACTTTTCTTGAAAGCCGTAGGTAATTTTATCTGGATTGTTAAACTCAACTGGAGTAAATAACTATATTTAACTATGTAAATATGGGACGGTTAGAAATGAAATGGTAATAGAATTTAAAGTGAATAGACCCATCTATACAATGCATCAGTCTTGCCGGTCTGATGGACATGATTACTTTGGACTGGTCGTGGCACAAAGTTGGCTGTGAGGACCGATACTTTATTCTGAGTTCCCGTCTAGACCTATAAGAGAGCACCGGACTGTGACTTGGACCTTTACTCAAACTCTGACAGTATTCGACTAAGCTTTAATCTCGGATAGTACTCGACTAAGTTTGTTTCGCCTACCGTATCGGGCCGTATTGGGACCTTACATTGCCCCTTTGCTATATCTTAAGACCCTATCAATCGAAATGTGATACATGTGTATTAACCAGAACAGAAGCTAAATACCTATATAGGTAATTCAGCTAAAAGTTGCTGTAGTCCATGTTTTGAAAAATCTCAAAGGAATGAATTCAACGGAAAATTATACAATGTACCAAACTTCCTTCACAGTTATATAGAATTTGAAGATAATATACCTAACTAGGGCATTAAAATAATCTTACAAATTAGTTTGAGAAGGCTTACCTTCTCAAACTCTCAAATTTGTTAATAGTTAATTTGATTCTCCTTATTAACCCTTTAACTTAATTGATCCGGCATTGATTTTGAGCATTAGTAACTACCACGGACCGCGCTCTAGCACTCAACCCTCCGTAGCTAACCACACTCAGACATGTTTATTCTCAATTATCTGCTAATTGTGAGTTATATCTAGGTGAAGCTTTAAAACCGTACGTGTTTAGCCGCTCCTGATAGCAAGATAAGGAGCCTTTACCCGTTCAATAATCTCAATAATGTGGTTAGGCCTTTACTATATTATTAACTCGTGAGATCTGTTTTTTCTTGTTAACGCACCTTGATGTAATTTACATATTGGACGAAGATTCCTACGTATACGAAGACAAAAACTAGTAGGTAGGTACCGCAAATATTAATTGGCAATTAGATAACTATTTTATTATTTTAAACAAATACATAGTTAGATGTATGTATATGTAAAATGTATGACTATATGATTATAAATGACCACTGCTGACCAAATGCCTCATATCGTATGGCAAAGGTTTGAGCATTAATCAATTCTTAGAAAGCATATAATATAACTCCAAAAAAAAAGCAAATTGGTAGTTGCCGTTTAGTAGTTTTGAAATCCTTGCGCCCTAATACATGAGAAGCGGGCGTCTTAAACCTCCTTAAAACTATATGTCACAACGAGGCGACGTTTTTACTTTAATAACGTAATGCTTTATGAGTTTTTATGATAAAAATAACTAAAGATCGTAATTACTGCTAACACGTGTATTTCAGCCGGTATGTTTTCAGTAGTCTTATTATTTCTTTCGACTTTATCCAGCTTCGTTAAAAGTTGCAAACTTGTCCAATCTACTTTAATCCTATTCGTCTATCTTCATTTTTTATATTTAGTTATGGGACGTATTTCCACTCCTCTAAATGACCGTTTAAAACACATTGAGCAATATTTTTGGTGCGTGCCTTAACTAGAACATAATGATATTAATAAAAATTTTGGTGAATATACTATTTCATTTTCATTGGAGGGTTTTATTTGTAAATGTATTACTTGAAATGTAATTCACGAAATAAAAAAGTTTTAAACATGTGGGCAAAGAAAACGGTGGGTGACCAAATACTTTTTGAGCGGCAGCGACGGTACCTTAGAAGAAGGATTCCTTACGTAAGAAGGATTTGATGTCTTCGTTCGGACAAACAAAACCAGCCCATTATTATTAAGATCGTTATAAAAGGATCATCTGTACTTTTGCTATGTAATACCCAAAATAACAGCCTGATAATGAATATAATCCCGGTTAGTTTTCCTTAAGACGGATTATATTTACTCCGAGATATTTTTAACCGACTTCAAAAAAAGGAGGAGGTTCTCAATTCGACTGTATTTTTTTATTGTTACCTGGTAACTTGCGATTGGGTGAACCGATTTTCATGATTCTTTTTTTATTTGAAAGCTGGTGCTTCCCGTGTGGTCCCATTATCACCATTTCAATATCTGATGATGGGATCTTGTAGAAATCGGGGGAACTCTTCAATAAATAACAGCAGATTAGCCGTGATTGTTGCTATAGCATATCTAAGCATTGTTTACGCTATCACACAACATAAATCACGCCTGTACTCACTAAAAAGGTTATAAAAACTATTTCGAAAAAAAAAAATGTTCAAGGGCACTTACAACGTTTTACAAAAAACGCAATACTGAAACTAAAATAAACATAATTAGATGTTTGTTCTGATGACATATGAACAAAACTCTTTAAATTTCATGCGTCCTAATTACGTTAGCTGGACCGTGGTCGCGGTACTGTCCCTGGGTAACCGTGACCCTGAAAACGTAAAGGGCTATTGAAGGAACATTGTGTAGTATGACTCACAGTGTTTTTTAGACCCTAAAAATTTCCCTACTCAGATTATCGCAGTAATCGATCAATCTAACCATTCTAAATGCACGACGAGAACACCCGAGTGACAGTTCTAAACAGTTTATTTTATAAAAAATCGCAAAGTTGACGTGACCTTGTTAGGGTAAAAAAAAATTCATAGGAAAAAAAAACACACAAGATATCTATTTCAATTAAATATGTTCAGATAGAACATACTTAGGCGCATATTTTCAATATTTGATTATTTCCAACCGCCGCCAAAATTTTGCGTAAAAAAATATTTTAACGATTTTCTTTTTTATTTTTTTTTCTCCATATTAACAAAAAAAGGCAACATGGGACTAGAGCAGAAAAGTGTATGTATGTATATTTTTATGTTTGTTCCCGCATTTCTCCGGAGCTACAAGTCCGATTTAAGTAATTCTTTTTTGTAGTACATAGGTATTGTTTAACTTAGGGAATACTGAAGTTTCACCGAAATCGGTTCAGTAGTTATTGAGATAGAGAATTTTAACCGAATTTTTTAATTGCGATACTGAGTATCGCAACTAAAAAGTGTGAAATAAAATACTTTTTACAAAAAAATAAACCGACTTCACTAAAAAATTTAAAAATAACTTTAATTTCGGAAGTCGGTGTAACAAACAAATAATACCGAGAAACACCGACTTCTGAAATTAAAATAAGTAAAATTAAATACGTAATTATATTTACTCCGAGATATTTTACGTATTTAATTTTACTTATATTCAGATCATTATTTTTCAAGGAACATGTTAGGGACTCTTATGTACCTCGTTCAAAGCTGGAGCAAAGTTTGTAAGGGGAAGTTTATGAAGGTGTGAGATAGTGTAGAGGAAGTCTGGAACTTACATGTTATGCGACAAGTGTGTTGAGAATAGGGACTTTCTGCTAGAAACTAGGACTTTTTCGGTTGTTAAATCTGTTCAGAAACCTGAGCGTTTAGTTTGTTTAAAATTCCAAACATTTTCAATAACCCAACGTAAGGGGTGCCATTCGTTTTATTGCTATTTTTTTGTAATTAAAGCGACTGGAACGCTGTTGTCGGATTCAGTTAAAATTTTTCGTTGTGAAATTATACACATAGACGTCAAAGCCGACCGAATAAAAAAATATAGAAAGGGTACCCGCCCAGTCTCGCTCGTCTTGTTTATTAAATATTTACTGTTTGTTGGTGTCTATTTATTTGACGAAGTGGTACGGAAAACTCATTTGCTAATTAAAATTAGTTCGCCGCTGGTCCTTTTAAAGCATACAGTATTCATAAAATGTAAGTTAAAAGAAAACTGCGAGTTGGTATTCAAAGATTACTTTATTAAATTGGTTAGTATTTGATACCTACGATACTTGTTGATGATAGTTACTCTCTGGGGCTGTCGCTGTGTGCACAATAGAGGTCTTTGAACGATACAGTCGCGTACTGTGGCGCTAAGCGCGCTCTCAAACTGTTGATACCGTCTGTACACGAGCTTAATAAGGTCCAGCTTTTATGTCACGGCATGCAGTAAATACGTGTCTCCTACTTGCTTGATTGACTACTAATTTGCTCGGCAAATATTTCCTTCAGCTATGGGTTGTTTTTAATGTTGGGCAGTTATGAAATATTTTGTGAGTTACAAAATTTGCACCTTGTAAATAATATCACGCAACGGCCCTTTCGACTTATTAAAACACATTAGAACTTGTTCGCACAGCTAAATTAATTTCGCATCTGTGATTTCGTTCTGACACGATGCGGTGTGCGGTGCGATATTTTTAATTATTTTATTGTACAAGCTCTATTGTCTTCGTAACTTCATTTTCAAGTTTTATCTATGTAATAAAGATCAAGAGTTCTTAGGCATTGTATCGAAGTTGTAACAGTCATTGCCTTCTTGGCAAGAGGCTCGATGAACACCTGTGGAGTTACCCTAGTTCGCATCAAGAGTTGCTTGAAGTTGCAAGTGTTCTATCATAGAATGTATTACACTCTTCGTTATAAATAAACTAAAGTACTTACTTAATTAAAACTAACGAATATATCTTTGTAGTACCTGTTTTAAAAGAAATCTCAACTCTTCTATACCACCACAAAACTTAAATACCGACGAACAATAGTCTGACTGAGGTAACTTGAAGAAGGATACTTTCTTCAATAGTATTGAGATCTTGTATGGAGCTTAGACAGTCCTGGCTTTTCTTTGCAGTGCATTGAGTGGTGCACTCCAAATCTTAAGTACAAAAGAGGTCTTAGGAAATGCAATTTGTGCTTATTTCGCGAGGATTCATTCAGTAATTTATTGGTCAACCAAAACAGTATGCACAAATATAATAATTATATTGTTGAAACCTAGTTATAAAAAATTCCGGCTCACAATAACCAATAGTCGATTACCTTGTAAAGTCCCATAACTTTAGTAATACAACAATTTGGAGCACGCCATTCACGGTATCAAAATAAACGGGTGTAACTAACTATCCTGCCCAAACTTTTTCGCGAAACGCTTCCCGAACGCTTCTTAAACGAAATTCCAAATTAGTTTGCCCGGCAAATGAGGTAATAGTCCGCCATTATTACCTCGTTCACTCCGCAAACGAAATATGCGATTTGTGACCTTATTAGCACATTCCGGGTCATTTAATAAAATGGTATAAAATTATCATATCACTTCAATATTCATAGGTTATCTTGTTTATTTTTCAAAAACGTTAGAATAACGCCAAAGAATAAAAGCACATGGTATGCTTTATTCTTTTACTTACGTCGTACATTTCCTACATTGTATTTCAGGAATAATTCCGAATCCTACGAAATAATGAAGTAAATTGAAATAAGTAAAGTTTTTCGGTTACGTGGCCGCAATGCACCGCGGGGTACTTATTGGTCAGTTGTTGTTTTGCTTTACGCAGCGACTTCATGTCACTCGATACTACTAGAGTAGGGCTTTAAGGTAGAAAATGCAGTGAGGAAGTACAGCCGATGTAGCGTCCCAGAGCCATCCTTTAGGTGAGTCTGAATGGTGAGCGCAGTCGGGTTTTGGCCGTCGGATGGGCTACAGGGCTCAGCTGCACTTTGCGTCACCCCGTTAGTCTCGTCACTCACCCGCCTTTAACATAAACGGTACGTCGCGGTATTCCCTAAGTGTCCTCATATTTTGTATTGTTTTATTATTTTGAATTAATATTTATGCATGTCATTTAAGTAAGCATTTGTAATTAATATTTCTTAGTTCTTAATGTATTTTTTTTTAATGTGTTGTATGAAGATAGTTTGAAATTCGTTTTTCGTAGTTTGGTACTGAAATGTTTATTTTTATTTTCGTTGAACCCTTCCTGTGTAATGTAATGATAATGAATGGTGATAGTATTAATGTATTCTCTGTTGCAAATTTTGGTTATTGTAAAATGTTGTGCCTGTTAATTAGTGTACTTAAGATTGCCTGCAATAAACATTTTAATTTTACAGTTTTGTTGTGTATAATTTTATTTATACTTCAACACAAATAAATATTTTTTAAATGTGATTGTTTATTTTTTACTTTGTAGTATTACTATTTATAAATACATTTAGAAACACTAAGTAGGCTGCGTGTTTACTTCGTAGCCGGTAATAAACTAAATTTACATAAGGTCTGAAAGTTGTAATAAATCTTATTGTTTTTACTTCACTCTTTGCACATGCAAAGAGAGTCTATATGTATAATTAACCGTAATTAAAGGTAAAGCCTTATAAAATTACATTTTGTTACCTACTTAGGTACTAGAGAGCTTACTTCTACAAAAACCAAGATTTTAAATGGGTAGGCACCTGATTTAAAAAGTTGCTACGCTTGGAAAGTTTATGGGTACGAGTAATATTTTCCACAAGATAGACTTAAGTATACACTTATTACAGATAGTGTGGTTTTGCAAATAAATTTCCTTTTCAATACTGAAGTTGAAATCGCATCAGACGTCGCAGGAGGTACCTAAGTACGAACGGTACTCTCCGTCGTTTATCTCCTTACGTTTTGGAATCATTTCCTTCGCCACTGCCGGCGCCGCTCGCCTCGGCCGTCTCCCCAGCGTCCCGGTGCTAGTTCGTCCCTACGTTCCGACGCCGCTACACCTAAGTATTTATCGATATTTATTATAACCATAAATATCTTTTATACATTCATGCAGATGCCACTATCGCGTTTTGATGACTACTTCAAAATGTGCATTGCCCCCGGCGACACTACAGACCTTGACACGGCGCTACATCTAAATGACATTCGCTATTGTTTCCCAGCCCCAGACATTCTTTTGTTTTACATTTGAAGGACCCACAGCCAAGTGTCTAACATGTAAGAATTGAAGCTTCGTCTGAAAAGAAAATCTACCCAAAGATAGAAAGCTTCAGCATTTTTCTCGTTATCTTTTTAGATAGGTAGATATGTACTTTAAATTGAGCCTTCCAGCGGCTGTTTCAACTTCAATCCGAAGTTTTTGAAAAGCCACTAGCTTGGCCAGTGGAACTTGTTATTTTTATTTGCGCTCTAAATAATAAGTTTGTTATTACTAGCTGGTCTAACTACGAAGTTCAAATGAGACGGCCTCATTTGTCTTTGAATTGAGTTGGTAATGAGTGATGACCATAATATAGTGTTTCTTATTTTACGATTGCTCTAACTCAAAAAATGGATCATATTCATAGAGTTTCGTGAGATGCAGTAAGAATAGCGAATACTGTTGATACCGTGGGTCGTTTTACAGTGTTTGTGTTGTTTCAGAATTGAGGTGTCGGAGAATGGTGAAGTGAATGAGGCGCGATGGAGCTGTATGTGATAGCTGTGGTACTGGTCGCAGGAGCCACGTCACTTCACGCTCTCGATATATGTAAGTGTTCAATCTATTTCTACATGTTACCCCCCAAATGCGAAACCACCTGTGTCCTGAATCTATTATTGGAGAATGTTACATTTTCTTATACCTTATGCGCTGTAACAAGGTGCGGCTGACAGATGCCTGTATGACGTTGACGTCTCTCTTTAGGGATGGACATTAGAAAAATCTTTTTTTATCGCTATCGATACTCGCAGCATACATTTAATTCTCTTTAATTTTTTTTATTAAATGTGTGTGTTATTTAGTTGTGCAGTGTAACTACGTGTATATACTTGTCAAAATAAATATTTTATGACCGAGCCCTGAGGTGTTTCAGGGTTTCAGTTTTACAGAACCGTGAAGAAAACAAGGGCATATTAGTTTGTATATGTTAGATTAAGTACCACCACCACCACGCATTATCAATGGCGCCGGAAATGTCTAGAAAAATAGCTACTACATATTTCTGCTCAGATAATGTAACTGTGGTTTGGGCAGAGAGAGCCGCGTCTACAGTAGATTTACCCACATAATTAAAGGTTTTTTAAGAATGATAATTGAACGACGCACGATTTTCGTTTTTTATTCTAAAAAAACATCGACTACCTATCCATCGTAGCCGTACATCCCATCACTAAACACGACTATGGCTTTACGTTATACGCATAACAATTTACTTTATTTTTCATTTCATTAGATTTTAATTAAATACTAGAACATTCCGGTTGGTTTTAATTTAATTAACTACGCTTCCGAATGATTTAACATAATACGAATGTGATACAGCTAAAATATTAAGGCATAATTTTTAAATCGCAGCAACTTTCAAGAGTGATACGAAACGTTACTGAATCTGTCAGCCGCACCTTGTTACAGCGCACAAGGTATAATTGGCGAATTGGCAAAGTAATTAGAGAAGCCTTTGAATATTAATAAACCGTTTAATATTATCAGAATAGATTAATTAATTATGTAAGGTCGACTACAATAAAGACACCACACCTTCCCGATAGCGAAATTAGGCGGATGACATAATATGTTAAAGCTATATAAAATTAATGTGGAAATGTAAACCTATACTTATATTAAAAGGGTAATGCCGACCTTTTCACTCGCCTTGACCGAAAATGACGAGCACAGCTAGACAAAAAACATTCGTGTCGCGATGTCGGGACCCCGTTTATATATATGTAGGTACTTAAGATGCCTAATAAACCATACAAAAACAGGCGTCTGAGAACGTGAAATATGTGCCTCATATTCCAACACCCCGTGTATGCCGAAGTTATGCTAAGAATATCGGTGTTTCAGGGTTAACGCACGTAGGTAAGTAGATACTTGATTAAGTATGACAATGCAGATATTTTACGACCACGACAGGCGCGAGCAGGAAGAATTTTTCGTATCTATTGAAATCAAATAATGCAAAATACGAGAGTATGTCACACGCCGCCGCGAATACCAACATATCAGTATTATTTGTTATACATATATTTCGTGGGCTTTGCAACAAGGCATACCGACGATACGCTAGAAGTATTTTTACTATCTGCTGAAGCACTTAACGCTGAGATTAAGGTCGTGTAGTGGAGGTTTCTTGGACCGGATAACCCTTAACATTGACTTTGAATACTTCACGTTAGAAACACGCTCCGTGAAGTGGCTTCCTGAAATATTTAGTTAACATGCCTCGGTTTATTGAGTACCAGATCGATAGATTCTATGTTCAAGATACAAAGGCACCATGTTTCAAAGGCTTGGTAATTTCGAGGATAGCTCACAGTTCATTCAATGTTGCCTCAAATATTGTAACATGTTGTGTAGGAGCCCGTATTCTCATCTTACCACGCTGCCTTAATTACTAGATGCACACTCGGTTTGTTAGAAATACGCTTTGAATGCAATAATAGTCTCATACGGAGATTCTGTTAGATGGTTAAATAATTTCGCTTCATATTCAGCATTACATTAATTAAATTCACATTCATGTTATGTTTCACTGGCTCATGTTTACTATTAGATATTTTCCAAGTAAGTTTAGTTTTGAATACTGGCAATACGTATGCAGTCTCGTATAGAAATTTATAACGACTAACAAGAATGTAACTAAGATTATTTTCGAATGAATGGCTTCTGCAAGAACTTTTAACGACTTGAAGTTTATCGAATTAACGGTGAGACGACTACTTAGTGACGGAGATATTTTGCAGGATTATTACGTCGATTGCACGAAGATATTGATCCAACCCTTACGATAGATAGGGTTTCAGTCCTACGATTCTCGAAGAGATTTAGAGAAATAAAATGCTCTTACGGCCAAAACTAATTACAGTTCTCAATCCGAAATCTTTGGTTTCACATCGGCTTTTGACATTAGTTTGTGTGGTATTTTATTGGATCATGATGAGATTTTGAATCCAGTTCGGTTAGCAATACTGCCAAAATATAAATAATCCAACGTACTATGTACTTACTACATACAGTTAATGTGCAAAACACATGTCTCTAATGATTGAAACAATATGTCGAGTATCTATTATTACATAACATGAAAAATTATAATAAGCGCACAATTCGGAGATCTATGTGGTACTGGTATGTGAACGTTTTCATGTAGAAAAGGGACCTATTTATTAACATGCAATAAAAGTAATATATGAAGTTTCTATTAAAATGACTGGCTGCTCATAAGTAACTAATAACTTGTGGAAATGGGGACACAGGCTTCTAAAACATGCAAGTTTTAGGGTGCTTTTCCACCAGATGTACTATGCTACGTTGCTGTGGAGGCATTTGGCTTCCGCCAATCATATTCATTGGTACACATAGCTTAGCACTGGTGATAATGGGTTCAAATAAGATGTTTTTATACGGATAGATGCGTGCTATGATATGTGCTATGGATGGTTTCCCTTTATCGAAACATTGTACATTTAAACTGTACATCTTCCTCGTGCAGCTACTTTGCGGCGGCACATCTTACTCACACCACCACATAGCTTAGTATAAGTGGGAACGGATCCTCGCAGCATAGCTACATAGCACGTCTGTGGTGGAAAAGTACCCTTATAGTTTTGCCATTAGGTATTCAAACTAGCTCAAGCAAATTAAAATAAAGCTACATACCTACCTATGTTGTACGTGTAGGTACATTGTACATTTAATGTCTACTTGTAGCAGAACAGCAATCAATTCATAATGGGGCATTTCTAAAGAAACAAAAAATCTTAGACGAACTAACCAAACAAAAATCGGTTTGAAAAGCAACCGACTGAAAAATGATTCCCAATTTATTATTAGCACTCCGAACCGCTTACGTTTCTTTGTTCGTCGTGAAATGTATTAGTGGTGGCAATCGACGTGGCCAAGTACTTATAATTACAATTTGAGTGAGACCTAGTACCTAGGTACGTAGGCATCGCACCGGCAAATTGTTTGAGAGAGTACCTACTAACAAAAGTTTTCACTTAGCCGCCACCCAACGGGAAATTTCTGCTACTTTATAATGCTTCTTGTAGTCACGTTTGCGCCATTACGACCATGACTAAAGTCTGAAGGTTGAAAAGCAAATAAATATAATTGTCATTTCACTTTGCTTTTATTTTCATTGTTTCTTATGCTCCAGTTTCTTCATGTTTCTTTAATGAGCACTAGTACTGCACGCAAAGCACGAGGACTGGGTTAGGAAACGGGTTTTTTGAATTTTCGTCTTAGTGCATCTGAAATTGTGCACTTTGGAGATGCACAATTCCAGCGTCTGATATCTAAATATAATGGTATACCCCGACTTTTGTATAAAATTAGATGTAGTACTCAGCCTTACGGGTTAGAAATCTCACCCCTATCACATTGTATAGGTAATACTATGTTGAGATATAATACCCAAATATGTATAGAAAATAACAATGAGAACATAAGGCGAAAATATACCGGCAGCACGTAATGTACGTGTGATTGCGAAAATAACCTGGGCAATCGGCAGGCCACACGGTAAGGAGGGCTCACTCGGTCCAAGGGGCATGATGACCATATCACAAGTATAAAAAGTTACAGTGGTAGTCCCCCGTCGATGTCTGTGCATGGACCGCCTTAATATTTAATTAGAAAGTTCTCTCCCAGAGCAACGGGGACGCCGTGCCTCGGTGAACTTGTACGAAGAATTATAAATTCCAGCAGTCGCTTTTAGCGTTGTTATATTTCAAAATTTCAATTGAACTAAAACTTCTATGTGGGAACGTTAATGAAAACACTAATTATGTTAAGGACTTTATTCAAAACACTAATATTTGTGAAAGGTCCTCGAGTTTGTCTGGAGTACGGAACTAGGGAACTTCAGTCTTTAGTCACTGCTAAGATTCCTTTCAGTGCAACGGAACCGGAAGCGACGTAGACTTCTTATTACAGTTAACTTTGTGCTTTTCATGTTTGACTGCGACCGTTGTATTTCAATTTATCTTTTAGGAAATTGCGTTTAGTATATTGTGGAAAAACATGGGGCTTATTAAATTTGTAGATTATTACGGTACGATAATTTATTATAGTATTTCACCTAATTTGTGTAAAGAGACATTGTTATTTGCGGTCTATTTATATTTTTTTAATAACGTATCTAAAAAGATTATCTAGAATTTTATTAATAAATACCATAGCCACTAATAAAAAACGAGTGTATAGAAATATCAATGTATGGGATTGACGGATTGACACTGCTGACTTTCGTCAATACTATTATGTATGATTGAACTTATGTGTTACATACGCGAACCTTAGGTATGTTTATGGATAGTACAACGCAACACTCATACTTATTACGCAAGTCTTCGCCAGTTTTACAAAAAGATAATGTTGTTTGTTTGTACTAAGACATAACTGTTGTAACGACCGCCTAAAATGTTTTCATATACCGTATGTATGCGTATGCAGTGCAGTATTGTCCGACTTAAAAAGTGCTATTAATATCCCTTTGTATGTAGGAAAAATATGGGTAGTGACTTTCTTGCTACTGAATTATTTTACGAAGGAGAAAAAGGTTTATCATGAAAATAAATGTTCTTATATTTTTTTTCTAATGTCTTATGTAGGCACAATTATCTAGGGACCTATATCTATCTCTATATCTATAAGGTTATGTAGGCAAGCCTTGTATTGTATTAACTTTTCTAGATTATAGGAAAGATTTGATTGGATTAAATAGGCCCCGAAAAGTGATTTCGGCTGATTTGAAAATTCAGCTGATAACATAAGCTACGTTTTTATCTCGATGTTGCCACAAGATCAGGATAAGAAAAGTTAGTTAAAATAAACGGGCGAACCCGCAGGCGGAACGCTTGTTAAGAATAATATTCTAATGACTGCCACTAATTTACTTCAATTCAAACGCAGGAGCGTTTATATATTTCCACAAGCCCCACGTATCGAACGTCGATACACGACAATTATGGAATTATTCCTTATTACCGTATAAATTATTTCATTAAACCATAATTGTGTTACAGATTATGCTATGCATACACTCATGTGTGTAGCTATACGGCGCCGTAGTTACGGTAATTACTACATTAAATTGATCTATCATGCTATATCTATAACCTGAATTCTTAATAATACCTTGTATTCGTTCAACTTGCAAGAAGGAATTAAACTATTATTGATATAATAGTTTGTTTGTAAGTTAAAAACGTATTTAAGTTCGTACATTTCTTATCGTTTAGCCAATCTGAAGTAGGCAAATCGGTTTTCGATAGCAGCTTAATATATGTGCACGAAAGCTGTTTATCTACGAGCTATAAACGGCTTGTTCCTAAGCACGAGTAGGAGCTAGGAGCCCTGCGACGTTCACTATTTGCGACGAAGGCTCACGTTGGCGTGTTGACGCGTTAGTAATCAGTTCACGTAGAAACGACCGGTGTTTGTGACAATGGCGAATAACGTCATGCCCTGTGATTTTAAAGAATCGAAACGGAAACCGTAGGCGCATCTCGAGACGTGAGTAACTTATACCAATTGGTAATACTTATATCTTAATACCATTTTATTATCACAAACTTTAAATAATTTCATCAAACGAAACTAACACCTGTGGGAGCAGCGTCACACGTATAATTATTAAACTAAGTCGCTATGACTAATAATGTAGTTTTATACTGACATTGAATATAATATAATTCAATGCGTACACAGGTTTAAGTCATAGGAAAATTTATAAAACGGTTAGTGAAAGTACAATTTATTTCCGTTGTATGGAGCTTACGGAATTATTAGTTGGTTGGTCTTAATAAACAAGCTTAATGTATCCGATTACACGGCGAAAGGCACTCAGTTCGTTTACTTACCACGTTGCGGGACCGTAATGAAATACAAATATGTTGTTTCATTGAAATGTACGCAATAAGGTTTGATTTTTGTAGTATCGAAAGCTTTTCCTAGCTCTACGAATAAATTAGAAGGAGTTCAAATATACGTTTTAATTAATTCATTAATTGAAGTGGCTATGTACCTTTTATTTTTTATTTATACAGGGGAAATGGAAATACCAGCATGACTAAGATGTTCTTATTTTAATTAAAAGCACCAAAGCTGAGTGCATACGCAGCCCATATGTATGTATTTGCCCCCGGCACCCTTTATCCACGTAACCCTTGACTAAAACATGTATTACCTACGCTACGTACCACACATCCCGAATGGTCGCTGTTTTGTTTAATTATTCGTCTGGTATCGATTACAAGAAACGCGAGTACCCTTTAAAATGGTCTAAAACAGCCCCGCCCGAGGCACATTTTAAAGGTATATTTTACTAATTATTTAATGTGCCGCTGGCCTGGTTCCATCGATCTGTCATCAATGGCCGTGTAATTATTACTTGTACTGCACGTATATAATGTGTATATAGGGACCTCGTCGGCGGCATGTTGATAGTTCGGAAAGTCATTACCTCGTAGGACCGTTATTGCTGTCAGCTCTATGTTCCGTACACATTCGTCGTGAAAACTACTGAACATGAAAAATAAAAACAAAATGCTAACGACCCCCTCGTACAATGAAAGTAATTAAAATAATAGTCCGACGATATCACGCAAAGTGGTTTAAGTCGTAAAAGAAAAACATGTGACATTGTAAGTTGGCGTGTATAATGGGTGAGAACGCTCTAACGCACACGTAACCTGGTAACGCAGGCACAGGCGCGCCGGTGGAGCAGCCTGTAGCCACTGATGTTTACAAATTTATACGAGCTTAAGCCAATATTGTAGGCGGTATAAGCTGACATTCGATCGTTTTATGTAAAAAAGAATATTGCCTTTCGTGGATGGATATGAATGAGTAGCGAGTCGCCACTGCGCTGTTTATTATTCATTAGACGACTACATGTCACGCAATAGCATAAGCACGCACAAGCTCAGTGCTTCTGAAACTTTCTCCACCTAAATTTTACCATTCGGCTTTCACTCAGCCGACGACTGAAAAGTGTTTTGCTACAATTAAATTAAAAGCAAAATTACACTTAATGGAATTGTTAGGAGGTAGCTAGACTGGACGATGTGAAAAAAGTATATCCAATTTGCCGGACGTCAGGAACACGCTCACTTTGTGAACCGCTGGCCCAAGTAAATGCTTTTGCTTAAACCAAGATCATTTATTCGTGTTTATTAATATTCAAAACTGGCTTTATGACGTTTGCAATTTGTTCTCAAGCGCTGAGCAACAAGAGGCCTGCTTAAGTAACGAGACACGCAACAAGCGAATTGTATTTGCATTTGACCCATAAGCGCCTGTCTTTTGTTTGGTGGAGGGGAAAACTTAACGCGGTCTTCACAATAGATTCCAATTTTACTGTTTAAGGATATTTGAGATTCATTACGCTTACATAGCACAATTCTTATGACGTGCACGTGGCGGCGTAGCTCATAGCCGTGGACTGCCACCGGCTTATGTAACTTTTAATGGCTGTGCGACTTGTCATCGATATAAATTTATGTTCAGTTCCATGTGTGTGTAAGCGCCGTCGCTGTGTGAATATAAATTAAGGCTATTGAACAGTTGTAAGAACCTACAATATGACTGTTTCAATATATTCCTGTTCCGCACTGAGAGCGGGACGTGGCTTTAATTATGTAGCCAATAGCCACGTCTAGTAAGTTGTGGATTAATTTCACTATCATGCATTATTATTAACATTTGGGTTAATGGCTTGGCCATAAAGTAAAAATAGACTTAATTAAATGAGTACACTTTTTATGTTAAGTTAGTGAGAGATGTCGAGCATGTGTGGCGCGCACAAGCACGCACTGGTTATTGTTTACCTAGTGATGGAGTTATCGTCGTTACATATTTCACGGCGTGTGCTCTCATTTCCATTTTATTTCATACAAGAGATGTGTGATTGTGAAACAATACAAAATTTAATTTTCGTATAATAAGTGCCACGTAACGAGTGGTAGGAGCTTGTATGGAATGATTGATGGCTATTGTTTATCAAATGGAGGTAAAAATTACAAGCGCGAGCGGTTTCCTGGCATGAAATTGAATTTTACCGGACTCTAGGAAGGGTCTTGTTATTTTTTTTTTTCGTTAAATTCAGGTTCAACTTCGGTTGTATTAATAAATAATAGGTATGTACGTATGAAAATGTAACAATAAATCATTTATGAATCGTTAAGGATTCGAACAATGAAATAAGATAATTTGGACATTACAATAGAGCGTGCCGTCCGCGCCCGCTCGTCGGTGAAGCGTAGCCTCCATATGTGTCACAAGTTATCAGTCGTTGGCAGCTAATTAAATGATTCAACATACATATAACGGCGACTATGTAACTGTGTATCAGTTTGTTTGTTCTGTCTAATACCTACCGCACGCAAGAACCCTTTGATAGATTGACTAATAAGCGACCCCGTTGAGAATTACACTGAACAAGTCCAATGAGAAATTCGCCTGACAACTGGTCTCGTGTATATTTAATTTACTACTCTTTTACATTCCACTAATTAATACCACTGTCTACGTGAGCTTGCTAATGCGTATGTTAAATAGAAATAATGCCTTGCGAATGCCATGAAAATAATTTAATGTGTCAAATCATTACGTGTTCTGGGTAGGGTCGAGGTGATAATTTTGAGCTTTTATTGTGTTTAAAAGATATAACACACGCAATGATAAGCGAGCCAATCTGTAAACTATCCAGTTATGAGGCTTTTTCAATTTTCATAGAGGAACCGCGGAAAATATTTGTCATTGGTAGGTAAATGCAAACATATGCGGTATTTATCACAGTTTCCTTTAAGATGTGTCTAGATCCGAACCATCCGAACGCACGATGTCAATTCATTAAAAGTTTTTTCACCTCTACAAGAAGTTTTGAATTGACGTTGCTATGATTGGTGTACGACATCTTTTCCGTTGTTATCGGACAATTATTTTTCATTATGTTGTTTCACGCTGATGTGTTGTAATTATTGCAATTGCGATAGCTTTGTTCTTAGCAGCGAAAGCTTTTTTAATAGTGTACAATGTAGAATATCTTCTGTCACGACGGCGAATCTTGAATGATTTACGCGTATCTTGACTAGAGGCAAGACAAGCATCTAAATGTCATCTAAGTTGGCCGTAGCTGGCGGGGCGGTGTGTGGTGTACTGTATAAACCGGGGTGCGAACGTTAGTACAACACATTATATTATGTGCTATATGCCTACATGTCTGTTGCAGCTCAATGTATCGCGCCTCTCGGAATGGAGAGCGGGTTGATTCCCGACAAGGATATCACCGCTAGTTCTTGCTACAACGACGGCAATGTGGCCCCGCAGAATGGAAGGTTCGTATTATATTGTCTTAACTTGACTTTTTTGTTTCCATTAGTATTGATAGATCCTGTCTACTTGTAGATGTAAGTAGGTACTAGATATTTATTTCAACGTGATATCTTAATTTCGATACGGTTGAAGGGTAACGACCCTATCGAGATTCGGAGCCCATTACGCATCAACATGAACTTGCACTGCTTCAATGCCGTTAAAAATGTGGAACTCGTTATCGCACTCGTAGACTGCTGTCTTTTCAAGCCAGCTGAACTACTTGAATAGCGATTTAAACTTTCAAGGCGTTTTTCAACGTCTAGTTCTTGTTAGAAGGACCTGATCATAACAAACCAGTGAACTTCCAATGCTGAATTTAATATCCCATATTTTCAGAGCTTCCCCGAGACGAACTCGGTACTTTAGGAAGGGTGGAGGGAGATAGTGCATAATTGGTGGTCAGCGCAGGGCTTTATCTGTATACAAAGGACTCTACAGAGTCTACAGCCTTTGAATCAGTTCCATTATTTACTTTACAACTTAGTGCAATATTGCTGTTTTATAACGATGAAAGCTGCAAATAAAACGTCACTCATCATTTCTTAGTAACGAGTCACATGTGACAAGATCTCAGTCGCTATTTAATCGATAATACCTAAAAAGCCAAATTACTGTCGAGGTAGTTAGTGAGAATGTATGGAATCGATTCATTTGTTTATAGTGTAAGTTTAGTGCTGGTGGAGCCAATGGTTACAGCCCGTTTATTACAAGTCATTAATTATAAAAGTTCATGTGCGACATGTTTATTTTGTTTATTATCGAACACCCAGCGCGTTGTTTATGTTATATCATCAATGATTTATGCAGCACTATTTGTATTACAGCCCTAGGCCTAGACAAAAGGAAGCGCGCAACATATCTGGTGTCGCTGTTGAAATAGTATCAAACTTATTAGTCGGCGCATATGCTAAGTGATAAATTATGAAAGTTTGTTCACGCCTCATTGATATCTAGAGAGCGGTCGGTGGCGCGTCAATGAGTTTAATGACTGACCATCTCGGAATTTGATTGGTGCGAACGATTACTCTGCTCAGTGACACATGATAAGTGAATGCGCTAATAACAACACCACTATTATTAGCTTTGATTGATAAATTGTATGAGGAATCTTGGATCGTTGTGAAATAACAAAGCCGCCTTAGTTTTTGTACGGCCGGCGTATTGAAGCGATTACGCTTTGTACCTTCATGGGTTATAAACTCTGAAGCGGCCGGGCTTGAGTCCGTAAACAATATTTAAAACTTTTTACTTGCGGCTAATGACTCTTTTTTGATATACGGGCATAACGAAGTCCATTCCATTGCTGTATGTTTAATCAAAAGTAACAGATTGTTAATTACAATATTCTTGTTTGAATTTTAATTTTTTGTTCTTTTTATTGTATTAAACAATAGATTTAAAGGTCCGTAACGAAGTTGTAAAAACGGGATCTTATTAAAAATATTTCACTGTAGGTGGAGTATTCTTCGTGGTACTTATTTGTTATTTTAGTGGAATTTTCTGGTGGACCAGATTCTACATCATGAAACCTTGATAGCTAAACGGTCGAAATTTTCACAAATAATATTTCTATGGCCATAATAATACTCGTGCTATCCCGGGGATTAACCCGTCCAAATAAACAAAATCCCCAGCTTTATATATAATTTAGATAGACATTGTGAACTTCTATTTTCAGTCGTTGTTGATAGAATACTTTAAATTCATGAGACGACGCAGACCTTTGCAAAAATTGACTATAATGTACGGAATACACAAGGAAAGCCTATCACGCAATCATCTGACAAATCTATTATGGAAACCGATTGCATTTCGGTTGTAATGTGAAATTGCTGTGGCTATATGACGTTATCTATGTATAATACACAGCATGGGCTGTCAATTTCCTTTGACGAGAGGGACGAGAGGGAGTCGTTACATCCAACCGCAGGGTGGGACGTCGCGTCGTTTGCGATGGTGATGAATATGCGGCCACACGGCTCTTTGCAACTGATAGATCACTAACAACATTCATATCTAAAGGTTTAACTGAATATTATACTCCTATTACTATGTGATGTGATGGTAGGGAAGCCGTTAGCGTTCTTTGTAAAGTTTTTAATAGGGCTAATCCATACTACAACGTACTTATGATTCGTCTAGACTAGTGTTGTGGGTGTCCATGTGGATGTTTGATTTTAGGTAAAGCGTCTGCTTGTTAAAAAAAATCTAAAATCTTGTTTATTGTACCATAACAGGTTAAATCAAGATATAAAGGGTGGAGCCTGGTGTCCAAGGTCTCAGATCACGACTGAGTCAACAGAATGGCTGGAAATAGATCTGCATACCGTACACGTGATCACGGGAACCGGTACGCAAGGCCGGTTCGGGAACGGTCAGGGCCAGGAGTACGCGGAGGCCTACGTCATCGAGTACTGGCGCCCCAAACTCGGCAAGTGGGTGAGGTACCGGACCGGCGAAGGACAAGAGGTAAGGCTTAGCATAATAGAATATGTAACCTTACATATAACAAAAACGGACCTAATTTTGTTATGATGATGAGAAAAGAATTCAGCACATTGATATCTAGTTTTTAGGGGGAAAGCTTAGTAGTAACTATCAACACTGATAGAAGGTTCGTACTTATTAGTCCGTAGCATCCCACTACCGGACTGGTCATCCTTAGAGAATAACATGTAGGCCTATTGTTTCTACATAACTTACGTTGTAAGGTATCCATAGTACGTTTCTTGTTCTTATAAAATATGTGGTTCAATTCTGAACTACATACATTAAGTACAATTAATTATGTGACAACAACAAAAGCGACTCGCCTAAAGATCGCGTTTGCATTTCTAAAGTTTTATTTTACTTAAATCTACGATAAAACCCCCATCCTAGAACTTTTATGCAAGTAAACCGTCGACAGATTCTGCGTCAACTTGTTGATATCTCGACACAATGGCTCTATAAAGTGCAGTGACATCGAAAGTCAAAGAGTTTGACTGAACCGTTCGTGGCGGAACAAGTTGCCAATGTTCGCATACACACTCAAAGCTCTTTATGCATAGGGTTGTCACTCATGCGTCTATTTTAAGCTCGTCTAGAAAATCGAACCCCATAAAGTACACCTCGTTTGGTAGCTATTTTACAATTACATTCAGATACTTATATGTATTAATAGTTTTAATGTAATCGATTCGTGTTGCTAATCACACGAACCTCATTCCAGAGATAAAATTTAATTTATAGTTAGCGACAAGCGACAATAACCAAATTGACCTAAAAATTAATGCAGTTTCAAGATAAGGTACATTGTTTATTTATGACTTACTGTAATTAATTAGTTTGACTACTGATACATTGAAGTACTTAGATGCTGTACTGTACCTATTTTATCAACAGACAATTTTCAATTACTACGATCGACGGGGACTCTAACTAATCAAATGAAGCCCTACTTTACTCTACTTACGTGCCTTTTAGTAACTACTCAGCTAGTCTTTCAAAGTTCTTTATAAAGAGACAGCAATTTATTTCTCTACACAATATTAAAAAGGGCATTAAAACGCTGTTTGTAGAGTGGAAGTAAATTAAGTTTGCTGAGACATTGCAAAATACAGGATAGTATATATTATGTATTGCACAGTGTAAACTTAGTCGATTTTAGTTATTTATTTTAGCTATGTTTATTCACCTTTACCTTACCTTACTCCTTTACCTTACGTTGTCAGCCCTATTAATGAAAAACGAAGTGTCGGTGCGACGTCGATTATATGCCTTTGTTTAATAAACCACCTACAATTAATTAAGTGCGTTTATGCGCTTAAAACAATATCGAAATGTTTAAGTAAATCGATCTGAAAAACGTTTTTCAATACCAATTTCATTTTGTGTGTTTAACAATGAAACAGTTGAGGCTGACCAGCTGTTATCCGCGCTTTACACATACGTAAATTGATCGTATGCGTGGGTCCATTGACCCCCATGTACAAGTAAACAATAACTATACGTGGTATAGTTGCTAATGATCTTGTTGCATTATCTACCCCACTGATAATACTCAGGTCCAATGTAACATATACGTAGCTATAGCTAAGATTTGAGTCCCTATTCATTAGGATAATTGCATTAAAACAACGTAGCTTCTGATTGTCATCTACAATATTAATGTGGAATGCACTCGACACACACGACCTATGTTTACCAAACGAACATGAATGACTGTTCACAAACAACTTGTGCTGCAGTTTTCAATATGAAAATTAGTTTTTGAACATCATTTCCTATATTAGGAACGAAGGTGCTTTTTGCGGTTCGAATTGTACAATATTTTAACTGTAGGCACATACAATTGGACTATTTGAGTAGCAATTAGGGCTAAAATAGCTTGACAAAAATGGAATTAATTATACTGATTAATTTAATACCGGGGTACTTGTAGTTAAAGACGGCGTTTAGTCACCTGTCGTAGTTCACTGTCCTTCTACTTACAAATGCAAGACATTTGCACGGGACTTGCACTAACTTGTAATTATGGCCACTATTTCCAGCCCCTTCCAACGGGGGGGTTTGACGATCACTAGATAATACACAGTTTTTCATAAAACTGGTTGTTAGTGGGCAGTACCTACAATCTATCTATACTAATATTATAAAGCTGAAGAGTTTGTTTGTTTGTTTGAACGCGCTAATCTCCGGAACTACTGGTCCGTTTTGAATAATTATTTTTGTGTTGAATAGTTCATTTATCGAGGAAGGTTATAAGCTATAAAACATCACGCTATGACCAATAGGAGCCAAGCAGAGCGGGTGAAACCGCGCGAAAGTAGCTAGTGTCTATGTCTAATATGAGGACGGATTTTCTGTTACAATATCAACGTATGCCTGACTGTGACAGCGACATGATGTACGTGTGATGTGTATGTCCTGGTTGGCAAACATGCTGACGATATCGGGAGCGAGTGCAATTCCTAACGATATTTTCAACATCCGTCAATAGCTGAGATCATTCATTTGATACACAGATAATAATTTGGTCTAGGTATCACAGACGCATCCAGATGACAAAAATTCCTTCGCGAGAAGATTTCGATAAAGAACTAAGATATTAATCTTAAGATCCAAAGATCAAATCCGGTCCTGTAGATAAAACGCCTCCTTTGTTTTACAGCCTCCTCATATAAAATTCTAAACTAATCTATGTTGATCCTCTTCAACATTTTACGTTTTCCGCGTAACGGACAGCTTGTTACTTAACCAATTAAAACTCAGACTAGACATAGTGGAGATAAAAGCATTTGTTAGGCTCATAATATCAGCCGCATACACAGGCTAATAGAGCTTTCAATGCGAAGCTCGCTTAATTAAATTAGCCTCGAAAGATACCGATCATCTCTACCCACTTAGCTTGGAGCGCATTCGACTATACCAAACTACTCGCATTATGTAGGCTACATTGAGTCGTGTTCTGTCGAAATATCCTCGTTAATTGACATCCAACTTAGAAGTTTGCTGACAAGATTTACCTTGATAACGTGACTGCCTCGTTGGTCGAGTGGTCGCAAGTGCGACTGCCAAACAAGGGGTCTCGGGTTCGATTCCCGGGTCGTGCTAAGTATTACTGGGCTATTTTCGGATTTAAAAAAAATTCTCGGTGGTAGTACGGAGTCTGGTATTGTGTCCAGGATATGGCAATAGGCTCACCCCCTTAGACTTATAACACGAATGGATACCCACTGGTGTACATTGTTTAGCGGCATTACGTGCCGTAATGTGCACCTCTGCCTACCCCTTCGGGGATAAAAGGCGTGACGTTGTGTGTGTGTGTTTGTGAATGTTTTACACCTGGCAAGAAAACATGCCTGGAAGACAGTCCTCGCCTGGAGCACATTTAATTTAGTTCCTATTTTCATTAATGTCCACTATACAAAGCTTTGCGAAAGCACTTAATACTCAAACGAGGAAACTAGGGAATTACGTACCGCAGACACGGTAGTAAACTATTTCTTCTGTTGTAAACCTTTTCAATTTTATTCAAGCAACACGACATTGTAGCAGTCTTTGTAGTACTAAATGAGTACAAGCCTCTTGTTTAAGAGCAACCAAGCGCGATCGACGACGCGGTAAAAAAGTAAATATGATACCGCTCCATAATAAAACCCAAAATAGAACGTAGTAGGTCCTCGCGTGTTTTACAACTAAACAGCTGTTATTTTGATACTATTACGGTGTTGATAAGGCCATAACATAATTCTTAGCTAAATCTCATGTTTTTCTAAAACATCAACAAAAGTATTTGTGTTTTTTATATAAATTCAATACAACTATGTAAGTCCTCAAGACCGACCAATATCCGACTTGAAAAATAACAAATTCTATTTTATATTTCTATCTTATTCTTTAAGACTTAAACGAATATTTGGTTTTATATTTTAATCAAAAAACTAAAAAAAAAAAATACATTATAATGAAAGAAAAATTTATTACAGATTCTGCAAGGAAACACGAACACTTACTTAGAGAAGAAGAACCACCTTGAGCCGCCGATCTGGGCATCAAAGATACGATTCATACCGTACAGCTCGCACCGGCGCACCGTCTGCATGAGGGTCGAGCTCTATGGCTGCTATTGGAGCGGTGAGTACTGTCAAATAACAATTTTATGACTTTGTCATAATCTTTCGCTCGCATCGAGTATTGAAAACTATTTTATTGCTAAAGTCACGAAGGATTGTCGTCTGTGCAACACAGAAAATGTATTCGAACGTCATTTCAAAAGTCCGTTCATAAACATGACATGCAAAACGCAATTTCCTATCGTACCGTGAGCTTTAACCGTGTACGAATACAAAATAATACGTCCATTAGGATGTGAACGTCACGAGCATAAACAATAAGCCGAAAGCTTATTTCCTATAGCAGTTCGGAAGCTGATTCCCGTTTTACCTGCGCTTCTTGGGGTGAGGGCTGAGCGCTTAATCGAATGTCAGTTGTGGTGAACGTTTGACAGTCCGATTCATAATGCACCGGCACGCGGCACTTGATATACGAAGCGCAATCTCGCCGCGTTTGGAGCACGTTTATTGTATCTGGTATTGTCTCATCACAATAACGCTTGACGTCTAATGACAATTATGTTGCACACTCGTGAAAGACTATTGCATATCCTACCAACCTACCTTAATGGAGAGTGTATAGCATCCGCGTAGCGAGCACGCAGCCCGAGTCATACAAAATGTCCCGGCTATTACACTGAAAAATACTAACACGGCAATTTCTTTTAACTGTTAATTAAAACCAGCTTACGGTAGTACCTTTCCAGAAGTGAAAAAATACACATACATACACGAACTAAGTTAATTCTCGTAAACGCTGCATGTCAGCGTCAGAGACAATGGCCCCATTATATTGTCACATAGGTTTAGTATTCATAGTTATAATGTAAAGGGCTTCTAAAAGTAATTACACGCGTCTACATTCCCATAGGTCATAAAATAATCAAAATAATGGGCGGGCCGTGTACAAAGTTCATTAAAATAACGTTAATTATGGAGCGTATCACAGAAATAATAATGTGCCGTGTTCATGGTTTTAATGTCGCTACTACAACGGCATTGTTGAAGGCCATAATAGTGAATTCTAGGAATTTTGTTATCGAACGTGCGCCAGGGACCGCATGCAAAGCGTCATTAGGTAAAAACTGGCAAATTACTAGAGTTAATCATACGTCTGCATTTTTAAACTGCTTTCATTTGCTGTAGACCCGGCACGCTACTGATAGCTCGGTATAGTCAGTATCATTACCTGCGCCGTGCCGCTGTGTACACAAGTACACGTCCCCATTTAAATAATGTTTGTATGCACTACCCGCCCCGCCAGCCCCGCCAGCCGCTTCTTACTACAACCTCCTGTAGCGCTTCTAAAGGCCCCTACATATTTTATTTAGAGCACTTGAAGGGGTTGACTAATTGTGCTTGTTTGTTGCCGTAGCTTTGAACGACCACAATACCGAGTGCTAAAAATAACAAACATGTAACGTTTCCACGGAAATTAAAATAGTTTACCAATATTTGCGGAGTGTGTGCCTGACCTGAGTGGCGGCAGCGAGCGCTCGGCCTCAGACAGCGAATTTGTAAAACCAGTTTCATTTCAATATTCGTGTGAATGTCTGAACTGTTTATGTACTACATAAGCTACGAGGGAAGTGATTAGCTTTCAAGCAGGATGTCCAACGTACGTGCGCTCAATCGCAGATAATTGTGGAGCTTTGTTTCAAACTCGAAACAATGACGTGTCCTATACAATTACATAATTTCCTTTAACAAAGAAAATCACTTACTAGTAGATGAAGTTAATATAAACAAGCTTCCGCGAATCATAACATAACACGCGCCCAAGAACAAGAGCTTGCCCAGGTGTCGCAGCGTCGGTGCGCAGTGCTTGCTTAATATAAATAAAACACTGCACTTGATTCACACCTTATGTAATATAAATAAATGCAGTTGTTATTCTTCGGACGGTGTTTTTGTCGAGGCTCACACGAACTTTGCATTTTCAAGTAAGTGCATGTTTTTGTGAAATTCGCCGACAAATAAATCAGTGATACATAGAGCGGACATTAAGAACCTCGTCACATACGTAACCACCGCGTCGTGTTGATTTGCAGACTTTTTTCTTGGGAAACGGCTCGCTTAGATCCTGCCTTATAATAGGCGGTACTATAGTTCTTCGAACCATTGAATAGCGCGTTTAACTTAGTTAATATTCTTATTTGTTTTTGGGTCATTAAGCTATGTCAGAAAATCTTTGCTTATGCCTCATATTCAGACGTAAAAAGAAAGTAAGTTTAATAACAAGGCATTGTTCAAAATGGATCATCTTAAACAGCTAAAGTTTAAAATAATTTGCAATAACTATCGGATGCATACGCCTGTTTATATTAAAAAATCCACAAGTACCACTTCAATTATCATCATGGAATGTATCATACAAAGTACACAAAATATTGAAGTACCAATAAAATTCATTTTAATCTGCAATCATTTCACGAACTCAATAACATGATGCATTTCACATTCGGAGAAACCACTTATTATAAATGATTGATCGGATCAAATTGGTATTTATTTGAGTGCTCTTCATAAAGGTCCCTTAATCTAGACACACGGCAGTGTGTCCGCCAAGTTCGAGAAAAAAACCGACACACCGGCCGTGGGTTATATTACACGAACCATTTCGGGCCAAGTTCGACCCACCTATAACTCAAAATCTATTTTATCTACGCATATGAAATTTCTAGTATCTGTCGAGATCTACTTACTTATCTAAAATACAAAATTTCATTAATGTACCTATTGTAGGTCTTGAGATATTGACGTCAGAAAATCGCTAATTTTACTATACACTCACTGACTGACTCACTCATCAAAAACCTAGACCACTTCCAATGGTCGTATTGACTTGAAATTTGGCATGGAGGTAGGTCTTTAGGTCAAGGTAAAGGAAAAAATCTGAAAATGGCCAAGTGTGAGTCGGTTTTAAAAATAATGAAGGTGTAAATTCATACCCCTAAGGAACTAAAACAAAAAAATTATCTATATCTTCCAATGGTCGTACCGACCTAAAATTCGTTACGAAGGTTTGTATTTAGTCAAAATGAAGTAAAATAAGAAAAAAAGAAAATAAACCTTACAAAAATAAATGAAATCCCACCCAAAATGCCAAGTTCGATAATATTGGAATGCGCCTATAAAAGAAGTGAGATCTAAATAAGTACCAAGTTCCATACACAGACCTCAGTTAAAAATGATATAACTTGGCAAGTTTTAATAGAAAATTATATACTTGACTCATTGCGTTTAGTAGCTTTATAACAAAGTGTGTGAAAACTTGCCAACTTGTTATATCATTTTTAACTGAGGTCTGTGTATGGAACTTGGTACTTATTTAGATCTCACTTCTTTTATAGGCGAAATGAAACGAAGTGAGTTTAAGCACTAAAGTGTACCGAAACTCGTTTGCTTTGTACGGCGCAATAATTATGGTGTACACAGTTTAAAATATTTGCGGTCCCGTATATTGAGATGAAACTGTTCGGTGTATGTTTTTATCGTCGCTGCTTTACTTAAATCATTTTCCGTTTCGTCTCACTTTGATTGAAATTCCTTGATGAACTATCCCGATACGGCGATCGCTTAGTAGAATTTCGCGCACACAAAGTGCAATAATTGTATTGGCGCTTGGGTGCAAACAAAATATTAGATGCAGACGACAGTGGTCGTCTCACGCCGCATTTGCCAAGTTAATTGCACCGCCATTTGAGTGCGAAATGTCATAAGTACAATCAGTGACCGCATGACTGAACGCCTTTATACTGTTGCTTTGAACAAGGAGTAGCTTCAAAGAGCACTATTAACCATGTTCGTCACGTGAAACAGGAATTTAGCGTAATTATTTCTGGCTACGGGTAACGGGATACGAGGTTGAGATTAATTCCTTTACATTCACTGCTGTTCTTGAGTGCAAAATGCACTTTAATTTATGTTGATACTTAACTGCCTCGTTTGTTGATTGGTTGGAGATTCAATTGTTGGGTTCCATTCTACAGTTGTTCTATACGTGTATTATTAGATAATGTTGCCGTTAATTCAAACGTTTCATTGAGGTGCAATAATAAATTCAAATAAGATACCTCTGCTTTACATTCGGCAAATAGGAACATATGTGCAAGATACATAATATGCTATAAGCATTTGTAGGTTGTGGAGTGTGAAGATTGAAGAATTAGAAGATAGATATTAAAAGTCTCTCACGGTAGAAATATATAATTTATTTTTATATACAGAAGTCACAAGAGTTCAGCACAACACAAGTATAGTTTACAGAAGGAGTGAAATATTAGATGAGAACGGATAGATGAAAACGATAGTTAGGAAAGCATATATAAAAGCGCGACGAAATTGAATCGGAGTAAAACTCTTTAATTAAATCTGAGTAAGTAGAAGTCTAACACAAACGCAACTCTCCGATGGCCTACGTGCGACTTCTGTCATCTGTCACTTTTTTTATTTTCTTTCAATAAATCAAGTCAATTGACAGGAGTCGCAACTCCAAAGAGTTTAATAATAATAGGTCGCCACACATTAATTTCCTAGTTTAAGTGAATCACGTATAATTCAGTTGGAAGAGTCGGAAAACAACAAACTACAACTTCGTGAGGCAGAACTTAATGTTTTTCGATTTATATTTAATTAATTACTCCAACGAGTAAAACGGCGGAGTATCTAGTATATAATAATATTATTATATTTGCTTTGACGTTCAAAAGTGCCTTCCTGGTCTATTTGAAATAAATAATTTTGACTTTGACTTTGACTATCGCTATAAATTGAAGACACAAGTTGCGCGGCGTTAAGTAGTCTGTCGAGCGAAGATGTAAGAATGATCCAGAAACAATTGTTGCGAGTGCTTATTATACGGCGCACGTTGTCTTGAGTCAAATGAAGGAAACGATCCGGCGCTACAAGGCGGCGGGTAAATAACCTGCCACAGCTCTAGGCTAAGTGCATTATTGTGGAGTTTAAAACTTGACAGCAAAGGCTCTTGTCACGAGAATAACACATGAGCAATTTTCTATAATACGTTTGTTTCTGTCTACATAATCACGGCTGTTTACTGTTTCATGTGTTAAACGGGTCTAGAGCTCGCTAGTTCTGTAAGCTCTATTACCGACCATAAGCATAGCTCGGGGTCAGTCCTCGGGTCAGGCAAAGTTAGTAATGCAATAGGATTATTAATCGAAGTAGCTTTATTAGGTATGAAGAATAATAGGAGTGCTAGCAGGTTGCCTATTTAATAGTTATGTGGCTGCATTAATGAAATAATTAATAATTTTGTGCTATACGTTTACGATTTTGAAATTATTACAGTTATGTTTATTTACTCCTTTTCTTCGGTTATATTATTAGTTTCCAGCGATGCCATTAATGGGATAGATCCCTAATAGAGGAATGACGCGGCGGGTACAAGCGAGCGACAGCTACACGTAACGTAATTAAATATTAAACTATTGAGAATTGAAATTGCCCTTTAACCTTCGTAGTTAGTGCGATACGTTTCGCTACGAACACTATGAATCACTTCAATAATAGTTACGACTTGGCAAATTGTGCCGTTAATAACAGCGGCAGCGGTAAACTTTATAATTCAATTAATATTTCTCCTCTACATTAAAACACCCGTTTCATAATATTTCTCTCCAAGAACGCTAAAACATGAGATATTATCGCATCTAGGAAGCTATTTCATTAAGAGAGTCTAGCTGTGTCGTCTGACGTGTATGCATTACTTGCTCAACGTTTATTTGTTGAGTGCTTATGACGAAGCTATATTTATGGTATTGAAATGTTCTGATGTCGTCATAATATTTTATTTCAGTGGGGATTGTCGCGTACTCGATGCCGAAGGGCGACAAGCGTAGTAACGGCGTGGAGCTGACGGACATGGTGTACGACGGCCAGTGGGGGGAGGAGCTGCGCGGCGGCCTGGGCCAGCTGGTGGACGGCAAGTTCGGCGGCGACGAGATCCGCGAGGCCGCCAAGAACTCCGCCTGGGTCGGCTGGAGGAACGACTCCCGCCCCAACCCGCCCACCCTCACCTTTGAGTTTGACAAAGTGCGGGAGTTCAGCGCAGTCCATTTGTACTGCAATAATAAATTCATGCGCGATGTTCAGGTACGCACATCATTGTTACCTCGCTATACAAAGTTTCAACGTATTTCAAAGCTCGTGAATATTTTAACGAACTGTCGCGACATTTCAAACTACCTTCAGGTTAAATTTGGATCTTTAGACTGTTTAGGGCCGCGCCGTCACCGCGCCACTATTGAATTAATAAACGATCAGCTAAATTAAAACGATTCGTAGCGTTCGCGAAACTTTGTAACAAACGTATGATTAAAACTTAGAAAAGCCACCGTCACTGGTGGAAATGTCTCTTCGAATGTGTAAAATATTCATGTACTTTGAAAATAATTTGTTCGTTTTGACTAAGTGCTGTTAGAGTCATTTAAGTTTTGCTCCGGCAGGTCTTTTCTGAGGCAATAATATCGTTCTCTATTGGCGGGCGGCACTTCCAAGACGAGCCGATACACTACACGTACGTGGAGGACAACATATTCGAGAACTCGCGCAACGTCAGCATTAAGCTGCACCACCGCATCGGCAAGTGGGTGCGCATCGAGCTGCGCTTCTCTGCCAGGTGGATACTTATCAGCGAGGTCGTCTTTGACTCTGGTCAGTACCACTACCAACACTATCATTACTCGAGTGTTACCTGTGTCTGTGATTGCCACTAACATTAGTTAATGTTAATGTTCTGTTCCAGACGTCGCACAAGGAAACTACACACCAGAAAGCCAGAAACCACCTGCCGGTAAAGACAAGAAGCTGACAACGCTCACCAAAGAGGTGCCGATATCAACAGCGCACCAAGAAGACCCACTGTACGTGGCGATAGTAGTGGGAGTGCTGACGGCCTTAGTGATCTTGCTGGCGGTGGCCATCTTCCTCGTAGTACATAGACATAGACATAGGAAATGTTTCGCCTCGCCGCTGGCCAAGTCCACTGTGTCCCAGAAGCGCACAATCGACAACTACAGCGGGTGCGGCACCTCCATGCTGCCGGAGAACAAGATGATAATAGACTGCGCCTTAGATGTTAAGTCCGACGAGTACCAGGAGCCGTATCAAGCGCTCAAGTGTGCTCCCTACTTTAGCTATAGTACTGTATTGTTGGAAATGAAAGATTTCGTCAAAGATTCTAACACTGCACTCTCAGGTAAGGATTACCCGATTGATCAATTTCAATTTAAAGTTAACAGAACATATATATTGACGTGTGGTATTTGTGAAACAGACAGCTCAAACTACGACTATGCAGTGCCTGAACTGAGCTCAGCGCCGTTGCTGACGAAGCGGCGCCTGGACTCGCTGTCGGAGCGCGCGACCGACCTAGTGGAGGACATCGACACACGCCGCTCTGCGGGCGGGTCCGTGCGCTCCAAGCATAGCACTCGGGTAATATCTTTAATACTACACTACCTATTATTCGTCATGTAGATAGACTAGAAAACAGCACTTTTAATCGATGACAACCAACCAAATCTGAATTCTCTTAGTAAGTTGACACTTAAAATTTTGTTATTTATTTTCAGTCACCGAGTCAACAAGAAGTATTCATAGATCTTAAGAGACGTCTGGAGACCACCAATGTGATAGAGTTCCCGAGACATAGACTGAGAATGATCTCCAAGTTAGCTGAAGGTGCATTTGGCACGGTATGTACCTCATATTCCTAGTTACTATTGTAGATTTTATCTTTAAGGACATAGCGCCATTGGCTTGCGTTCTGTTTTATTGAAGGCCATGTATAAGCGAAGTTCTGCTATTTAATATTATATTGTACTCCTTACTATAATGAAGGAATTAATTAATAACATTTCGCTTGTCTTCCGTTCTAGGTATACGTTGCGGAGGCTGACGGAGTACCCGAGTACAATGGTACGATCACGTCAGAGAAGCGGCTGGTGGCCGTCAAGTTCCTGTGCCACGACGCCACTGTTAAGGAGAGGTATATCATGTATGAGCTTTAGATTTATACATGTTTTTTACATGTCTCCTTCCTTCCTCACCTTACTTCTGTGTGCCGTCTACCTTCTGTGTTTGTCCGTCTTTCCTATCTATTAGATTAAGTCAGTCCACAGAGTTGTGTCACGATTTTTCTTTGTTTAATGAGTTTGCATAATGTACCTGTAATGTGTCATTGAACCGCAGAATACCGAGTAGGTACTCGGTATTGTTACACAACTCTGTAGAATTCTTGTCTTTCATCACGAGAAATCTTTGTTTTCAAAATATACCGTACCGTAAAAGTAATTTTTGAATCAACACTAAAACGAATTTGCCAAACGTATTTTTTGTGTAAAATTAAAATATAAATGAGTCCAATCACCCATACCCAATCCAATCACCCATACCCATACATACATAGATCGGTGACAGTTGCATAGAAATAACTCAAGGTTACTTATAGGGATGAGTTTGAGCGTGACGTGCGTATCTTGGCTGCGTTGTCTTCCCCTCACTTGGCTCGTGTGCTGGGTGCGTGCCGGACGCCGCCCCTGGCCGTGGTGCTGGAGTACTTGGAGCTCGGCGACCTGTGCGCGTTCCTGCGCAACGCGGTGCCTCCCGCCGCGCACATGCTCCTGCACCTCGCTACACAGATTGCAGCTGGAATGCAATACCTCGAGTCACTCAATTTCGTACATAGAGATTTAGCTGCCAGGTTCGTACTATGATTTATAATAGATATTAGCAAATGTTAGTGTTACAAGTCTTTTTATGTCAGATGTGTGATTATTTTATGATATTCATGTAAAATTCGTACTCTTATTTCAGAAACTGTCTGATAGGAAAGAACTTCCAAGTGAAAATCAGTGACTTTGGTACCGACAACGAAGCGTATGCGTGTGATTACTACAAGGTGGACGGTCGGATCCCGCTGCCGCTGCGGTGGGCTGCTTGGGAGTCTGTGCTGAGGGCCAAGTATACCACCAAGAGCGATGTCTGGGCCTTCGGGGTCACTCTGCATGAGATCTTCACCCTGTGCAGACGAAGGCCTTACGAACATTTGACTGATAACGAGGTACAATACAGTGGCTAACTAATTAGCTGTTATCGTATCTGCTAGTGCGAGGTAGAACGAGTAGTAACGAGGTACATGTTGCGCAGGTGCTGGAGAACCTGTCGCACCTGCAGGCGGACGACGGGCTGTTCGAGTGCGTGGACCGCGCGGCCGGGTGTCCGCGCGACGTGTACGACCTCATGTGCGAGTGCTGGCGCCGCGACGAGCTCGAGCGCCCCACCTTCGCGGAGATCCATCTCTTCCTGCAGCGCAAGAGCCTCAACTATGCGACCACGTGATCCTGGCATTTACCATGCCCCAACATTTACTCGGGCATGAGTTATTAACGAACGAGTCGGAGCAAAAGTTGAGAGTTGGAACTGAGTGCGATGGGACAGGGCTGCGCCTGCTACAACATGCAGCCCGCTGAGACACACGAAAGTGCCGAAATGGCCACTAGGTTTTGAATAAAGTAGTAGGTTTTGGTGTGTTCACGGGCCAACCGACGGAGATATCTTAATTCGATAGAATATTTACTTAACCTATATCTATCATACATTTATTAGTATTTAAATCAAAGTAGAAATGAGTAATAATTGTGTGGACAATACAGTGCAATAAAGAAATCTCCAGTCGACGCCTGTGGGACCTTCGTACTCAGCCTTTGCTCCGAATGTTCGTAGCCTCGTGATCGTAGGGAGGCGAGGAATGCTGCTGTCTGGCGCGCTGGTTTTTGTACTTAATAGAAATTCTTGTTAGGTGGCTTCACACGTCCGATCGGCTTCATGCACGGCTTTGTCGAATGCTCTGGTTTGTAAAAGTAGATGGGCCGCGCCAGCCAGTAGCATTCATGTAGTGCGCGTGGTCACGGGGCGTACTGTCAGTTCGTCGTGATGTGATTTATTTGGCAGCTCATGAACTTTACACCGCTCTTAGTCATTGGTGAATAGATTATAGTTTTATGTGTACTGCGTAACTTTACGAGTGAGCTACGTATAATAGACATAAGAAATGATCTTCCTTCTCTCTGCCCCCTCACTGGCCGTCAGTGTTGTTGTTTAGATACTTACTTTACATGGCACCGTATGCTTCCTATACTGTAACAATGACGATAATGTTCAATTACATCCAGATTCTTCCGCGTAGAACATGGTACTAAGTCTATCCTGAAAGGTAAAGTTACCAAATCGAATAGTCATTTATTTTCGTACAACACTTCATTATAAACAATAAACTAGGGCATAATTACTGTAATAGTAAGGTGTTAGTAAGTAATAATTGCAACTGAATCGAATAAATCAAACTCTGTTAGTAATAATTAAAGATATATAGCTGTTGAGATTTGTCTATTTTCCGTAGTTTGCTGTGTTGAAGTTAGATCGAGCAGTTGTTCTGACAATATATCAGGCGGGGCCGCCGGCCGCGACCGTTGTTGCGTTTAGATACATGCGATGACTCCACCGAAATGAGATTCGTTTTATATTGTAAACTTTATTTATTCTTATTTACATTTTATATCTTTACATCTTTATTTATTAGAATAACTTCTTGTAAATCATATTGTTATACAACTTTATCTAAGGTGAAAATGACTATCTATTTTGTTTGTATAAGCTTAGTATTTTTATAGACTTGTTGACGATCATGCGTGTATCCGAACGTAAGCTTTATAGTGTTATCACTAGTTCTTACGTTCCCCTTTCGTGGACCTAAACGGCTTAATGTAATGGGCCTAATAAATTAAGCACTAATTAGATGTAAGCGAGCGATATTTAGGTTGCAAATTAGTAAAGTTTGAATCTCGATGGCCGCTGCGTATATGACACCCAATGTTATATTTTTGGGAAGACTATTTATAGCACAAATAACGAAATTGAAAAAATATATCTTAATATTCTTCTATGAATTTATTGATTTCGCGTTACTTATGAAAAGCAATACTCGTATGTACTTACAACATTTTAATTACTATAGCCTATAGCTGATAAAGTTCGTTGTTAAGATAATATATTATGATTGTGAACGACTCTACTGATTATTACCACAATACTTAATTTATACTTTACGTGGAATTGTAGACTTACTGTGAGGCTGTCTAGTGTAACATATTTATTTATTTATAATTAATAAAGGCTAATCTGTACTTTCCGTAATAGATATTTTATTACAAAATCAACGACCTAATACTATTGTTGAGTTATCTAGATACAAGCAATGAAATAAACAAATTAACTTATGACGTGATAATTATATTATATTATAAAGAATTGCTAAGAGTAAGTGAGAATAATTTATAGGATATACACGAGTGTTTATAGAGGCAGTGTGACATATTAGCCTTGTTACTTAACTATACAGTAAGCGACTTGTTCGGGTGTCTCGTGCGCAGCGGCTGCGTACACGGAACCAATGTTAATTAGGCTAATCGAACACATAGAGGTCTAAATAATTTCTAAGTAGACGACTATCGTACACTAAGATACGTTACTTTCAATCTGGCCTTAATTTGTTTGTTAATTACTACTGTCTAGCTGATAGTACAGATGAGAGAAAGAGTAGTTTTGTAACAAAGTCTCATTCCCTCATGCTAATGTATCGATAGTTAGTAACGTTAGGCACTAATAATAATAATGTACAATAAAACACCCTCTCTGCCTTAGTGATGCTATTCTTACCCTAATGCTATGAACGGATATCAAGTTAGAAGGAAATTATAATGTATGTTGTAAATACGAATTCTTATGGCTGATGTAATATATCGAGCACTATGGAAAACTTTAATTCCTAACAATGGTCCAAACTTCACTCGCTTTTTTATTTGTACTATACGATTATACAATTTCTATATAGATAAAGAAATAATGTTAGTCTAGAAATACAACTTATGCTTTAATTTTTATTTTATAGATGTATAACTTGTATTTGTCAAAATGCTTAATTTTCATAATCAAAGTTTTATGAAAAAGGTTGATACCAAATGCAGTATTTTTATTTTATACTCTACATCTTTGTACCCAAATAAAAGCAATAATCTAATGGCTTTGTTTTTCATTTCGCCCCACTTATCAGCAACATGCGTGTTGCAAGCTAGCCCTCCGTACGACAAAAACAAAGTTTCTTTTTCTTCTTTCTCTTAGTTCCTGAATGGTTACTCTTTGTGAATACATATTTACAAACACTTCTCTTATCGAGAAACTGCTAGTAACAACTTCCTTTATGAAGATGAAAACAATTCGAGCCGAGCGAAACTGGATAACAAGATCGGAGCAATGGCTCACTCGAAAATGGGACGGATAAGGTATCTGGTGCTTAGTGTGTGTCTGCTACAAGCCGCGCTGGCGGTCAAAGTTAAGGTAGTGATGCATTCCGACCAGGAGGACTCCAAGATGGAGGAGGAGGACAGTACGCACACTGAGTCGTGGGACAAGAAGAGGCTCGACGTCACCATGCTTCCCTTCCTTAAGACTCGGAAGCACGGCGACGACAAACAGATTGAGTACGACGAAGAAAAGCCTACCACTGAGAAACAAAAACAGCAACACCCAAACGAAATGATATTTCCCTTAATTTACCACCAGAGCCACGTCAACAGTATGTTTAAATTCGGTGAGAATTGGTATACTTGGTCTACTGAGAAAAGAAATGACGGTTCAAAAGCTATAAATTACTACATATGCTACGATGAACCTAAGCGTTGTGACGACATAGGCTGGGTAAGACAATCTTCAATAACGACACGTTGTATCCCACTTGTTTCTTATGTGTTCATTATCTGTACAGGAACGAACGGACGCGCTGCCAAAATGCGCTTTCCAAATAGATTCACTACTACCGGATGATCGAGGCTGCATCAACAGTTTCGGCGTGGAACCCCATTCAGGAGGCATCTGTGACGGTGCTGAACAGATGAAAGTACGTCCATAGTTATTCTTTACGTTCATATTACTGGATAGTACGACAAAAAATAGGCCCAGCGAAAAATAAGGAATATGTTACCAAGTGTTCTAATGATGTGAATGCAAATGCGAAAAAGGAGGAAATAGGTTGTGAGAACTACGGTTCGTATCGAACTAAATATGTGGTTTCTACTATTAAGAAAATCCTCAGTAATAATAATAATAGAGAGCCATTTTTACATAAGTGCTTACAAAATTATTTAGATATTTTGTTGTAGTCTTTTTAAAATAACTGCTAGATTATATTGAAATGACATTTTCGACAGGTTACTGAAATAGTACGTGCATGTGGTCCCCGCATTCGTTCCTTGTGGCGTTTCATTCGTGTTGGACGCCGGCCCGCCAACGCGGCTAAGCCGGCTGATGTCAATTCACTAATTTGTGAAGACGAGGAAGAATGCTTTATAACAATCGAATACAGGGTGAGTATTATTTCTCTCTAAGTTAGGTACTGCGTACGAGAAAGGTCATTACGGCAGATGATGCGGCCGTGATGAACTCACGTAGAAGTGTTCGTACATTCTAAACATTTATTTTATATGGCTAGGTTTTATTCTCTTTTCTGACGCCAACAGATACATCACGATCGAATCACATTTTCTCTGCACGAGCCAACACGAGGGCAGACTTTTAAGAGCGTATTAAAACGCGAGGTCCCAGCAGAGGAAGAAAAGGTTTCACCAGCAACCGAAGTACATCCTCGGGTCGTGCATCGGAAAAAGGTGACGAGGGAAGAAGAACCATCCAGGAATGGTAATAAGAAGTTCCACTTGAAAAGTAAAAGCAAAGCGGAGGGAAAGGGGATTGTGAAGGAAAGGAACGACTCTGGCACCTACGCAAACCGAAGAGCAGCTAAGAACAAAATAAAGGTAAGAGAAGACCTCTCTGAAGATATTTCCGATTAGGGTTCCCGTTTGTCTGGGCAGCACGGTTCTTGACACTCACGTCGCAGGCTAAGTATTCGACTAGTGCCAAGAACTTAGACATTTTTTGTACAATAATATTATTTCATGCAGTTTGAATAAATTAAAGTATGACTTTACAATATTGTTATCGGTGTTTCATTTATTTCGGCGTTCGGCGATAAATAAAACGACAGAGTAGAATAAAACGAACTATATATATTAATGTATAGTTTCGCTTAATAAATATGCATTAGTTCTTATATTTTTTAAATTTCATTTTGGGTTGTTTTTGTTTATGATCTTTGTTGTTTACAACGTTGTGATTGTAAAACTTCTTATAGTCGACGTTTTTGTATGCGAACGGCTTCACGTCGTTATCTACTTTCTTGGTGTTGTTGCTCGTTAATTCCTGCTTAACGTTAGCATTGGTAGTGAGGTCAACTGTTTCCTTTGGTTCCACCTTCTCAGCAGATATTTTCCTCTTGCGTTGTTGAGTTTTCTTTTGTGTGTCATCATTAAGTTCAGGTTCAATCTTCACAATCGGCTTAGCATTATTCTTGTCTTCGTTTTCGATCTGTGTTTGCGCTTGCTGTAGTTTGGCAAGAACTTCTGCTTTAATCAACTCGTTGCCCTTGCTAATAGCCGCCACCTTTGCTTCTTTTTCTTTGTATTCCTTCATCTCCTCCAGCTGTAGAAATACAGAAGCTTATTAAAATCCATACAAAGTGAGATGAAACTACGTATGAATAACTGATCTAATGTGGTCTTAAGTCATGTTCTCGATATCAAAGAAACCTAATTGTTTTTAGCCCTTTAAAAAAAAGCTGATGGTTTAGTCAGAAATCGAAGCCGACTATTTCAAATAAGTCTACTACCTGTTTGATTAAAACTAGTTATGTAGTTTTAACTCAAAAGTAAAAGTGACTGAACGAATGTCACAGCCAACCAGTTTAAATTGTCCTACAGGCTCGCAGCGAGACACGACACAGACTTCCGCCAGCTCCTACCACCAGTTGGATGAAAAATGCCCCGACCATCAAACGACATAAATGGCATCCCTTTGGAGAGACGAAATCCATAAAATGGAATCCCTTAGACTGATTTTTAAGAATCAATACACCTCTCAACTAATCTTTTGTTTGTGCGTTTAATCGTAGAACAAATTTTCGACTACCCCCACTATTTCTAACCGCTCTGTTCGATTTACTTATGACATGGTTATAGCATTTCCCAGAATAGGCAGCTAGAATAACTCGATTGAACTCTGATAATATTTATTTCACAAGATTTTCATCAAATTGTTCTCGTGTGAAATGGAATACCTAAAACTTGTAAGAGATATTACTATAACATTAATTTCGACATGAGTCCCTACAATAAACAACGTTAACCCAGATGAAACAATCATGTTTTTTTGAGTTGTCATCTATAAGTTTTTGATTTATATTTTGTAAACGAATGCTAGTAATAGGACAACAAGTCCTCAAGTCCTACACAGGCCTAGAACCAACGAGTTGGCTGCGACATACATACACATTTTAAAACAACTGTACCTGAGCTATGGAACGATACTTTCTGTATCTGTCGTATGGCGGAATAAATAGTTGAGCATCTGCGTTCAAATCAGAAACCTGAAAAGAAAATAAAAAAAATGTCAACATGAAAGGAAAACGTTAGTTTCATAAATTTTGAAATAAAGTAGAACTATTTAGATATAGTGCATTAACATTTAGCTGATGACTAACTAAGTACAGCAAGTGCATTATCACTTGCTCATCACTTCAACGAATTATTACAAGTGCTGTCATGTGGTATTTAAAATAAATTAACATCCTAATTGATTTAGCTAAAACTACATGCTAGATATTTTGAATAAATCTACCAGACTGACTTTAAAATAATCTGATCTGATTTATTAGAAAGAGAAGTTGGTAAGTAAAATACTTTCATGTAATAAAATGCCTTTGGGGCCACGGGCGCATAGAGAGGGGACTCTAGGCGCCCACCCAGTGACCCCAGGGAAGACGGCGGCACAGTGGTCACGTGCTGCCGTGTAATTTGCACAGTGAGGCTAATGGGAGATACGCGTCTCCTTAGGGATGTGCCGTAATAGGCGTTGCATCGTGGGGGCTCCGGAGCAGGTCTACTAGAGGACCCGGTGCCCCTTACAGGTGCTGAGGGTGGCCACCGGGGTGGTTTTAGTGAGGTAAAAATCCCACACTCCCTAGTCTTTTATCCCCAGAAAACTAGTCGCCTTTTGAAGGTTTCCCCCCCTCAACAAAAAAAAGGTATTTTGGTAAAAAAAAATAATAACTTACAATAGTTCCATATGATATCAAATTTCCCGGCGAGAATGCTTCAATCTCGGGCGCCGTGTTGTTATACTCGGTGTCCAACAGCTCAGCGGCTGAGTCCAAGTTGATCGGTTGTTCGTCACTGTAATACAATCATTATTATTCACATGTTATAAGGTTGACATTCGTATACTTTGATTGTTACCGCTGCACTGCGCCCTAGTTAGCGAGGGGGGAAACCGGTTGGTGCACTCTCTGTCAGTCTGCCGTCAACACTCATGGCGACAACTGGTGTAACTGGCGTATATACGAAAATATTAAATAGGAAATTGTATTGATTTCGGGCGTTAGACATTAATGTGAACTCATATTCTTCTCGGCCCCCATTTCGGTACGATTTGTAAGGTGTAGTACAACGGTTACGTACAATCTACAATGTTTTTACTCTGGTTAGTATTTCTGTTTGATTAGTAAATGGTGCATATCTTAATGATTACTATAAGTAGGCAGTCATTTTAGAACAGATCTTTATATATTTTTATAATTCGATGCAGTATAAGTGGCAACGTATGTGGATATGGAAAAGTGCAGAAAAAGTGAGCAATTAATACTTATTTAAAATATATAATATGTTGCCCTAACCTGGTTTCATGTTGAAACTAATCGGCTAATGTAATATCTATATACAGTAGAATCCGGTTATAACGACTGCCAAGGGACTGGTGACTTTACGTCGTACTAACCGGAAGTCGTATTAAACGGACATAAAAAAGTTTGTTTTTATATAACAGATATTACATTTAAATGTCCGTTTAGGTGATGAGCAGATAAAAAAACTCATTTTAATCAAAATAGTTAGTTATTTATTAATTATTCAAATTATGTAAGGATGTGTAATGTACGTACATAATGTACCGCTTTCTTATATGGAAGTGTAAATCTATTCTAACAACTTTACATTTAATGCAAAAAGTCTGTAATTTTTGTTTATTTCTGGTTTTATTCGCGTTTTATCGCGTCACTTGGATTTACCTACAAATACGTACTGCCATAAAATAAACAGTCAATTTCCAATCAGAGGCGTCGCGCGGGGCGATAGTTGAGATAGCTATTCATTTATTTCATTATTTTCTATGAATTATTTGTAAACACGGTCGTCGTTGTGTCGTTGTAACCGGACAATTATGTGTGAAATTCGGTCGTTAAAAGCGGAAGGTCGTTGTAAGCGGAGTCGTAATAAACGAATGTCTATTTATGCAAGTTTATACTAAAACCAAACAAATGCCTAAACTTTCGTCGCTAAAAACGGTTGGTCGCTATATGCGAAGTCGTACTAAAGGGACTACACTGTATCACTATATATATCTACACATTGATGCAATAAATGATTTGAGTTTGAGGATAAGTTATTAAACAGTGGTACCAAAAGTTTGATATGTGTGTCACAGTGTTAGTGTCAGACACTTGTAAAATGGTCCTTTTTCCCTGAGCAATATTATGTGAAGTATATTATAATAGTCTGTCGTTATATTTGTTTTTATGATATCGTCAAGTAAGTACTCTTTCATACTTATTTATTTTTCTTGTATGAGACACACACCCTTATCTTTTTAATGGTATAACATATAAATAAATGATATTGATTCATTTATATTTAAAATAGACTTGTGTCAGGCCACCGCCACTCGGCCGTACCTACAGCGATATATGCCTACAAATTCGTGTGGCGCCGGCTCCACGTCGACGGACGGGGTGTCCCTGCTCAGTGCTCACGCGTAGAGGTCGGACGTATTTTTGGTGGAACTTTTAATATTATCATTTAATACAAAATTAGTTTAAAATAAGAGAGAATGGCTGGCTTAAAGTATTGCTCGTTTGATGGATGTATGTCAAGACAAAAGGACAAGGGATTGTCATTTTTTTCATTACCTGCAGATGAGAAAATGTAAGTTCAAATTTATTTTAAAACTGTGAAACTACCTTTACATTCTTCATATTACTAACATTAATTAGTTACTTTGTTGATACTTACTAATAATATGGACTCATGTCTGAATTTAAGGAATTTGTTTTTTATAATTACGAGAGCAACTTGAAAATGTGATTTTTTGTTTGTTGAGATTTTTTAACGATTATGGTGTCAAATGAAAGGCCTAGGTCTATAACTATTTTATCCGTTTGACTCATATAAATGGGTCAACGCGTTACGAAATTAGAAGAATTAAGAATCGTAAAAATGTAAACAAACCAGAAAATTTTTATGTTTTTGTTCCACAACTTTTTAATTAATGCAAAATGTAAATGTTCCCTACAATTACGAGTTTCTAATCGCAGACTACTAACTAGGTATTATTATCTGTGTATATCTTGTAAATTAAATAAAAACAGTCCCTACTTCAAAACTTATTTTTATTTCAATGAGTATCTATAATGAGTACTACTTGAGTTGAGTTTGTTTTCATTTTTTTTATTACAAATGAGATGTAAAATTCGTTTTAGTATCTACCTGATTGACTGAGTAATCAATCATACGCATCAAACGTAAGATAGAATAGGTGGTCAAATAGGTAGATAGATAGACGATGAATATTATAGTAGTAGTAGTACCACGTAGTACTACACTACACTACAGTACAGTACCACAGAATAATAAGTAATGTAACGCAACGCATCGGCGAGCCCACAACCCTAGCGAAACGAGTACGAATACGTATTACGTCACTCAGCGCCAGACAGCGACAGAGCTACGAGTTTGAAGAGAGCGGCAATACTACTACTACAATAGGTGAATATCTCGGTAGGTAAAAAGCGCTTATGCGAGCTGAATTGAACTTTATTGCTTAGTAGCAAGAGTCTCTTATAAGTTTGAATTGTTGCGGGGAGTGGTGCTTCTGTTTACTTATTATTCTGTGCTTGTGTGCATCGTTTATGTACATTTTAACTAACCAAACTCATCGCTATTAGGTTAAGTATGGTACCAATATTTCACAAATTGATTATTAATAGATGCTGTCAGTTTACTGAATAGAAATTAATAGTATGAGTATTGATAGGTCGTCGTCTCCACACTAGTCATGTAAAGATCCAAAGAGACGTCAGACAGGCAGACACTATCTCGTCCAAACTGTGTACGCAGGTCTTGGAAGATGTGTTTAATAATCTCGATTGGGAGAATGAAAGCCTTTCATTATCAGGTTATCCTATTGGCTATCCAATCATTGATTCGCTGATGATATTGTGTTATTCGCTAGTCATCCAGAAGAGTTTCAGACTATGGTACATGATCTGTACGACGCATCATTAGATGTAGGACTAGAGATGAACCTTAGTAAGATTAAGACCATGGGTAAGGTTAAGCAAGCACGGCGAGTATAACTGTAAAAGGTAAGCCGACAGCGAGTCAGCATATTTACCTTGGTCAAGAAGTTAGACTTTGGAAATAAAACCAGGTAACAGAAATAAGCAGGTGGATCCACCTAGGATAGGCGACCTTTGTAAAGTTGGACTTCCTTTTATATATTGACAGTCAGAAAGCACGTATCTTCAACCAGTCCTTAGTTATGGGGCCGAGACTAAGTTGACAACAAAAGCTATCCTTTAGACTAACGGTTACTCAAAGTGCAATGTAACGTAGGGTGGTAGGAGTAACTTTGATAGATCACAAGACCAATAAATGGTTGAGGAAACAAAGTATCAGACATAGTCAAACGAACAGCCAAGCTGAAATGGCAGTGGGCGGGACACATAGCCCGTAAACACAGCTGGTGCAAGGATCCGCCGCCACTCGTGGTACAAGGAGCTGTTGGAGTGGTGCCCGTTGCAACATAAACGTTGGTAGACCGTAGATGCGATGGCACGATGACATCAAAGAGGTGGCGGGACAAAATTGGATGCTAACAGCTCAAGATAGGACCAAATGGAAAGAAATGAAGGATGCCTACAGCAAATTGGTGCTCAAGATGATGATGTCATTGGTAGTCAGAGAAAACTACAGAAGTGTTGTGATATATCTGTCACGTCTTTCAGTATTATTACATTTCTGTAAACCTTGAACGGTTGAGATAGGTTGTAGGCAGATTTTGTTTACTTCGCTTTCTTAATGGATAATATAACTACATAACTGATTAGGATTTGTTACTACTTTTCCTGAATGACCTTACAATAAAGCCTCTACTCATACGAACATCCCCTTATTAAACAGTGCTTTGATCTAAAAATTATAGAATATACTTCCGAAATAGAAGTTAATAATAAGTAGACAACCTGGTCTCATGGTATGAATGTCAATAATTCTTCTATCAATTTTACTAGCTAAAGTATTGTTGCTCCTTTATGCTTCACTTCTACTCCATGAACAAAGGTAACTCAGACGGAGTGAAAAATTATTATTAGCTTTTTATACGTTCTACAAAAGGTCTGTCTATTGGCAGTAGAACTATTGCACTTCTGAAGAAAATGTGCAATAAGACCATTTCTCGGGCAGTGAATCATGTTCGTGATAGAACATCAGACGGATAGAGACTAAAGAATATATAGTGATCATCTTTTACTGCAGTTTAACACAAAACCAGTGGTCTTATGAGATCAGTTACTATAGAAATAATATCTTACTTATTTGTAATCAGATAGATAAGTATTGCTTTTTTGGTTAATTAGGTTAAGAAAGCAGGGCGACTAAAGGACATGCGTGGTTGTGAAGAAAGCTGAAGAAGCGGTGGCATGATATGGTTACTAGGCAGTTATCTAAAACTAAGTGCACATACAGTTAACTAAGCAAATGGTTGATCTACAATCACGATACAATTTTGTCTAAGTATGATCTTTCATAGAATACGTTTGAAGAAAATTGCCAAGTACATAGTTTAGGGACTTCAAACAAAGTACACATGCAAGCACTAAGTTTTTTCTTAAGTTCGTGCGAATTATCACTTTAGTCAATTCAAATTAGGTATTACAGTTTTACACAATTTATTTCGAACATGTGTCCAGTCATATTTTTATGTTCGAAGAAAAATCATAGAAGGGTTAGGAGTTAAATTGAGAGTTTTTTATCACAAAATCTTTATTTTCTCAAACGCTGTATCACTTATTATGTACTACAACTACAACAATGACATACATGAAGTACCTAACTAACAAACAAGAGTAACAAACAGTGCGTGGAATGTGTGGTGCGCTAAGTACGGCACATTTACCTGTAGTCCGTGTAATGTGCGAAGTCGTGTACCCCATACGACGACAGCGGTTGCAGCGATGTGTTCATAATGCTCCTGATACTTGTCGGCATTTGATACAGTTGCGGCTCGTTCGGCAACTCGCGACACTAAATATTATCTCATCTCAATGTCACTTAACAATAACAGCCTCGTTACATAACAGGCTTGTTCTACACGTCAAGGAAGAAATTTTCAATTTCGAAATTCTCAATAATACGCGTGATTTGTGTGTGACACAAACCTAACAACACATACAATGTTAACCTAATACATATAGCTAATGATTTTGTATAGTGTACCTATTACAGATCTTTTACATTCTCAAATTATCACATTTGTGTGAACTTCACACTTACCTATTCTATTTTAATTACAAATACAAAACAAATTTATACAAATTACAAATATCAGTTCCTTAGAATGTACATTATTGACAATATTAATTACTTTTTTGGTCATGTGACCGTTTCTAATACTTTGGCCTGTTCTCTGGTTCATCAGAGTTTTAATATAGACTTAGAACTCGAACTCCAAACTAACAAAAGCGCCAGGCATCTTGGATTTGCCTGGCTTTTATATAAAATTGTATTAAATTTATACATTAATATATTTATACTATTGAATGAGTTGTCTCTTACTAATAATTTGAGTAGTAAACGGTATCATTGTACCTTGGGTACTTAGGCCAATGTCTCTGTTGGAATGTAGGTGTTATGTACTGTGTGCAAGTTTGCCTGCTTTCATTGAAACGTACCGACAGGAGCATTCTATGTATAGTGATCAGGTTTTGTTTCACGAATGGGGGCATCGGATGGCAGACCGCGTTTACACCTTGCATTTCTCGCGGCAACGTCTCGGCGAGAGCTAGCAGCATGTGGTTTGGGAGAAGATACCTGTTGGAAAAACATACATGTTGTTATTTATTATATCACACAAAACAGATTCTGAGTATCCGAATTTTAAGTATTATGTAATGAAACTAAATATTTTGTAACTGTAATTGTTATCAGCCAATGATAATGTTATGTTATTATAATGTCTATAGCAATTAAATATCAATCTCACATTAATTTGTGGTTTCTTTCATAAATGGTCCTTAGATAAGGTCGAAAATAGTGTAATACTATTTATTATTGTAAGTACAAAATACATGTGACGTTATGTTAACATCACTCTCCAGACAAAATGCTAAATATTATATTGATTTCATTTTCTGGATTTTACGAACGATTTGAAGAGTTTAATTATTTCACATGTCAATAGGGTCATGCTTATTACATGGTACACATTACTGGCAAAAAGCACCTTATGAACATGATGGCACAAATGAAATAGGGGCTGGGCACGACACAGCAAAAAATACTAATGTTCTTTTGCAACGAGGAATACTTACGTTGTACTTTCGTCAAGCAAGCGGGCCTGCGCGTCTCGCCATTTATACAACATTTTAAGAGCCGCCATCTGCTGCGAGTTGAAGGATTTCTTGGAGCGCACGTACAGCGGAATGTGGCTCGTCTCAGTCACCACCTCCTTGTTGTATGTCTGTAACATAATAATGCATTAGATTTTTAAATATTCTCCTATATAAATACTCTTTGTACACGGGACGGATCCTCGAGAGAAAACCCAAGCGGGGTTTCGTTCTTTTTGTAGAAGAAAAAAGTTGAGTTGTAGAAGGAAGACATTGAATTAATAGAATAGTTACTTAGGCTTTCGTTTAGCCGTTTATTTCGTTTTAATTAGGGACGTTCCGACTGATAATAATGACGAATTTCAATAAACGAAATGAACAAAGCTATTAAGCAGTAAGACCTCGCAATACTTACAGCGCCACAAATCTGTCGGCTGTTCTCAAACACGGAGAGTAGGAGGTTCGGCTGTCCATTCTTCAAAAGTTCTGCCTTCATCTGTCTCCAGATGTAGAGCAGGTAGTGGGTGTCCATGCGAGCGTAGGTTATCAACTCGGCGGGCAATGGGCGCATCCGCCAGTCTGCTAGCTGGTACCTGAACAAAAGTAATAGAACACGTTAGTATTATTCTTGTTATTGGTGTACAGCAGACGCTCAATGTGTCTTCGTCCAGTTTTCTTAGTTAGAAGTATCGTCAATACTGATCTGGTGACATTGTCATGTCGCTCTTAGTACAAAAAGAACCTTAAAGTATCAATTCCAACACAAATAATAATATAAAGAAAAATGAACTCACTTCTTGTCGGCATCCACTTGGCAATACTTCATTAAGAGGTATTTAAGTGATAGTCCTGGCAGGCCGAGTACTGTAGCAGCCTGATGTGTGTCAAACATACCCACTAGGTACACACCGAAATCTCGCTGCAACCATATCACGTCATGCTCCGCTCCATGGAACACCTGAGAGAAAAATAAGATTCATTAATGAAACAGTCTACAATCTGGCCGTATGCTGGGCAAAGGTTTCTTCTTATTTTCAAATAACAAGTAATCATTATTCAATTCAAATAACATTTTGAAAAAAAGTTGCCCATACTATGATTCCTTCTAGTGCCGTGTGTGTCTTTACAAACACAACGTTTCGTTCGGGAATCGAACCCGCGCCAAGTCGTGCAGCAGCCAGTAGCCCAATCACTGCGCCAACCGTGCAGTAGATTTCTACGGATTTCATAATATTTTTCTATATAATATCATAGTGTACAGTTACATAACTTCTTGTTGTAATAAGAATTATGTTTACGTGCATACAAGGTTCTCGTATTACAACCCTTTATTACAAGGGTTGAAAGGAAGACTTACTTTAATCTTCTTAGGATCAGTGAACGCCAAGTTAAGCTTATGAATGTGTTCGCGAATGGCCAGAGCGTCGATAATAAAGTCACCGCCCTCCGTCGTCGTGACCTGGATCAGACACGTTATTCCTGCAAAACAAAATTATTCAGTCAGTATTTCATATCACAACAGTTTACCCCCTATACAGTAACAACCTAGGCACAGTCTAACAAAAGAGTATTTATTTTTGTAATCAGACATTACAGATAACTATCAACCAAACAAAGAAACAAATCCATTAGCTTCATTAAAGATAGCTCAGACTGGCGTAATCAATAACATACAATGCTATTGAAAATTAATTTAATCAATATACAAACAAAGAACTTAACAGTTCACTACAATTTTCATCTAAAGTATTTGCCAAGCTAAGACGTTAATAAACAAGTTATTTTAAATTCAACAAAATAAGGTCGCATTTCAATTGGTTGCGACTGCGAATTTAAAATGAAATAGTCTGGAATGAAAATAGGGTTATTGACCTTGATATGTCCTGTAGGAATGATGTTCGAGGTCGATGGCCAGCTCGTTCACAGTGTTCAAGTGTTCGACGAGGGCGTCGAGCTTAGCTTCGGTGTCCACGTAAGTGAACATCGTCTCTTCGAGTGGTGCGGGATAAGCCAAGGGTTCGACATCGGGGTCGATGAACTGCGACGGCGGGTGGTATAGATCCAACTCAACTTTATATGGGTGTTCATACCTGAAAATTTTGTTAATATTAGTTTCCTTTGTTTTATTCTAAACTTAAAGCCTATAAAATTCAATAAGTTGTTAGCATGGTTTTGTATTCAAATCTCATTCCATGATTTTACAAGTTAGAGGTCCTTGCTCTTTGTACCTACTTTACAGAAAATATACCTAGTTTTCTTTAATTTGGATGGTGATTCGTGTTTAGAAATCTAGTAGTTTGTGTATTTCAAAGTGCGTAATTATAAAATTATGCAGAATGCAAGTAGCAACTATTTAAACACATGAATTGTTCACCCGGCGTCCATTCCTGTAACCTTTCATCATGCACTTAATAGGCATCAACTATCAAGATTGATCGTGTCAATTTAAAGGCTGGCGGATGGCGAATTGATAGCAATTTATTGCAAGCACTGATGTGGTCAATAGGTTAATATGTAAAATGCAACCAGTTATTACAAGCAGCATTGAGTTCAATAATATCTGGTGCTTCTCATGATACTTAATTGGATACCAATATCGAGTGCAAAGTTACTGGGAATGTTTACGAACATTATATAAGGTCCCACTTCAGTCAATTCATGTACTTTGTAGATACCTAAATAAATTCAGCGCATCTCTGATACGCTATTAAGTTCATTAGCTAGTGTCTCAATTACAGTGACCGTAAAGATCGGTTTGTGTTTAATTAGCACAAGAATTTATTTATACAATACCTAACCAAATACCTTATCTATACCTAAATATCCTCAAAAATACTATTGAAAAAGAAGGACAATTTAAAATACTTTGATCTTATCTGGCTCAGGCATCAAGCCCTCTTGAAGTATCGCTCAAAGCAATAAATAACTGGTTTCTATGGAGAATATCTATTTCATAGGTCTTAAGTATCCGTACCATACAAAATCACATGGAATATAATAAAAATATCGAACGGTCTCACACTATTACGCTGATTGTTGAAACTTGATAATATTACAATTACGAGTGTAAACAGACCCTCCTCCAATTTAATACTTAATAAATGGAATTTACTCGCACAATAACTTTGAAGACCAATAAAATGGACTATACAAGTACCACGAGATTCAATACAGGTGCTATTTGCAGCAGTAACAAGAATATAAACGGCGTTGATGAATTGTAGCATTGTGGATGCATAGTAAATTGCAGACCCATCCGGCATGCAGGTCCACCGACATATTATTCAATTTAATCAATTTTGTTACCAATTTACAACCAATTACGGTCAATATAGACATTTGCACTCACCCAACAGCCTCGCCTTCTTCGTTGTATAAAATATTCAAAGCCAACGGCTTGATGTTGTTTGGTTTGTCCGATATTTTTGGCACCCACAAACTCTCAGAATTATCGATAGTGTCCTTAAAGTTTATTTGAGGTCGAGTTATATTTTTAGCGCCGATAAATGTTGCAGAGCCAACCTGGAATACAAAAGTTAAGTTAGCAAAATATAACTAATGTCTTTATGATTGAATTCTAGACTAGACGAATAACGTGTATAGGTATAAAAGTTAGGGGTAGCGTCATAAAAACCTTCTAGTAAAACGAATAGAGAAAAATATCAAACGTACGAAAATAATCACTAGGGTTTATTTTGACGTATGCTTATCGTACAAATATTATAAGATAATGATAATGACTATATTACGGCTTGTTACTTGTTATTAGTGAGCGACCAACTAATACTTGATAGATTACAGAATGCCATTATTATATGATGACTCTTTCAGACAGTTGTATATCATTTGATCATTAATGTTTTTGGAACAGGATTTCTATAGGAAACCATATCTTAATGAAAAACAAAATTAAAGTACAGTCATTACAATTTATTGTGTTTGTGAATATATATATATATATCTCTTTTATTTTAGTTGTTTACTACAAATGTGGGATATATACATATACGCTCTATGTAATAGATGGCTGACAGCACCCAGTTTACATTTGACCCTAATATAACAACAGTGCATTTCTAAATTTCACTTTATACTTGACAAGGGCATCGAACCCGAGACCTTGAGCATAACAATCGAGTCTGCGTCTTAAATAAGTGTCTCGTCGAACAAAAATAACAAAGAGCAAGATTTTTATCACAGAAGGTTTGCATACAATTTTCCGGGCAGGAAAACTGGTGAAGTGCTCTCTTAACTACTAATCAATGAAGCAAATTGGTGGATAAGGTTGGTATCGAAGACGGTGTAGCGCCACGGCTGGGCACCGGCGCGCTATCAACGTCTTTATCACCGCCACCACAATTAACGAGGCCGCATCCTCATATCCTGCCGCTCAAGGCCACGACCTTATTCGAGACTTTAATGCACTAAATATATATCTATAGCACGTGTTCGAAATATGTGACTGTGACGAACCGAAGGTGATTGGGGTTGCCACTAGAGGAAACTCCTAACATTATTCATTCAATACCTAGATCATTATGTATATAACGCATTAGGTACATAAACATTGTTGTCAGTTGCATGAACCAGTTGATATCTAAGGGTAAGCACAGTTCCGTCGTTAATTCTTTATTATTTTTTGATCAAACGACTATAAACGTTTTCCTTTCATAATTTGTTTTATAGCGGTTATATTTTTTATCTTCATTGTTCTGGTACAACCTTGTCTTATAATACAAAACGCTCCAAAACGTCCTATTACGTGCCAATGAGTAACAGATTGATAATATAATTTGCAGCGTTTCGTGATTGATATACGATTCTGATATATAAAGTATTATAAAGTAAGTACCTATATGTATCACTATCAATCGCACAACCTTGTCACAGGATCGGACGTTCGCAGAATGACACCAGACGCAAACAAAATTGTTTTTTTGATATTTAAATGCAAGTAATTTTTGTTATTAACAAGCATTGACTCTTAAAACCTCTTGAACTGCAGAAACATTTTAAATGTCCTGAATCCATAGATCGCTTTTTTTTTAAGGCAACACATCTCTTTGGCCCGAAAACATAACTTTGTTTAACAAAGGCTAGAAGTTAATTCGGTCATATGTATATTTCCCCTGCTCCATATGCTGCGCGGATATTGGTCATTGTCTGCGGTGCAGACAGCTAACGTGAATAGAGAGTAAACACATAAAGAATAAGGTTGGAAATTCCATGTCGTGATTGTATCGTCGTTGATCCACACTTCCATTTCGTTCTATGTTTTAAAACTTCTCAATACACATCATAAACCATTGGCTAAAATGGTATTGGTGGTAAAAATAATCTTACATAATAAAGTAAAATAATAGTGAGTACTGACCTGAATTTTCGCCACTACAGGAGAGTTCTGGTTCCAATGATTTCCCCTCGCTTGGACTCCTCTTACGAAAAGGTCACTTGTCTTGTTGACGCCACTCGCAGTATCAATGTTTATGTTGATCCTGTCAAGGATACTGTCGTTAACGTCTATAATTTTTTCCGTATTTGATTCTAGGTCGTTGCTAAAACAAAACAGACTTACTTAATAAATTTTAAGGGATATACTTAATAAATTTTAAGGGATATTTAATCTATTGGTTATCTATTGGTGGTGAACGATATACGAGATCGTAACGAAAATTCGCTTTGATCTAAACATGATATAAAATTACATAATACGCCAGCTAATTTACGAATTACGATACCAGTATCATAATCTATCCTTGTACGCACCAGCAAGGGCCGATCTTGCCAGGTGATGACATGAGTTAAGTGACCAAACTGTTGTAGGCATCCTGCCTTTAGATTAGTACTTAATACATATATACACGGTCGCCTAGCTTTTTACTTTTAGCAAAAGAACTGAATTAGACATGTCGTGTCCTTCAGTCAAGTATCTTCAGAAATTGTTAGGTGGACTTTTCGCAAAAAATTTCAATGACTTAAGAAAACCTAAATAGAAAGTACATAATAAATAAAGACCAACGCAAGGATATCTGGTTCTTTGTGTACAATTCTGATGCGATAAAAATATTTTACAAGCTTGTATCGTATAGATACGTGATTATCGTAAACAAGAAACAATGACATGTCAATTACAAACATTTGAGTAACAGCTAATAAATAAAATGAATAAGTAGAGAAAATTCGCAAGTTGTAATTTTGTAAACAGCATACTACGAACTACTACATAGAATTAGCTTGCAGTCTTCTAGACAGCAAATCTGAAGACGTTTTTATAAACAAAATAATTAAATGAATGGAACATGCAGAATTCAAGGCCAAAAGAATTAAGTTTTCATTGCTATTGTTTTAAGGCATTCGCTGGCAGTACTGATAAGTAGTAGGTATAAAATAGCTGTTTTACTATGGGGATATTGTGATAGAAGAAGTTAGTAAAATAAAGATATTAAAATTACATGAATTGGTTTTAGTTGTTTTGACGGCATGGTTCAATCGGAGCTTGGCTTTAGCTAGTGTAAATAAATGTGACTATAGTAAGTTCACGGAGAAATACTCATGAAAAATGCTAAGCTGCTACAGATTTAAGAAAATCGATTCACAAGAGACAATGCATTAGGATGAGTTAAACTTGTTTATGTACAGATTTAAACTATTTCTTTTGCATTTTCTGAAACAATAAGCATCAATACTATTCTCAAAAGCTTAGCATGAAATCTCATTGTGGATTTATGTTTAAGTGTTAAGTGTTATTTATGTACTTACTGTTTTAACTTAACAGCTGGTAGCTCAGTCGCAATTATTTGGTTCGATTGGACTACTACATTTTCACTTAGCTTGCAGGTAAGAATGTTGAAATCAGTGAATGTTTTGAATAGACCGTATGACAGTGCACCGGGCAAGGTGTTTGAAGATTTTATAGATTTGTGCACCTTCACATAGCCACCCTGAAAGCAAAACACACATTAACACTACCGTTGATAGTACAGCTATAATAATCAAGTTAAACAGTAATCAATGCCTAAAGTAATTAGATACGGTTTAAAAAATTATATAAATGTTGTAAGGTGAAATGTCTTGTTCACATAATTTTTCAGACCTCTGATAAATGCTGCCATGTCGTGATTTCCAATAATGTATATGATATAAAAGATGTGATGATTTTACTGAGAAATTTTCTTAATATTGTAAAAGCCCCAATAATATGTTTATGACAAATCATCAATTTTTTATTGATGTCTACTAATAAAGTTAAGTAACAGTAGGTGTAATTCGACACTAACATTCAATCTTGGAAGAAATGCTAGCATGGCAATATTATTATGTTTTTTAATAACAAAAACATTGATGACATTGACCATGGCAATGATTACCGTCTATATGTATAACATAACAGCATATTGTGATTATGTTGTAATTCATATTTTTTAGCATTTTCAGTCAGTAAACTTCAAAATTAACATGAGTTTTAAATTTTAAGAGAGTAAACTATTATAGAGATTAAATGTATCTAAACTTTAAACTAAAACTAACTAACTAATAGTAGGCTTTAATAGAGAATGACTATTTTGCCTTTTATAATAAATAGCCTGTCATAAAAAATCAATTACAATAATTGCTACTTAATGAGTATTTTACACAATTTTGTGTAGACATACATTCCAATTTCCTCGGAACAAGCATGGTGAATTTTTGGCAGTGGAACTATTATAGGCAAATGATGATGTTAGGTGTATTCTTATTTAATTTTATCATCAACATAAATAGCTTGGTAACGATCCAGTTAGGCTATGGACTCTTTGAATTTCCTTACTTGGTTTTAAATTAATTATAAACAACAAACAGAGCCATATTTATCAGAGATTTAGCTGTCTTGGCTCAATCAAATGTCCCTTAGTGAGGTCATAGGCGTAGCAGTCATAGAGACCTTTGCCAAAAACAGGGTTTGAACCCCCAAACCCCCCCTCCCAGGCTACGCCTATGAGTGAGGTATTACATTGACTATGGGAAGATTAAAGCTGGTGACATATGCTGCCATAATATAATAGCCATGTGGTGATTTTCACTGTAGTGACAATATTACCATACAGTAAACATGTGGTAATTTTCACTACAGGGTAAAAAATACCACAAACAGCTATGTGGTAATTTCCTGTATTGTGAAAATCACCATGTTATAACAGCCAAAACCAAAATATAATAGCTATCATTGTGGTGATTTACACAATAGTGAATATGCCATATATGTATCAGGCATTTTGAAAATTTTACATGATAAGCAATGAAATAAGGGGTCTTAAGTTTGTATTGGGCTAGCATTGTTTTTGATCTGAGAAATACTAAAGTTCATATTTAAGCTAATGATTTAACACAAACAAATATGTTACTCAGGAATTTTGGATATTTTCCTTAATAAAGGATAAAATAGGGACTGAAAGTTAGTTGTATAATAAACTTTTAAATGAACATTCCCATGGGAAACATATATGTTAGTGTAATTGTGATGAACATAGTTTCCTTCCATGCTTATCTGCATATTGAAGTACATATACATTTTACTTTTATAATGGTACATTGACATAGATCAAATATAATATATGTTAAATAAAATATGACAAATCTTTGAAAATTGTGGTGGTGATTTACACTATGGTGTAAATTACCATGGCCATTATATTGTTATTATTATAAATTAAATATTTCAGATTTTTTAAGAAGATTTTGTCAATTTTTAAGTTATTTACATTATATAAATGTGCCATTATACTATAATCTATATGTATTTCAGTATTCAGATAAGAATGTCAAAGAATTATGTTCATCTATAGCTGTTATTAAAATGCTTGGCTGAGAATTCCTTGTTTGTATATTAGATAAAGTAAATAAACATGCCATTAATATATCAAACATATCAAGATTTGTTCAAAGGATATGACTGAAATTATCCAGTCTAATATTCAATACAAGTAAATGAAGAATGTGAAACTATGCCTTATTAATATGACCAAGTTTTTGAAAGTACATGTTCACTAAATTAAAATAAAATCTTGAATTTACTTATTTTAGTACACCAATATTAGTATAAAGTGTTTCTTTTTTATACTTTATAACATATTTATCTAGTTTATTATATTTCAAAGTAATATAATGTAACCCTACCACATGGGCTTTAGCTGGAATTACTAAATCAATTACACAATAGTAATATGTTACTAATAATTTTGTAATATGCAACCAACTGGATAATATTGAAGCAGGTGGATCTGTTTTGGTATTTTTAGTGAGACCACACCATCCTTGCTTACAATACTATGTCACAATTTCAAACCATTGCATAGAGCCCATCACATTTCAATTTGTCAATTTTAGCAATACTTTTTTTGTCACATTCAATGTTTATGCACATGTTTTCCACATTTCACTTTAATATTATAGGTTGAGACAAAGTTAAGACTACCAGACCAAAGTTACAGGTCTATTTGTGTTATTGGATTTCGTGTATTACGTACATTGTACAGCAGCTCAGAAGCAACCTCTATTGCAATACACTACATCTTAATAAAATTCCTCCAAATACTTAATTTACGCACTAATCAGGTGTTATAATAATAAAAACACCATACATGTTGTCATTGAACCAAAGAACTCGCTGAATCACTTACCTGTGTGAACGTCGTCAAATGTGGATAAAATTCAGGAGCCTCGGGATTCAGAACAGAATTCATTTTTAACACTGTTTAAATTACTTCGACAAAATAAAGAAAATAATATTAACTTTCCGTAAAAGCGAGCATGAACCGTGCAGACAGGGCGAGCAACATAGATAAATTAAATATGATGACCCAGGTTATTAACTCGACAGTTCGACTTTACATTGTGTGACTGTGTGCAGTAGTGTGCGCCACTATGACTACGTGACCATAGAGTAATAATAATAAGAGCAGAGGTGTCAAAGACAATCTTATCTATGGTTTCGGATAAAGGTGAAAATACACTGCCGTCGCATGACATGTCGTGTCACGTACCAGTGTGTTAGTCTATGAGTGTCATTGATTTATATCTTATGGATGCGAAATATAATAATTATTTATTTAAATAATATCTTAATATAAATATTTGATAATTTTTTTCATACGGAAAATCAATTATTGTACTTGTATGAAAAAATATGAATACATTTGCACGTCCTATGAAAATACTTTAAATACAAATTCAAAGAGATGGTTACAATTTCTATTTAATTTTATTAAAAAGTGGTCTAGATTTGTAGGTACCCAAATATTTATGAAATAAAAATGTTCGTTGTAGCTAGTATCATTTTACACATGAAAAATTTTGCAACTCCATTTTTGTTGTTATTGCATGGTGACGCTTCAGCAAGACACATTTATAATTAAATATGTAGGTACTTGATATTGACTAATTGATATAAAATTTTCTTGTGATTTGACTTTAATGGGGTTGGGGTTGGCGTCGGCGAAAGCTTAATCCAGATGGCGCTAGCATAGGGATAAACGCAATTCATGACTAAAAGACGCTCTTTTGATAATAAATATACATAGATTAATAACTTAGCATTGTATATTCCAAGTGGCGGATCGCAAAACTGAAAGGTAAACTGAAAACATGTAATGATTTTTTCCTTGGAAAGCTCGTTTAAAAGTTATTTATTTTTGTTAACATTTTGCCCATTCTACATATTCGTTACTCATATTTGTCAGACAATAATTTAATATCTAACAATAATTTATAATTTTGGTCAGCCGTCAGCCTGAATAAAATAATGATGCTTCAAAAATTTAATTACCACTCCAGTGTTGGGCAATTTGCTAACTATTGATTACTAACTACGACTACTTTAAGTAGTTATTAATCATGATTACAGATTACAATAAATAATTGTAAAAAGTAGTTAAACATTTTGAACTTATTTTTGCCCATCTATAATTGTTTTAGTCATTGATAAAAGGCAGTTTGACAAAATTAACACAGAACCAATAGCAACAGTTTATATATCCGTTTGTTAGGCTTGAAAAATCCGGAAATTAGACAAAATTATTCTTCCGTCATTCATTTAGATAAAAAAAACGAAACTTAGAAGAAAAAAATCTTCTCAACATAGTGAAGATATTTTTTCTTCCAAGTTTAACATTTTTGGTTTTAGAAGAAAAAAAAATCTTCTCAACATAGTGTTATATTATTACGACGTTATTAGTATATTATTGTATGCATAGTTATATAAATATAATATACGATGTTACACTATATTATCATACTAGCTGACCCGGCAAACTGCGTATCGCCTCAAATATTCTCATCTTTTAAACTTTCCCTGGATTTCCACAAATAATTCAAGACCAAAATTTGGCAAATCCCGGCAAACTTCGTACCGCCTCAAACATTTTTTTCTTACCTTTTAGACCTGCCCTGGACTTGCACAAATAATTCAAGACCAAAATTATCCAAATCGGTCCAGCCGTTCTCGAGTTTTGGCGAGACTAACCACCAGCAACTGATTTTTATATATAGAGATACACTATAGCACACACACACAGCATATATAACTACAGTGCTGTACCCATGTACTATTTTTATAATAGACTAGCTACTTCCGCGCGGTTTCACCCGCTCTGCTAGGTTCCTATTGATCGTAGCGTGATGATTTATAGCCTATAACCTTCCTCGATAAATGCGCCATCCTACACAAAAAGAATTATTCAAATCGGACCAGTAGTTCCTGAGATTAGCGCGTTCAAACAAACAAACAAACTCTTCAGCTTTATAATATTAGTATAGATAGATATTTAAATTACACTAAACATGTACCTAGGCACAGAACAGCCTGTAGTAGGCGCTTATATGGACTCGGTTATAATAAATAGATTTAGATAGTTAGAATAGACTCGATAAAAGCTTAGAATAGTTTTTATCTGCGAAATCGAAGATAATTTTATAAGGTCGACTTAATATTATGCGATTCAGGTTCGGATGTGTTGTTCGTGGGATTTTTTTATAGGAAATAAAATTGGTTAACGACATAGTGCCAGACATACATAGTGATGTATTAGATTGGCATATTATATTATTTATAGTTCTACGTCTTAAATAAGACTAGCTTCGTAATTACTAAACGTGGATATCTGACATTGTCACTGACAAAAGGTGCCAGAGTGACGTTTGACGTAAATAAATAAGAGGGTGCTATCGTGGGTTGGGAAATTAGGGTGTTTTGGGTGGAAAAAGAGGAGGAAAGTGCGTGGGCACTGTGATAATATTGAGGGAGTGAGGAGGTGATGTCGCATCTAGCCGTCTCCACCGCTAACGTGGACCGTGGTGCGATTGCGCATTGCAACATTGACTTGTTACGCAGCTCGAACTGAACCTGTTTTACATAAGTTAGCAAGGGACGGAGAATACTGTTCATCGAGCGACTTATATACAGAGTAGGTACGTATCATGTTGTCGATATTTTGTGGGATAGGCGAAGGATCGTCTGGATACACCTGTGTGTTTATCTGTTTGTGTGAATTTTATTTGCAAGTTTCCGTGCGTAGTTTGTCCGTCACATGAATCAGCTCGTGCTTGAACGTTGTTATTCTTGTTTGACATGACTTTAGAAGATCCATTTTACGTCGTCAAAGAGTAAGTGGCAAAAACATGTTTTCATAGCTTGGCGATTGCAGTACTTCTCCTAACCACTGTATTACATTGATAATTGCACTTGTGGAAATAGTGTGCTTTCTGCTCAGTTTTATGGTATTACCTAAAACTAAATTTTCATAAACTTGACATACTGTATTGCATTTTAAATAATATTTTTAATCGTAAAGCCTCATTTAGATTTTAAACTAATAAAAAATGTATTGTATTTTTAATTTGTTTAGGTAGATACTTAAGCTAAAAAAATATTATGAATATTGCAAGAACATTTTTTTTTTATGTTGTGGCATTTAAAACAATTTCTAGTATTTCAGATTTTGTTTAGTTCAATTGTAAAAAATGCTGAATATAATACCACAAAATTGTGTTATTATATTGTGGTATAATTATATACCATTATGTGCTATTATTATATCAGGCATAGTGGTATGGTATTTTAAGCAATGAATAATACCACTGGCATGTGGTATTATTAAAAAATAACATACAAATTAAAAACTCGTTAAATTCTATTTGACATACAAAATAAATGTTAGTTATCACTTATAATTTTTTTTTTTATAAGTGAAACCCAGCGAACTCCGTTTCGCCACCAATGATTATCCCTGTTTTCCTGCTTTTCTCTTGAAAATTTTCCTGAATTTTCTTTGCTATAAACCTTACAGAGCCTAAGACCTTTCCAACGAATGCCAAACCGTGAAAATCGGTTTGTGCATTCTGGAGTTATAGCGTCAGGAAGGAAAATTCGACTTATTTTTATATTATAGATAACATTTTAAAAATATTTTTGTCCATTGAATCTCATTGGATATTTCAATAATAATATGTTATCATTTTTATATAACTATCTGGATGTCATCATAAATTGAGTTTTTAGGATCTAATTATTTATTTAAATAGGTTTGACATGCAAGGTTGTATATCTAGGTGACATGTCACCCCTCAACTCACAGAAAGTAGAGTAATCAATACAAGTGGCTTGAATGCATTAAATATTCATAGACTACAAGCTCATATGGGGCAGACAATGTCTTACTTTGATGTCCAAGCCAGTTCTGAGCAAAGGCTTCAATATTAATATTTCAGTATCAATCATACAGGTGTCTAGATTCTCAGAACAACTTGTTGTTACCTGCTGTTCAATGTCTAATGTCTTGTGGTATTTCACATTTCAATGTATGTCATAATGCCTAAGAAATATATGTAGGTATTTCTATAGTTTTTGTATTAATGTTCAAATCCTAAGTACCTAGCAATTATGTTGGTTGACTAGCTACACCTGCTGCTTGCTTGGATCCTATTGATCATAGGATGATGTTTTATAGTTTATAGCTTTCCTCGATAAAAGAACTATTCAACACAAAGAAATTTAATCCCAACCAGCAGTTCCAAATATTGGTTTTTTCAAGCAAATAAACATAAGTCTTAAGCTTTACAATATTGGTAGATATATACTTTATGCTGGTATACTGTGTCTCGTTGCAATCTATGCTCCAACCGTGGGTTAACAAATAAACAACTGTGCATCACATCCGGACCCAGTGGAGCAATTTGCATATCCTCATTGGCTCGTTGGGCCCCTACAGCTCGCTATGGAAGATAATAATAACGATACACAATATGTGAACGAAAAAGATGTTTGAAACCTAGTAATGATAGGCAGGACTTGTTCCTTTAGGTTTTAATTATAATAATTAAGTTAATTTCTATAAGAATCATATAGTGAGGGCAAAAATATATTTAGGTATTACCATTCCTATTCGTTTCGCAATTATCCTAAAAGCTGATTTAAGGACTACTAGGTTTCTCCTTGGGAGCACTGGAGTGGTTAACTATTCTGGTAGTTAACCACTCCAATGCACCCATGATAAAAAAATATAAATACAAACAATGACATTAATTACGCGAGGCGTTGTTAGGAGGAGGGTGTTTGACGTAACATCACAAGGGGGACGGGGTTTAATAAACATAATATGTCACGTATATATACTTTTTCGTCAAACGCCACGCAAGATTTTTAACGTTTTACTACCTAAAATGTTAACCTTAGGTATTTTAAAACGTTAATCGCCCCGTTAGACGCTGGTGTCGGCGCATCATAGCGGAGGATTTGCCTTCAACAGCTTTCTTTCGGCAGTTAATGCTATGGGCAAGGGGGTAAAAAAACGCTGAAAAGACCACGTGATTAAAGGACAGCCCCTTGTGTGTTAAATATTTACAACAATTGTAGAAAAAGCATTATTCAGTCATTGTTTAAAATGCCATACATTCTTTTTTATAATTTTGTGGGAGTTTGCTCCGGAGCACCTTTGGTCGAACTGCTTATATGCATTAAAAAACATTAGTACCTACACATAATAATTATGTCAAATATTGAATGCGCTCTTGCGTAGCACTATCTGATAAAACTGAATATTTTAATCTGTAATCCATTAGTCAGTGTGGAAACTATGACAAAGTCCTCTTATCATAGTCCAGCAGTGGATTGTCACTGGCTGTTAAAGAAAGAGAAAGCTAAATTCGGTATTGTAAAAATGAAACTAACGATATTGGTATTTGTTGGTAATTAAGAACGCAACCTTTTATAATGTCAAGTTTTTTTTTAAATTATTGTTATTGTTAGGATGGCAACATTTTTTTCTCTCTTTTCTGTTTTTGGCGGCAAAGCTGTTGTATGTGTAAAAGGTTAGCTCAATATACCTAGCTATTTTATTATTTTCCGTATTCTTAACAGTTTTATTCGTCATCCACCTCTTAAAATCATCATGTTAGCAGAGCGTGGTTGATTAAAGTACAAACACAGTTAGAAGAAACAAAAATAACCGATCGACGTATATTGAGTTGGCCGGTCAACCTCAATTCTGGTGTGGTTTCACAGCTTAACATTTTCATAGCATATCTACATAGCACATCTCTGATGGAAAAGAACACAAGTGGTTGTATGTGTTATTAACCTTTAAAAGCCCGCGTTTAAACTTTTAACGTGTCGCCGCATCTCTGACGCTAAACCATACATTCTGGGAAATATATGAGTACCTAGGTTATTTCTAGTTCCGTTTTTTTTTTCACTTATTAATGTACCTACTTATAATTGTTTGTTTTCAATAATTTTCTATATATTATAAAAATTATTCACAAAATATGTTGCTAAGCGCAAATCTCGAGAAAAGCTTTTTTATTGCTAGGAAAAGGTTCTCATGTAAAAAAAACAAAGACACGCAAAAAATTTTCAACACAGTGGCTAGGATTATTATTAAATAAAATACCACACCGGAGTGTTTAAACAAAATAACATGTACTTTTATTGCGAACATGTTATTATTTCTTTATTTGTGGACATTTCAAAATTACCTGGTCTATTTATGGTTAATTGGAATAAATTATTTGACTATGACTTTGCGACACAGTTTTTGAGACATTGGTGCACTTAGATCAAATATTTCCTCATTTAATTTAAAGAGTTTAAAAGAGTAGTTTCAGCTCTGCAGGTGGCTTTGTTTAACTAGCTTTAGATTTAGATTTCAGCCGTGATAGTCCTACTGCAGGGCAAAGACCTCCCTACCCTCCTTCCACTCCTCTCTGTGTAATGCTTTTTGCGAAAAAAAAAACTGTTTAACTACCTACTTTTTTATTTCCCAGTGAGGTGTTCAAAGCATTGAACAAAACACGCGGCCTATACCTCAGGTGGCAGGAGATTTCGAAGGCGCCCACTATACCCAATAGTCCTGAAGTGGAATGGACTTCAACGGAGTTGAGGAACGCTCTCCGTAGTATTGAATGGGACTTAGAGGACTTAGAAGATACTATCAATATCCTTTTTAATTAATATCATAATTAATATTAATAAACACATTCTCATTATTTTGAAATCTAATTACATAGTTAATGTTTTATGACCACACATGTTGTAAAAATCTTATCACACACAACATCAATAACCTATAAGTAGCCACTGCTGACCAAACGCCTCTTCTCGCCCGTAGAAGTTTTGAGCATTAATCACCACGCTTGCTCATTGCCGGTAAGCAAAAAATCTTATCACAAAAATAATTTCCTGAACAAACTTTCCACGTATCGTAGAAAAAAATTCATCAAAATTCAAAATTGACAATAAAGAAATTTCGGAAAGACGGAGTTTTATAGAAGCTACGAAGCAAGAAGTGAAGGTAAGTGTTGTAGTACCTGTATGAAGTTTATTTGATTTTAATATCTTATGACGATAGGTTACTAATAATTTTAACTTGTTAACTGTGTGATATCAACAGCCTATAAGTGGCCCCTGTTGACCAAAGACCTCATCTCGTACGGACAAGGTTTGAGCATTAATCACCACGTTTGCTCAATGCGGGTTGGCGATTTCAGACTTAGTATTAAAAATGTGATGTTTTCCTTCACCGTTTGTCAGTGGTAAATAGCATTACAAAGTATATAAAACGTACAAAATAGTCACAGTGATAGTTGCCGTTGATAGGTTTCGAATCCGCACTCCCGTGCATGAGAAGCGGGCGTCTTATACCTCTGGGCCACCTCGACATTTTTCACCGTGATAAGCTATTACTAATGGCTATCGAAAACTGTACATTAAGTGGCTGTAAAATAAATACCACACAGTATTTGGACTGAACTGCGAAACACTCAGTATCTAATCATTCGTCTTATTGTAACGACAATCGTGTACTTAGTACTAACAATGTTCTTGTTTAAGGTGATGAAAAGTAAAATGAGCCTGAACAGAAATCGAGACAACGATGGAACGGCTCGAGAGCCATTGCTGGGCGACGAAAGTCCAGTGCACAACATGAGTAATGTTTGGACAGCTACGCCTAAATATACGAAATACTCGAAACTTGCCAACCAGACCGACAGTCCTAATCGGTTCGACTATGACAGTGATATCATGTCCATGCAAGAGAAGATGCTGACGAGCCAAAATGACCAGCTGCAAGTGATCAGCCACTCTGTCGGGTCATTGAAAACTGTTTCTAAACAGATTGGCATCGAATTGGACGAGCAAGCAGTGTAAGTACCTTTACCTACGTACATACATAATATTGATTCAACATGGTGGTTCAAAAATTAATAGAACATTTAATTACCACAAGTTGGGAGTGTACTTAACTACGTATTTCTTTTTACAGGATGCTTGACGATTTGAATACAGAACTTGAAAATGCTGATTCTAAACTAGATTCGACGTTAAAGAAAGTCGCTAAGGTGCTCCATATGAATAACGGTGAGTTTTCAACAAATATTTCTTGTGTGTCTATATGTTTAAATGTGGATCGTTGTATAGCGCGATATTCAAGTTCTACATACACCTACGAGACCAATGGCGTCCACATGTGGCTTTTCTAAGTGTTTTATTACAAGAAATTAAATGTTAGCTCTATATTTAAATCGCAGAAATAATTGTGTAATAAGACTCAGATACATCGAATGTGGCTTGCGGTTACAAATACATTAGTCTCGTTAGATTGTTCTAGGTATAATGTTAAGTAATGTTGTTTATTTATTTATTTCAGATCGACGCCAGTGGCTGGCGATATTAATCCTGGTAGGCCTTCTAATGATAATATTAATATTATTTGTTATAATTTGAAGCAAGTTTCAAATAGATTTTGTTTCAATAAATGTTAAATCATGTTTGTAGCTAAGTGATATATAATTATATGATAACGTCATACTATCTATAATCTGTCTGTACTATCACTTTGTAGATATTATCAATTAGAATTGTAACTGAATTGTTCATTTAAGTCTTATTTATATTATGTTAGCTAGCTAGTTAAATGTTTGAATGTGTTGCTTGGACACCGTCTTCCGTTGAATTTTGATGTTTAGAATATGTTTAATATCCCTGTCTTATCTGAAAGAAGCCAAATAGAAAATTATACATATATAGGTAGATTGAAAAAATTAAGACATTACAACGTGTGGTAGGTATTTGATGTACTACATTTATGACGATGCTAATATAAGATTCTCACGTTCACAGATAGGAAAGGGATTTTTTAACATTTAGATATTTTTAATGTATCAGCATACATTTTCAGCAGCACTCCTGTTTGCACCTTTTATAAGGTAATAGGATTTTTATATTCTCAAATGTCGCGTGAATAGTTTTATTATTGTATAAGGTAACAGCAGAAACATTGCTTAGCTTAAGAAAGATTGTGCTAGACAACGTCTAGCAGTATATGTAGATTAAAAAAAAGCCCTGGTTTGGTGAGCATTAAGTTAGATGTTAGTTATAACTGTAACTAGTGTGATACGGCTTACTAAATTTATATTTTTAATTCATGTTATTAGTGTTGTTAGAAGCCTCGTTGTTGTTTCCCTCGCTATTATAGTCGCTAGTGTCGTCCACGGCTGGACAAGTTTCCTACAGTAACCACGATTGTTTTGTGTGACATAGTGCCATTGTTGAACAGGAGACCAGCAGCAGATCGTTTGTCCAACTACTAAATTAGCTCTCCGACTAATTTTAGTAGCGTAGTGAGTCTTTATTAAGCTAAGATTAGTATAGGCAAACTCAGGTCTAAAATTCTCATGGTTATTTGGACAATAAGGGTTATTTACGAACTGATACGAACCCTATATTTATTAATCAGATAGAATTCCAAAGATTAGCATAGATACTATGATAACTACTACCTCGTAAGAGTTTAATGGGCAAGGGAAACCCAAACAAACGTCGGAAGGTATATTTGAAAGTTATTTTGAAGTGGTACATGTTTTGGCCGGACTTACTAAAGCGGGGATGTAAAGTTGTACGTGTTATTTTATTATTGATCGTTGTGTGACAAGGAGTGGGACTAGCGGGACCAGTATCTCGCTGAGACCCATCTCCGCTATTATTTTGCCAAATAACGCCACTGACAATGAGGGTAGAGGAGATGAAATGAAATAAGAAAATGATGTGATGTGAATAACGAAATTTTATTGGTGATTTCATCTCCGCTTTGGTGCAGCCTGAGTATTAGCATGTGAAGAGAAGTCATGTCCCGAATATATACATGCCTTACGCATCGATTTAGGTTTGGTGCCAGTGATCGCCTTGAGAATATTGTTGCAAGCCTTTTAGTGTTGGTCGCATGGCTTGCGTGCTTCAGCCTGGGGCTACGTAATCACAGCACATGCCTCGCAGTCTCACTTTAATAGGTAATTTAGGATAGATGCAATTTTATAGATTAAATGGTTGTATTTACTAAGTATAACATTTCTGATACAATTCTAATATTGAAACCAAGTGACTCCAAAAATGTACCTATGATAACACAAGTGGAAGAAAACATTTAAAGATTATATTTTATTACATTGGATAGTAGTTAGGATGGATCCAGCTCTTTACTGATTGTTACTTTTAGCTGAGCGCATATATTATATATTTTATTATATATTATACAATAAATAGCAATAACCAAATGAATTATATAGAATTATAGACAGCGTCATATTTTTATGTAGATTGGTAAGAACAGTGAGTAATAATTTTGCAATAATATTATAATAATTATGTCACACGTATTTTATCAAACCAGCAGGAAATATGTAATGAGATGTGGAATACAAGATTACTGATTGATTAATAAGTACAATACACTCCAATAATATAATGATTAAGGTTTGAAGCAACTTTCACTGCCTTCTTGAAATCTTGTAAAGTATGGGTGAATACATAGAAAGATGGGAACATGTATGGTTTGATAAATACCTATATGGTTTTATACCTATTATATTTATACACGGCTATTACACACAAGGCAATAGATTATCATATTATATTAGAGATGATTAGAGTCGTATCTACGTTTAGTAACAGAAATATTCATTTGTTTATATTTAAGAACATTATTTTCCTACATCATTATGGTAGGGGAGCCCATGAAGGGATTTCGGTAGTTATTCGAGTGCGTCAGATTAACATATATGGGTTATACCTAGTGCCATGTTGAATTTACCCACAATATACCGAGCTGATTAGATGGGGGGATTAAAAAAATCTAAATAAATCGAGTCAGTTTTGTGAGATTAAGGGGAGAGAGGTCGATAGCATGATAAAGGAAATGAATTTAAAAAATCTGCCCATTAAGGGTAAGGTATCGGAGACGCATGTAGCATGTATATTATCAATATCTGACACGCTCGACCACTAGAACAAAAGTTACGCGTAACAATTTTAAAGTTCGGTCGATTCGACGCTCGAGTAAATCTATTATGGGCCCTACTATTATTGTTTATTTCATAGATTCCTTTGTGTAATTAGAGTATTGTTGCAATGTAAGTATTTAGTGTGTTACAGAAGTCTGTGAATATCTAAAATATTTATTGGGTAATTTGTAGTACTGGCTTCTCGGCCTATACGAACAAGACAATGTATCGCCTGATACGTATATAATATATTATGTTCATAGACAGCTGTAATGTCGATATTGTTGTAATAATTATTGTATTTTGTGTTAATATTGCTTCCTATGTACCGTCTAGTTTAATTATATAATTATAGTTATTTATGTTTATTATAATTATAAAGATGAATATTTGTATCTCTTGGGTTTTTATTTCTTATACTATACTAATTCTCTTGTAATATAATACATACATAATAAATGGGACTCATAACGTAACTTAGTTGGAGGGTGCTTTTCCACCAGAGATGTGCTATGCTACGTTGCGTATGCGTTTTGCTTCCACCAATTATATTCCTTGGTATACATAGCTTAGCACTGTGGGTGCAAATGGACTTAGCTAACCTGTTTTCATATCGAAAGATGTGTGCTATGGATGGCTACCCTACTATCGATACATCGCATATTCGAGTTGCACATCTTCCCCGCACAGCAACTTTGCGGCGGCGCATCTTCGTATCACAGTTACGTAGCACATTTCTGGTGGAAAAGCACCCTCAAAATGTACAATTTTACACCTCTGCATAACTTCTCGGGGATTAAAAGGAGACTTATACTACCCACTACAAGTAAGTGTTATTCGTGCGTTCGTTTGTAGTTCGTTTCATTTAAATCATATGAGATCACTCATATGATTGACGCTTGTCGTGTCATATTACTTACTATAAGGTACTACCGCATAACCGGTAGCATAAAATTGCGATAACTGTATCTGGATACCTGATACAATATACTCAACTTCTTGCAAAAGCAAACAGTAGGTACAAAATAAAAGTACAAGATTTGTACAGGGTTAAAAGAACTCACGGCTACGAGTCGAGTTGCTGTGTCTCCAAGTGCCAACCCCTTTCGTAATGCAAATGATATCTGAATTTTATTTTCATTTGTAAAAAAAAAAACATTTAGCAATAGGTACCAATGTCTTTCAAGTAGTACTGGTTTTTTGGTAAAATGGCGTGATATTGACGATAGCACCCTTTACCAAGTCGGTGAGAACCCCAAGTAGTTTCAAGGTCTCAGTTATCCCCTGTCTGTTGCCATACGAAGATCGGTTCCGATCAGCTGTCAAGATCAGATTTCGCTCATAAAAATATATAGTCCTATGTGACCATTTATCTACATAAATCTCTATCTATCATAAATACAGTTAAGTTAAAGTTCTGAAATCTAAGTCTAATTGAAATACAAAGCAATTAAAGCATTGGTTTAATTTCGATCTATCAGAGGTAGGTCTAGCTGTAAAGAGGGCGCCTGTTAAAAGTTTATAAGATACAGCGCCATCTATGAATGCAGAGTGTAACTAGCTTCTTGAAATGTGGTTCGTGGGGCGAAAGCTACTAACTAGGTACTACCCAATATGTTGTAGTGTTTAACTTTATATGGTAAAAGATGGTTCTGCCTGTCAGGGTTAGTTATAGTTTGGAGAACGTTGCTAATTTACCTTTACGTCTTGATGCTCGAAATTTCGAATGTCTTTTACAACTATTTATTTATTTTTATTAGCGGTACATTTCCTTTCTTGACTTTTTGAATTTATTTATGGTCATTTAAAAAATAAAGAATTATCTTCCATTCGGCGTGGTCTCGTAATTTATATAAGAGTGGAGTTTGGAATTAGGTATATTTCAGGGAAAGCACCTAGTCCGCAGGGACTGCACACAGATAACTACACAGTAATCTAACCACTGTACTTTTAAAATAAATAAATGAATAACAAAAACACATTTTAAAGTAAAATGTTGCTAAGACGAGTCCATGTATAAGTTCACGGTGTCTTAAAAGTTATCAAATCTCATGTAGGTCCAATTTTCGCGTAGTCCGTAGCTCGTAGCCAGTATCAGGCAGTGCGTAGTTCGTAGCGCTTAGTCCGAAGGTATAGGTCGTAGTGCGTAGTAATTTTTTCTCGCTAATTATCTCGTAGGTAAGTTCGAACAAACTCATTCGCCGAGTCGACTAAATGGAAAGAGTCACAAACTAAGTACACCTTTCTCAATACTCTTTGTCTGACCATTATGTTACTAAAAACTACTATATGATAGAAAAGTGAGAACATTGAATACCAGTAGCATTTATATCAAAACCTATTTTACGAATAGCAAAATATTTAAGTGAGTTACTGAATTCTTTCCGTGCGACTGACTCGCAAGTTGATTCCACAGTATGCACTGTCGTATCTACGAGAATAATAGCGGGAAAATGCTGCTACGCGCTGTGAACTCTGCGTTACGAGCTACGCACTACGAAGCTAAGCCTGTAGTATTTCGTGCGTATAATGAGGCGTGAAAGAAAGAGGGATAGTGGATAGGTTAGTAACAGACTGCTATCTACCTACATGAAAAGTTATTACTTTTCGACAGTGCCAGTTAAATATGGGTTCTCTTTAGCAACATGTTACACAAATAACAGCTTATAATAATGGGACTTTTTCTTGAACGCTTAGACTTCACTATATAATTTATTATTATTATTATTCAGTTTATAGCGGCCAAACGCAGATGTAACAAAATCAAAATCCCTTTTGGTTTATATTTCTTTCCGCTATAACAACAAAAAATACTAAATAAAATATGAGGCTTTAATACAACAATTCATTGCTCGAACGACTAAGTGGACGAATGGTAACGAATACTTCATGCGCGCGTCTGACTAGCACATGGCAGTTTTTTTTATTGCAAGATACATACAATTCTTTGAACACGTCTACCGACTTTGGTGAAATAACGTACTTATTATGCCACTTTTAGGAAATGTGAAATCAAAACCATCAGTTTATTTAATTACAAACATGTATTTACGCATCCGTTACTTAATTTATCTATGAATATAATATGGTTTATATTATTCAGAGCTCGTCTGTAGATGCGCTGGAGCTGGTGATTTTGTCATATATCTCCGGTACGTAATCGTATGTGTTATCTTTGAAGTCCTCGTATAATTGCTTTTTCATTGTCACCCAGTTTGGCTTTTCTTCTATCTCAAATAGTCTTGAATGGACATAAATAAAATTTTAATTTAATCATTAATTCGTTACAAATTATATCAGTATTTATTTGTGACTATTCTGAAATTAACTTAACTTTATCCAAACCTACACCCCAATCTATACCATATTGGGCTCGCTGTCATTGCAGCGGTAAGTCCCCTCTTTGAGGAGTGGCTAGAGAGGCGCCACGGCGTCCTCACCTACCGCCTGACGCAGGTGCTTACCGGACATGGAAGCTTCGGTAGGTTCCTGTTTCTGATTGGGCGGGAGGAAACGCCCGGGTGTCATCACTGCGAAGACCGCCCGGAGGACACGGTGGAACATACGCTTGCGGTCTGCCCTGCGTGGGCTGAGCACCGCCGTGTCCTCAGTGATGTGGTCGGCGACGGCGCCCTCTCGCGCCCGGCACTGATACAAGCCATGGTGCGGAGCGAGGGGGACTGGGATGCCGTCTCCTCCTTCTGCGAAGCAGTCATGCTAGCTAAGGAGGAGGCGGGGCGCGTGAGGGAACGAACTTCCTCACGCCCCAGCCGTCGCGAGAGACACTCCGGGCGTCGGGGATCGCGCAACGATCTCCGGCCACCGTAAGTGCGGGTCTGCGGACGGTGAGCAAGGGTAGCTCGCCGCCCGACCAGAACCAGACCCGTGCGTGCGGCGCGTCGCGTTCTGCGCGCGCCTCAAAGAGCCATCAGACCACCACAGATGGGGCCCAGTAGGGCTGATGCCTAATCCGGAGCTGCGGACTACCTAGCGGGTTTACCGGGGCTCCGGCTCGACGGGCAGGAATAGGAACGGGGTGGTTTTTAGTCAGTAAGAGTCTGACACTCCCTCTCGCCTCGCCCAAGGCGGGAGAAGTCATTGGATGATTTTCCACCCTTTAAAAAAAAAAAAAAAAAATCTATACCATATTGTTGGAATCTCACGTTAAATGATCTCAGTCATATTGCAGATGCAAAATGACTAAGAGACTTATTCGTCAACTCGGCCGCAATAAACTCGTCAGCGAGGTCGAGTCGGGAAATTTAAACATTAATTTATTTTTTATTGTGCATCTCGGCCGAACCACGTGGTCGAGTTGATGAAGCTATTTTTTTGTATTGCTATTTGTAAGTATTGTATTCGTCAACTCGACCGACATTGAAAATATGAGGCATTATTGTACAGTGATTGACAAAAGTGTTTCGTTTTCAATTAAATTTTTGTTCTTCTATGGGTATATTATATAATATATAATAACTTAAAATTAGAATTAAGGACAGATAAAAAGATGTTTTTTAATCAGGCATTGCTCAGTTGATCATTAGGTTCATTTCTTTCCACCGATAAAAATTCCAAGTTGTGAGAGAGAGACAAAACTATTTTAACTAATCAGGTTATATGTAAGGTCATGATTAAAATACTACATTTTACAAAACTAAAGGGTGATTGTAATGAAACATCTACGATCTTTGTGTTAGCACAGCACGCATTTTAATCGGCCTAACAAAATAAATCTTTCCATGATATGCTTTAAACATTTTCTACTCAAATGTACATTTTGTACTCGGTCGAGATGACGAATAATAAAAAATAACAAAAATTAGCCGGGTCGACTCGACAGCATAGTGAATGTTCCTACGGTCGAGATGCACAATGAAATAATAGGTATATTATGCAATGCATGCAACTAACAATAGATATTAGGTTTCGTAAAGGACAATTCAGGACAGCGACCACACTACTATTTATAATATTAAAACATTTATACATTTCATGTGAACAAATCACTTCAATATCTATTGTACAAATCAGTCTGACTTTGAATAGTCTCTGCAACAACTAGTCAGTCAGTCAGAGCCACGTTACAACGTGACGTAGGCATTTTAGGTGACCATTGACGAATTATTCTATTGTAGGAAATTTGTGTATGGGAGATTGAAAAATAGCAACCTATGACTTCCAACTGTAAAACCAGAAACACGTTTATGCGTCCACTGCACGAAATAAAGGTGTGAATAAGCCAAGCGTATATTTGTACAGTCTGTCGGTACTGGTCAGACTGCAGTTCGAACTCGCCACCCTGTTCCTATAGGTACCTAGGTACACATGTAGTACACACCGGCACGGTTTTATTCATTCCCCTCACAGATTGAAAAACGTGACTCAGATGAATAAAATATTTCGTTATTCGTTTCTGGTTTCACCTGCGCAAATAAAAGCTTCAAATTGGCATTCGTTAGTATTGCTATTATTATTTTAACAGGCATTGTCTTTTAATTCAATGCGATCACGTTCGTGCTTCGAAACAAACACTATTAGCAAATTGTTACATAAACAATGTAACATTCAATTTTGATATTGAAGTACCCCATTAGCCTGATTTTGCAGCTCCAATATGAATAACATCGTCAAATGACAACTTCCTGAAAAGATTTTTATTTATTTCACTAATAGACTTTGTTTCTTCTATACCACATCGCCCAATACCAGAAAAAATACAATTTAAACTTCCCAATCGTCCTAATAGTTACTCATTTAGATCATTCTCTTTGGAGAGATTTATACAAGATACTTGGTGAGATTTTAAACTAAGTATCTGATTACTATAAGACGACAAAGATACATAGCAATCTGTGTATCTATTTATGTAATATGCATACTACCGCATAGGACTACTACACGACCTCGGAATTATGCAATAAAATCAGCTTTGATAAACATCACCTTTGATGTTTGACCAAGCATAGATAAGTTTTGTTCATAAATACGGCGCAGTTATAGAATAATGTCTTACCTGCTAACGCAATCCATAAATTCCTTGAGGTAATTACTTGAGAAGAGGTGGATAACGCTACTGAAGCCTGTGCAGTTGGTCCACTGGGCATCTGGAGCCATCATCATGCCTACCCCTCTACCCCGACAGACAAGAGGTGCGCCGTACATACCCTGAACACAAGAAAACGTCATTCTATCTTGCGAAGTTACAATTAGGTCGTTCCGTTATCTATTTCTGATATTGGTTTGCTATTTGTAGGATCAGAGGACCAGTTTACTTAATAAGTTTATTATTATGCTGTTTGTTGATAACAAAACTTATTATTATTATCTACTGTCTTCCGGCGGCTTCGCCTGGTGTTGTGTAGATTAAGTACCTAATCTACAGGCATCAGACGATGCATGTTCATCACAAAAGGTTCCTTCTAATTCGACTACGACCCAGGTCTAGTACGTCCTTACTGTCTACTTATTTATTGTTGAAAATAACAATAATATGTTACACGTCTTTGTCAATTATCATCATGCATCACCAAAAGCCCGCGAGAGTCCACTGCTGAATGGACCTTCTTTACAAAATAGAGGTTTGGCATAATTTCCACATTTGGCAAGCGAATTGGAGATCGCAGTTTAAAAGGATTAGATGCCCGGTGTCTATGACGGCCGACTCATGATACCCGTGTGGAAGAGTAGGGGTGGTGGTAAAAGTATTCTACTACGTCGCCACTATACGACCTACCGGCACACATCTATGTAACTATATATTATACTATATACAATATTTATAAACAAATGTCACTCACATGACATGGCTGCGCTACTCGGTCAGGCTGAAAGATAAAATATAAGTACGTTTTTAAATAGATTCTCGAGTACATTCACTCGAGAACGACATAGGTATATTTACTTAAAATTTAAATTCATCACCCATTTCTCACGGTTTGAGAAATTTTTTATCGTTATTTGAAGTTTATTTACTACACGTGATTAACCTATTACAAGTTTGTTGATCCAATCCAGGAAAAATAACTTTCGCCAAATATGTATCTATCTACATAAACGTACTTTTTCCATCATGAAACGTGATTAAGATTAGTTTAAAAATCTTCTTTATTTCTTTCTAATACTGGATTATCACATATTGAAATATTAAAAAAGTAAATCTAATTTAAATCTTATGTTTATTATTTTTATTAGTGATGCCTGCCATCGCTATATATAGCATATTTACACATAACATAATTATGCATATTTACAATTTGTGACCTACTGGAAGCTTATTTTATATATTTTTTACCTAATTACAATGAACTTACCTATTTACATGACGTCATGCCTGTTTTCTATCACAATACAATGTGCTATCCAATACCAAAAAACGATAACGATAATTATTCAATTGGGATCTAAGCTCTGGAGATAAGCACGTTCAAATAAACTTTTCAGCTTTATATACTAGAATAGAATAAATGTAGGGAATTCGCACCTGCAAAATGTGTATAGAAAAGAAAACAACAAAATACTTTCTTACATCTCTTACGCAGATACAGGCGCTTTTGTCGAACATACCCACGAATCCCAAGTTACTCAGAGCTTTCTGGAATTTTATGGTCAATGCTTCACACCACAATGTCTTCTTCACTATGTTCACGAATTGAACCCGCATGTTTCTTTGCAGAAGAAATTTGTGGACAGGGTAGATTTTATCCTAAAATGGGAAATATGTTAGTTATTTGAAAAATTGCTCTTTGTCAGTTATTTTATTTGAATCATGATGGTAGTTAGTTAGTAGCTAGTTAAAAATTTATACGTATTACAGTTTTAGTTTCAGCTAGAGTTACACTGTTTAATCCTATTTGAGAGAGATAGAATGCCGTAGAAAACAGTTACTGAAAAATACATTTCATAACATTGTGACATTTTAAGCGACTTTATTTTCATTCTGAATGCATAAAGTTATACGTGGGAAGTTAGAACGTTTGCAGCAAAAAGTTAAAGCTGCTTTTATAACAGTGCACGGCTCTCTGTAGCGGGCACAAAGGCGCAACTTGACATGATTCGAACTTCCGACTCCACACGTTCGTAACTTTTGTTAAAAGCTTTAAACAAATTTTAAACAGTTAGCAGTGACACAGGATCTCCCTAACAATGAGGGCTCAGTACATGCTTTGTCCTTCTCTTTGCTGATAAAATAAAAAGAAACGACACATGTGCGCAGCAAATGTTAAATTAAAACATGTGCATCCAGTTGGTATGGGGAAGTTGTTTGTTAAAATGTTTGATATAAGCTTCGCTAAAGTTTTTCTTTTGTGGACGGTATTTGTGCATCAAGTTGAATCATTATTTTTCAACAAATTTACTCGTTAGTACCTATACATTTTATTAAACAGATTAAGTACATATATGTATACCTCATCGAACAAAAATGATTCCTCAATCGCAAACTTCCAATGATAAACAAGGTGATACATTTATAGTCTTTACGAAAATAGATATCATACAATACCCCCTTATAGAAGAAATGCCAACCGGGCATGAGACATTCTTCCTGCAGACTCAACACCTCTTCGCCCTTATAATCTATGTCAAGGGGCCTCAATGGTATTTCCGTTAGCACGTCAGGAACTTTTCGCTTAAGAAGCAGCAATGCTGCCGATTTTGACATCAAATAACCCCTGTTATTTGAAGCGTATTTTAAAACTGTGGACAAGTTTAACATCGTGAAAAATATTACTATTATAAATATTACTATGTGTACATTGTATTTAAAATAAATACATAATAATATGTAGTAGTGGCATTATTAGAAAACTACTATTATGTTGCATCAATACCTACGCTGTAACTAATTGTAACTAGTCATTACTGCAATTCCGCAATTTTTGTTACTGTTAAACTATCATATTAACTCCTAAGTATTTCTCCAGACTAAGTAATAAAAAAAGTAACGTTAGCGAATGTAGTGAGCTTAATTAGGGCGCTTCGTTCCACACACTACATAGATAATGAGCGGTCAACAGAACATCGCCTGGTCCCTAACCACGAACCACTAATTACGGTTCTATTTAGTCCTAAGTAGATAATATACGGTCTATCCATAGGTAGGTAAAAATAACAAAATTGATTAATGTTTGGTCGACTAGTGCTCACTGGAAGACCTTGTATTCTATGAAAGAGAAAACACGCTTAGCTTTAAAAATCCCCAGACCATAATCTGTTTCAATGTAAAACATTGATCCAACGCTTTGTGGTGAAAAGGCCACGGAATAAACTTTTGCATTTATAATAGGACCGCTTTCCAGATTTACCCGCGCTCTTCCTCTATAGAACGTCGGTGAATCTGGTACGTAGTAAATAGACTTGAGGCAGGTAAATACATTCATTTTTATGGAGTCGCATTGATTTTTGCATTAGCAGACTGTCTAATCTTGGGGTTAAAGCTGACATTTCCATATATAGATACATTACTGTGCTAGTTACCGGTTGAAGAATTTGGAAAGTAATACTTGTTTATTTCATTGAGAAATTGTTGATAGTGCATTTGCTAAATATTTAGAGAATTCTTTTTTCGTGAAATTTTAGTTACTTAGTAAAATAATTATACCTACCTATTGACACCTACGCTTTAATCCAGCACTAGTAAAATATTATATTTTTAGCTAATTAATTAGAAGCGTAAACCTCAACCAAAAGAAACCTAAAAGTCTTTTGCTTTTAAAATTCCAGGCATGTTTACCTAGGTGCCGTAGCGTCTTTAGTTAAGTAACATTTTTATTAAAAACAAATATCTTCGTTCACGAGCTTATCTCCGTCGACGTTGAACGCAAGAAATTCTTTACAAGATATAGTTTGAAACAACTCTGTAAATTAAATTTTCCACAAAATATTTTATGACGTTTAATGAACAGAATACCAAAGTACCGTACATATTTTGTTAGCAATTGTAATATAGAGAAGTGAATGGTCAGTTCGTACTGTGGTACCGGTGCTATTTAATTAATTAAGCGTGCTTCGTTGAAAGCTTTTCATTACCACGGATGGAACGAAATGCTCAAGTGCCTTTACATTTGTGAAAATATTATCTGTTTTACAATTGATGCGTGCTTCAGCCAAATGGAGCACGTATACCTACTAATGTAATTTGATTAATAATTTGATTATTTCATTTCATGTACGTAAAATATTTTGAAAGCTATCATTTTAGGATAATTGCTGTTATCTTTAAATATTTATTTGTACATACATTCATACATAACTTCACGCCTGTTTCTCGTGTGGGTAGGCAGATACCTACTATGGAATGCCAATTGTTATGAATCTTACTTATCTTTTTAACTTCATCAACGAATCGTTACAGTCAGTCTTTTCATTCATGCTCCTCAGTACTTGTTTAGCATTTAAATTAAGATTTTAAAAATAGGCGCACCTTTCATTTATAAAAAATATACTATCTGGCGACATTGACTACCCTAACATATTGCAAGGACTTCACTTTAATGTTCCCCGTAAATCATTTAGATTCAGCGCTCCGATATCAATACCTTCTTCTTCTACCAAGTATACAAGTAATTCGTATATTGTGCGGGCAAGCGATGGTTTTAATAAACTCTGTGAAGAGTTTTCTTTTAATCCGTTTAATACAAAACTCGCCGTAGCATGCAGGCAGCTGAATCGTCAGTTTTTCAATTTACCTGTACTTACAGTCCCTGATGTAATAATTTGTGCAGCGTTATGGGTTGCCTATAGTTTAATTATCGTAACTAATATTAGTAACTTTAATAGTGTATAGTTCGTTTGGCGTGTTTTTTTATTTTCTTCTGCTATTTGTGAAAACCAATGATAATTGGCTTTTTGTCACATTATACCACATCCTTTAATCAAATTTTGCAGCTGTTGGTTTTCCATAGTTTAAATTAATTAATAAATATTATTGTTTGCTGCTTTTATTCAAGTAGGTTGGTATTTATTCAACCAAATACATGTTATTTGTAGCTGTAGATTAAATGTGATAAATAGTCGGGCCACGTGCTGTGGATATATGAAAACATTTGAAATAGAAACTATTTTTTTTTTTTTTACATTTAATGGGTCGACGTTTGGCCCCTATCTCACCTGATGGTAAGTGATGATGCGGCCTACGGTGGAGCACGTCATAAGCAACCTATTCACTCGGGCCTTGAAGACACCCAGGTTATACCCATCAGGAGAAAAGTAAGAAAAGTATAAAGTAAGAGAAATATAATAATAATAATGATGATTGATTTTAGTTTCGAGGTTCCGCTCTATTGCAGCCTTTTACAGTTTATTGTAAAAAGATGAGCGTGGAATAAAATCTCCAGTGTATTTAGTTTTTTGTTTCACAAAATTACGTTGTTGAGAACCGCTGTGGTGACACTTCTAGTGTGGTTAATAATGGCATTGAATCAAATGTTACGTGGTGCCTTACGCAGTTAAAACCGCCGCGATTACGCCGTAGTGTGGCCGGGGCCTAAATCTTGTTATTTGGTGGAGTTGGAACTTACGGTTTGGTACGAGTATCTTAGTGACCTGCACTCGAATGCCACGGCGTGGATGCCTGTACGTAGCTCCAGTGACGACATTGATGGGTCTGGTATCCTTGACATTAGCGTTCGGACTGGTCACGCACACGGCGGCTGTTATCACAGTCACTCTGGACACCAGAGTGCCAACGCATAGGCCTCGGTAGCGTGATGGAAAATAAACCTGTACATAGAAGTTGACTTTAAAGTATAGACTACATGACTGCATCCTTTCGTCGTTTCTAGCTTGAACCCATACTTGGTTAGGTATAAAGCTTAATCATTACTTCAGACGAAATAAAATTATTTGCCATAATTGTGACAAGTGTCTATTTCAGAGATGCTATTATTATATTCCTACTAGTTCTTACTGATTATACACATTTTAACTTTATAAAAATTTTAAACATTATGTTATAAAATAGTACGTTCCGGCGATTCATTAACACACGTGTACGGTGTACCGGAGATTTACGGTGGACGGATTTTCTGAAAAATCTTATATTATCATATCGAAATTATGTAAAAAATACAGTCTGCTTGAGTTATAGTGGAGGAGCCTCACTCAATTTGATTAAATAGGCTTAGACTAATTTGCTCTAAGATTGCAAAAAAACGTATAGAATAGATTGCAAAACGCTTCAATAATTCTATTAACAATACCTACAGAAATGTGTAAATAAACAAGAATGGTATTTCTTTTCCTATTTAAAAGAATAGGAGAAGAAATTTTCTTTTCAATAGTTCTTATTCCTTCAAATTGTTTCCTATTCAAAAGTACAAACATTATGAGATGTGGTTTTAAATCAAAAAAGTATAATCATTTTTTGGTTCTAGGTATAAACGAAATAGACTATAAGCAATATCGTTTTCATCGGTGTACATTTTCATATAATACTTTTAACCAATAGGTACATACTATCAATGGATATAATGGATAAAAAAAATATTATAATTCTTTGATTCACTTAGCATAGCGAGATAAACTTACTACAAAGGGAAGAGATCCGTGTGCAGGCTTGAATGGTTCTCTCCCCTTACACTGTAGAAAACAAGCACCTAAAACAACAACACAATTAAACTAGGAAACGAACAACAAATTATTTTAAATAAATATAAAAACTTTCAAACTACCTATCAAAAACAATACTTTTAATCTAATCATGTTACAGAGGACATGAAAATTAAAATTATAGTGAAATAAAAATTGGCTAGGCTTAATTAAAATGGCGGTACGGTTGTTAAATTTGCCATCAAAATAAAAGATAATGGTGTGCGACGAATTCATCACAAACCTGCTCTGAATTTAATACGAAATGTGATAATAATGCGTTCGTTAAAAATAAGGTTTTATTACTTAGAGAGTGTTCAGTGAGAGCTGAAAAAGTGCCATTTTGGCTGTATTTCCTCAAGCATTTACTATTTGTTGAGTAATAGGGATGATGACGGGGTATGAAAATTAAAAATCTAATTGGTCCGTCAGTTAGGTAACGAAAAAATATTAGACTCGTATTTTTTGTTTTGTTTCATATACCTAACATAACAATCTATATATATAAAACTCTTCCGTTACTGAGTGACTGACTGACTGACAGACAACGCACAGTCGAAACTACTGGTCGTAGACAGCTGAAATTTGGAATGTAGGTTCCTTGGGATATGTAGGGGAGCACTAAGAAAGGATTTTTGAAATTCAACCCCCAAGGGGGGAAAAGGGGTAAAAACGTTTCTATGAAAAATCTTATTCCTTGGGTTTATAAACTTGAAACTTGGCATGAACACGTACATAGGCAAGTAAATATGTTTGACATTATAAGTTTTTTCAAACTACCCTCCAATCGTGATTTAGGGGGTGCGATTGGGTGACTGATTTATTAACGCACAGCCGAAACCGCTCGGTATAGTTTGAACATATATTTTGAACAGAGGTTCCTTTAGTAACATAAGTGAGCACTAAGAAGGGATTTTTGAAATGTCAACCCCCAAGGGGGGGAAACGGGATAAACTGAGCCCCCGGCTCAGTTTATCCCGTATCTGCGGGAAAATGCGGGGAATTACACGTGGGCGAAGCCGCGGGCGGAAAGCTAGTATTTAGATAAAACGAATCAAAGTTTAGAAGTGGGAGCAAATACGTCATTACTACGTAAAAACGTTCCTAGAAATGACGTCACGCGATATTTGTTTCCGTAAGAAAATAAAAATACGTATCTAATTTTTAAAATGATCTACGACACGGACACTCAATTAAAAATTAGTCATCTACTCTATTATTTATACTAATGTTCATAGATTAGGTAAATGACTTAAGGAACGTAAAACATCTGCCCTTTAATCTTTTATTTGTCGAAAGAAATTAATATAATCGTTAACAAGTAATAAAGGAGGGAAAACATATTTTTATTTACCCTGACAATAATTTGACATGAATAATGTACATACATATAATACGTATAAGTATAAGTAAAACTTACAAACATCAATCAATATCATCGTACGTACTTGTAATAGTAAAATATTTTTAAGTATTTTTCGAGTTTAAAAACAAAACCAAGCTTTTTGTGTCTGGCAGAGGATTAAAAACTCATTTTAATATGAGCGTCGCTCGAGGCCTGTTAATCTGAAACAAACTGAATCATAACTTTACTGCCGTGCCGATGCATGTATATAGAATGTTGTTTTTCTGTCAGTTTTTATTTTAAATGATACAGTTTTTGGCGAATTGATGAACTGAAGTATATAGTTGATTCTTGTGTGAGCAAGATCATTACAAAATCTTTAAAGAAAGTATAATTTAGGCAATTACTCAGTACTAAATATAGCTTATTTAGTACTTTCCTCTTATTTTATTTAAGTGAAGTTATATACAATCAACACATGTTAGTCTGCGCCGGCCTTTACATGTGTTTTGTGATATAGACGGGAATAAAGCATGCAGTGTATTTATGAATGGATGCAAAACGGCCACAGTTAGCTCTTTTTTATTAATGCCTCTTAACAATACCTATTCATTATGGCATGCTAACTTAATGTTTTAAGATTATGAAGAATAGGTATAATTGTGAGCGATTCGAGGCCTTGGACTAGTTTTAGCTTGGATATAAGTACAGCTACAGGCTCAGATAACGGAATATTTGCATTCACCTTTATATTAACAATTAAAATTTCACAACACAACATTTCATGACTGTAGGAAATCCGTTTATGTTTATTTTCGGCAATTATTAGCGACCAATAAAATGAAATCACTCTCTTGTGATCTATTCCGATTAATGTGTGTACAAAATTAATATAGTATCAGATAACCTCGGTCAATACCAACCGCGAAAACAAACTAAACTTTTCGTTAAAAGAAATGTTGACCCACGTCATTATATTTTTTTTTTTTGAGGGATATGTCGAAAAGAACCGCACACCTGATGAAGAATTGAGAAATTAATAAGTAATTAGGTTTACTTAACCTTTTCATACTCTTTTTTACTAAAATTACGATACCGCCTGAAATATGAATCCTTCAATTAAATGTTACTGATTTAAGAAATAAGTGATTTTTAACACGACATAATATAATTGTTTGTTGATCACGGCTCATAGTTTTGTGCTTTATCTTACTGGACAGGTTTCAAAGCGAATTAAAAGCTTTTGAAAATTACTTTTAATGTTAAAAAGACTTATTTTTCCGTACCAGAAAATACATTAATGCTACAGAAGCAAATCATGGAAACAAGCGATAGTATGTTTTTTATCCTCAATAATCCCGTCAAAGGTAAAGGATAATGAGAATTTTTCATCCGACATTGCAACAAGGATTAACTTTTTTTTATTATTTCGATGAATCGGTATTTTATAAAATTAAAATACATGCTGTTTTTTGCTTTGTATATTATCTTCTGAAACCATTTCTATTAAAAACATGAATAGCGTTTCGAGCAGCATTTGGCGTTTAAGTAGGAGTACTTAAATATTCGTATATATATTATAATTATATGATTAATTGAAGTTTATACTTACACTTTCAGTACCATAGCGATTAGGTCATAAGCTCGAAGTCTAGATATCTTAGATATTTTCAGCGCATTACTGGTACCTATTTATGTCTTACGTATCGAAATCGTTTAGGAGTTTTTCATTTTAATTTATTTTATTAGTATGTATGTACCTCAAATTTTTTTTAGATCATGTGGCCACTACTGACCATTGGCCTTTTCTCGCACGGAGAAGGTTGCTCAATGCGGGTTGGCGATTTCAAACTTATAATCAGAAATTACTTGTAAGCCCAAGTTTCCTCACGATGTTTTCCTTCACTATTTGTGAATGGTGTCTAAATAATCTTAGAATGTACAAATTGAGCTAAATTTACCGTCTTTTTAAATTTTGTGTTTATATTTTAATTTAATTTCAATGAGTGTTCAATGAGTTGTGTTGTTACAATAATTTCACGTATCTTGTGGCAGGTTCCTAGTCACAACAAACAAAATCAATTAATTATTATCGAATCAAATGTTATCTATTTTTGGGCCTATATTAATTAAAATAAATAGTTATTTATTTAGTTTAAAAAGTATCTATCTAAGTCGACTGAACGATAATTTCAGTGAAACATGAAACATGTTATTCAGCCGTTTGCAAAGTTGTCAGATCTCGTTTAGTTGATGAGAGAGTTTATGTAACTTTTACGGGCGTTTCAATTCGGTATCTCATATCCTGTCACTTTCATAATATTGCCTAGACCCGGTAACCTTGACCTGGTACTATGCTTTACTACAATATCATCTAGGAGTCAGTCAGATCCCTGGCTCGTTACTTACGCCAATAGAGGAATCGTGTTTGGACTCATCATATATTGTAGCTGTAATCGTTTGATTTTCTTTTTAATTTTAAGCGATCGCGATAGTTCTTTGTATTTATTTATACACTAGGTACTTAAGTGGTATAAATAAATACAATTAAGCTACTTATTTAATAAATGTGTATATTATGTGTTTTATAAGCTGGAAAAAACACTACAAGAAGTAAGTACTTAGACGTTTTTTTAAATGATTACTGAATAAAATTTGTCACTTTTTGTACTTGTTATTTTTTTCTTTTAGCGACTGAGGTATCTATTGGACCTTAGGAGCGGATCTGTCTCTATTCAAAGGTAATCTGCATCTCGAAGCAAAAACTCTGACGCCGTATCATACTTGAGGAAATCCGGCTATTCCCGGAAAAATAATAAATCTTGCCTAGCCGCAGATAGAGAGATCGGGCGGACTTGAGGGGTGGGGGTGTGAATATGCGTACAGGACTGAGTGCCGAGTGTATAGGTGCTCCCGGGTGCAAGAGCCCAAGAGGCAGATCAATAGGCAGGCGTCCTGCGTGTCCCCGGTCCCGCCCGGCATCGCCGCGCCAACCGCGCCACGGCGCCGCTCCGCGCCACTCGCTGCCCGCTCGTCGCTCCAGAAGCACGCTCGCGATCCGAACTCCGCGCTCCGACACTCGCGAAACCAAGTCATGGAGGTAAGCTCGAACTCTAACTTTACACCACCAACTAACATCACGAAAACTTTTATTTAATATATTTCATCTGGCTGTGTGCCTCACCGCGCATATTTTTTAATTCAAATTAACATTTCTTTCAATTGTTATTTAGCGAAAGTAGAAAAATGTTTTCCATAATTAGATATTTCTTTGTGCAAGTTAAAAAATAATTCAAAAGTGCAAAGCTAATGCATTTTTTTAACTGTACACGTTCCTTGCGTGTTTTATTGCTTACGTACTTTGTTTTTAAATACAGTTATCGGATTTATTTTTTATTTATTTTTATTTTAAGTGACAATTGAGTTATTATTTTATTTCAATTGAAAATTTGATGAGAGTAAAGGAATATCGTGCTAGGAAAATGTGAAGAAATATTTTGGTTACATAATATAAATTAGTGCGCAGCAGCCCGCTACAATCAGAAAGGGACGTTGGGGGTGGGTGCCTACTGTTTGTTTGTGTGCGTTAACTCAGAAAAGTGGAGAGTGATATCGTATTTTCTTGGTGTCAACTGTGTCGTTTAAGAAAATATTTAAAATAATATTTAAACCGGCTTTTCGAATAACTAAATTATTGAACCGGAGTACCATGTTAACTTAATTGACCAAATTAATAATGGTTTGTGTTAATGTGTGTTTAACAGCTGACATTTTGTTTACCTACTAAATAATTGACGCGTTTAAAATAGATTTTAGTAGCCGGAGGTGGCATGAGAAACACTGTCAAGCGTATCTAGACATAACATAACTCAAACCGATGAATTGCGATAAACGACTGGTCTATCGCAATGGCACTGACTACTCTGGGTAGTGACCTCTGAGACATCCAGTTAATTTTAGCGGGCGCCATGACTGAGTAACAATTAAAGTCATTGACTGAGCATCGCCAGTTATCGCGACTACTTAACTATTGCTACGTCTTTGTTCACAACTTCATATGTGTATTATTCTTTACTCGTCAACTCGAGGATTCCTGTTAACATTGGTTTTATATATTTGTTAAATTATTAAAAAGTCTGCACCATGCTCTGCTTGCGACCGTCTAATATTTTAGATAAACCAGCTTTGCGTAATAAATTGGAGAATGTAATGTAATGTGACATGTATAAAGTTTGAACAAATGGTTAATGCAAAAATGTTTGTAGGCTAAGTACGTGTGGCGTTTGGTGGCTGGCCTGATCCTGCTGACTGCAGCAGTGGTCACAGCAGAAGGTGAAGTATGGGAAGAAAGCGATCACGAGGTCCTCATCCGTAGCGAGAGGGGTGCTAAAAATAGAGGTTAGTATTTAGAACGCTCGAAACTAACGACGCTTCCGATGCACATGAATTAATTTTAGTATTTCGTGTTTAACTATTGTGAGAGCCAACTAGTAGGGAAATAAACCTCTGGAATATATGATTTACCTGTCTGTAAATTCAATAGGCATCATTTTCAGCATGTGAAAGTGAAAACAAGTAGTTTTCATTCAGTCTACCAAAACAAATTTTGCTTTTATTGAAGTTTATCGCGTGGTATTTTTTAGAACTGCAAGCGTGGTTTAGGAACGAAACATTTATTTGGCAGATTTTTGTCTATAAAATATAGAACATTCGGTATTATTGTGACCGAGTTACTACATGTATTGGACAAGTAGCTTTAGTTAGTGAATTTAAGAATATCGATAGAGACTCTTACTTTCTTATTTCAATTGAATATAAATATGAGACTAGTTTTAGTTTTTAATGTTTTAGATAGTTTAAGTACATACTTAAACTATTTTGCTATACTTACAAAAAAGCAGATATTAGTTAAGGTGCTTTAACCTTGTGACTAACGAAGTTGTAGGTTCTAACTTATAAATTGGTACCACAATTTACCGACGCAAAGATGGCAAAACATTTACCAAGATGTTTTGTTTTCTTATTTATGTTGCTACCCTACTTCCAGACAGCTTAAAATAAATCCCTCGGGTCGCTGTCTCTAGCTCATCTGCACATGTTGGGATGCTTTCAAAACTCGATGTTTTTGTCAATAAAAAAAATGACATCAGGATAAAAGGATCCGTTACGTTCGCATAGTAATCCGCAAAGAATAAAAGTAAAAAGGAATGTATTGTGCATTATTGTTATAGTTTCTATAGGAATTATTGTTTTCTTGTCATTATCACCGGCAAATATGTAATTACTTGAATTATTCTAATTATTTATTAAGCATTTCGTTATTGTAAGGTGATCACAATTACAATAACGAAATGCTTAATAAATGAATTCATTATACTATATTCTATTCTATTTTCATTATTCTAAAGTTTATTTTAGATTGCATACTGCACCTCTGATATTTGTTTTGACAGTTAGTTTTAAACTGGACTTGTGTGATTAATGAAGCAATAAATTTCAATAACAGAGACTTGCCGTTACATTCGGGGAGCTTGGAGCGAGTGTGACGCCAAGACTAACATTCGCTCTCGGAAACTCACTTTGAAGAAGGGAGACCCGGCTACCTGTGAGAGTGTTAAAACTATCCAGAAGAAATGCAAAGGTACCTTAAACAGTATGTCACAGTCTGAATGCCACAGGGATTAAATCTTAGTTATTCGTTGAGACAGAAAATAGAAGAACGTTCTTATCTTATGTTATTATGCACTCAGGACGAGGCAGCAGTCATATACCATTTAAGTAATATTATGTCGCATAATTATGATCTTCCTTGAGTGTACAATTCTATAATTTTGTTTCCCAGTTCTTTATCTGTTACTCATTTCCAGTCTTCTATAGAAACTACGTGCCTCCTTAAAAATGAAAGTTTTTCGTATATATTCTACGATTAATGTGTCATTCAATTATGCCTTATTTAATATGCCGACTAACAACTCTTACGGAGTAACGTAAATGCGATGATTAATATCATTAATTTCTGCAACTAGATAGATTTATAAAAACTTTCACTTAATAAATCTTCCCTGACTAGTATCCAGGCATCCTTTAGTAGGCTGGTAGTGATTTTTGAAATTGATCTGACGTATTTCATTGTATTTTACGTACTTAGCTTGCCGCTACGAGAAGTCTTCATGGAGCGAGTGCAGCCCCAACGGCGAGATGTCTCGTACAGATGTGTTGAAGGCTAATAGCGACCCAAGTTGCGACCAAAGTAAGCGCGTTACTAAGAAGTGCAACAAGAACAAACAGGTCAAGACCTCTAAAGACAAGGGTAAGAAAGGTCTGTTATCCCCTGCATTACTATTTTAACTATTTGTTTACTAACACTTTTGTTCTCATCATTATTAATCTGGTGGAGTATTTTAAATATAAATATATAGGTACATAAACATTTTCTGCTAGCTCTACCAAACTAAAACTTAAATGGATATAGTCTATCTAGAGGTTCGAAATTTCAGGTAAGTCAGTGTAAATAATCAGAGTATCGTAGCTACTGCTAAGGCTACATATTGTCGTTATTTTGGCAAACTTCCAACCGTACCGCTCCACAACTTTGCAAACAGCGGTTGTGTAGTTGTGTACATAATAATGGGTGATATTCGCTCAGACAGAGGTGGTAAATATGGCTGAAATGCATCGAAGCACATTCCAGTTATGCTTGGGCTTCATTAGCGGGCTGCGGGAATTTCAACAACATTGTATGAATATTAGTTGTAACCTCCTAATGTTGTAAAGTTGCAACGTCGCGTTGCAAAGGGCGACGTTTGCATTGTAGCTTGTTAATTGGCGCGCAACAAGGCATATCGCGACAGTCCAGAATTCTGAATTAGAAGACATTAGTGGTCTATCACATACAACCTTGTCAAGTTAGGAACAATACAACAAACCCCTAAAGTGGTTTTAATTATTTTTCTTTTTCAGGTCGCCGAAATCGTCAATAAGATTTGATGTCCCTTGAATTATGATTGAACTTTCTTATTGCATTGATCTTGGTGCATCTGTTTATGTAATAGTGCCAAAATAGTGAAAACATTCTTAAATCGTTTCTTACAAAAAATCATTACTATAACTAGCTACAATATACTTCACGGTACAATTTATCTCTTACTATTGAATTGTATGAACACTAGATAATGTTAAGTAGATCTTTACTTATTCCTTTTATTAATGCTGGTAAATCATAATAATTCTTTAATATTAAGTTAATTAATTAATTAAATAAATAAGTACTTAAATAAATTTGCTGTTTTATTTTATACCCCTATTATGTTTTGTAACGTTTTTTTTTGAACGGGAATTCATGAAATGCACCCTCTCTAGCTGAGGCGTGAGAGACAGTCAGACTCTTTACTGATTTAAAACCACCGTTCCAACTACTGCGTTTGAGGGCCAGCAAGGCTAATCCGGAGCTGCGGACTACCTAGCGGGTTTATCGGCGTTCCGGCTCGAAAAGCAGAAGTAAGAATGGGGTGGTTTTTAGTCAGTAAGAATCTGACATCACCTTTAAAAAGTAATAAAAACTGTTGATAATATTCTATTGTGCGTTTCATTGTCTCTGTCTACCCCCTTGGGAGACAGGCGTGAGGTTATGTAAGTATAATGATAACATTCTAATGCATAGTATACACTCGATACATAGAAGTCAGAATATGTACTAGATCATTGAAAAAACATTTATCTATTTCCAAATTACCTGCAATGCAATGCAATGAAATTAAATTCATTCAAAATAGATCGTTTGTATATCCTGATTGGCCGGTGCGAATGAACCAACCAATCAGAGCGCCGAAAATGCTCTCGTTTTGTTTTCGTTCAACGTAAAGCCAACTCGTACTGAGGGTACAGATGTATGATTGGGATGAAGGAAAAAGGAAACCAAATTTGACCCTCTTACGGTCACTAGACCCACAACCCAATCACTATTATATTTATATTTCGATGGGTTTAATCTCAAAAACAAAGCTAAACAGTATAAGAGACTTATTCCAATCCTTCAATGAAATATAATTCTTAACTAATATAAAGTTTAGTACTATCTAATATTTGAGCAAATTGCACCAAACATCCGTAACACGGCAAGTTCATATTAAGGCGCCTAGAAGTAAAAACCCATTAAAATAAAATACAGTATTATTTTTATAATTTTGATTTATTAAATCTTTTAAAATGTCTGGTGATGAATTTAAGCCTCATTCAATTTATCGAATAAATATTTTGCACCTATATTTAAAACGTCTCCCATAAAAACTATTGAATGAGACTTAAATGTTGTCAACAGACATGTTTTATAATAATAATAATTTAAATAAATAAATAGTTCATCCTTATCTAAAATAAATAATAATAAAATATTACATGCTGATACAAAAAACATAATAGTATAAAATTAAAAAAATGACAGAGTTCGCGTGTGGATTACTGTCTAGTGGAAGTAATTGTATCTAAACATACATTACTATCCGCCAACTATGAACTTTAAATGTTTGTCGTTAAATATCACAGGTAAATGAATGCGCGGACGTGTTGTCGCATCACTTGAATAGTTGTTTAGCGTAGTGCCATATCCTGAAGAAGTACTCATCGCGCCTCAGTAGTGAGCCTCGCGCGTAAGATCGGATGTCCGCGTCCATATTGTGTTCGCGCATCCAGGAAGTAGTGGTCTGCGTGCTGAACGATGTTGGTTCCGTCATTTCGGTCTGCTCGCCAATTTCCTCGTCAGCATGGGAGTCTGGAAATATTGTCATTTGCAACTCATTAACAAACATTTCTGTACAGTTTGTTTACATTTTTTATTTATTTTAGTCATTATATATTTATTGTTTTGCTTACACCTTGAACCTTAACACATTGAACGCCGTGGTGGTCACCGGTGACCAACGTTAGCGTAGGATTTGACTTCAACAGTTTTCTATTGGCAGTCAAAGACTTACTAATGGGTAGGCATGTTGCTTGATCCGAGAATCGAATTTGAGACCACTTTGCAGTAAATCTCGTCAGTCGTACTAGTCTAAGACAAATATTTACTGAAATATTTTATCAGTATACGTACGTAACTACGATTCCTAGCTATTGTACGCAGTTTGCAACTTCCAATATTATATCGAAATATCATAAAGGATTTATTATTAACTTTTCTATGAATTTTGTACATAATAAGTTTTTCCATTCGTATATTATTATATTGAGAAGTGGATTAATTATTTTAATACAGAAAATTATCCAATTAGTGAATAAAGCCTGCTTACCTTCTCCAGGAATAACCTTGTAAGGTTCTTCTGACTCTAACGGCTCACTCATTCCGATTTCGTTGCGAGCATAAATTCTTATCATGTAAGTGTGATTGTCACTTAAATCTTTGATATTGAATTTAAGTGTTTGTGCGTCAACTTTTCCTACTTCCATCCACATTGTTTTAGTGACGTCACGGATAGCAATATTATAGCCCAGCAGTGGTGCCCCACCATCCCATTCGGGTGTACCCCACGATGTCATGACGATGTTGCTACCAACTGTTCGTATCTCAAGTGGTGCAGTTGGTGGTGATGGTACAGCTACAAGTAGAAAATAGTGTCAGATTAATATTTTTATGTGTAAAAATACAGAAACCTAATTTTAAAGTTGTTGAAATAATACTTACTTGCATGCTTTTCTAGTCTCACTCCTTGAGACTCCGCTGGTAAACTGACTCCTATGGCATTCTCAGCGGATATTCTGAAGACGAGTTCCTCCTTTTCTTTAATATTTTCTATGCAGTGTTCGTAAACTGTTCCACCGACCGTTATAACTTTGGTCCAAGATTTGGCTTTAGTAGTCTTGTATTCGATGATGTAATCTGAAATGCAATTGATGAATAGTCTTTAATGACATATAAACACATGAAAATATCGAATACTTAACACCGGTACCTATAATAGTACATAGATCCTAAGTAATTTTTATTGAAACCTATATTGAGCTTCCTACCCTATTTTTATTGAGTACTCGTGAGTTCGTTAATTTATTTCAGGACAACATCTTCCTATTTATGACGAAACTAGAAAATTGTATCTGTATAGAGCAGAGTCCCCAAATGATAGTGTATAACATTCTGTTTGTATTAAAAATAATATATTCGTATACTATATACGTATACTTTATATTATAATAATATATTAATATAAAGTCTGTAGCATTAAAAAAACTATACCACACGTATAAGTTATTATTTATTTATTTATTCATTTATTGGACAATGTACACAGATACAGTACACTACTGGTACAGTACATGACCCTGTTAGGGCGTTGCAATTTATCTGATTATTGGTCCTCGTAGAGCCTCAGAATAATTCGACTTATACGAATATACTTAATAAATATAATTACGTGATTGCTATTAAAATATTAATAAAAACCACACTTACTTGTCACAACACTTCCTCCGTCGCTCTCAGGTGCGGCCCACTGCAAAGTCACTGATCTTGACGTTGTTTCCTTTACAGCAAAGTTTAATGGCTGCGATGGGGGTGCTGAAATGAATTATTGTTTATTATATTCTGTTTATACAAATACATTATATTTTATATTGGTAATGTGCCGTGATTAGGACAAGAAGATGGTTAAGAGATTTTATTTTGAGGAAATAGAAAGGGATTTAGAGGAAATATATTATAATGCCATATAATATAATAATGTTAATTTAAAAACTTACACAAACTCTTTCCGATCGTAATTTTCTCGTCTGATATGTAAGGCAGACTTATTCCGATTTCATTTCTTGCGGTTATCCTAAATTGGTAGGTAGTGTTTATTGTTAATTTCTCTATTTTAGCGGTAGTCTTGGTGACTGTAGCCACATGTTTCCATTTCTTTCCTTCTTGTTTAATTTCAACACTATAATCGATGATTGGCGATCCTCCATTCTTCTCGGATGGATACCATGTTATAGTTAGAGAGTCGTTGTTTATACCGTACAAGCCCAGCGGCCCCAGTGGTGGAGAGGGAACATCTGTGAATTATATAAAGGATTAGAATAAGGCTGATGAAATCAATGTTTATATCATTTATAAGAGAAACTGGTATTGGCGACTTATAATTTATGTATAAAAAATATACTGTACCGAGAGCTGTCTTAATGACAATGGGTTCACTTTCTAAAGCTTCCGAGAACCCAATGGGATTTTGAGCCATGACGCGGAACATATATTCACAATTTTCATTGAGTCTTTGTATACAGTAGGTCTCTACATCTTTGTCTACATCTGCTACTTTGACCCACTTGTTAGTGTCAGGCTCGTGTTTTTCAATTGCATATTTTGTCAATTCTAAACCACCATCATCACGAGGTGGTTTCCATTCAATTGTTACCGATTCTCTACTAATTTCTCGCATTACAACCGGACCTTCAGGTTTGCTAGGTTTATCTGAAACATCAAGTTACTTTTACTATAAGATTCAGTACATAAAATAAATTTTAGTAAGTAATTAATTTAGTAGTAAGGTATGTTCATTCTAATTTTCTAATTAACTATGTGACTTACCATACACTTTGAGCGTGACATCCAAGGAAGTAGTGCCAGCTTTATTTGAAGCTTCAATTGTGTATTTTCCTGAGTGGGAACGAACCAGGGAAGATATTTTGATGATGCTAACATTATCTTCAGTTGTTATTTCAATGTCTTCTGATTCTACTACCTTGGAGCCGTTGCAGTACCAATTAATTGTAGGTTTGGGTATACCCTTGATAAAGGCTTCCACAGACCAGGTTTCTCCAACTCTATATTTTTGTTCAATATTTTCGTCTGATACTGTGATTGTAGGCTTCTGTTGTACTTCAACGTTGCACGATGTTTCTGTTTCACCGTGCTCATTATTGGCAATGCAACTATATGTTCCTTCAGTAGTCTCCGTTGCCGTAATTACCAAGGTAGCCACTCTATTAACGTAAGTTGCTTTAGCGGTTTTTAATTTCTTGTTCCCTTTAAGCCATGTTACTTTTGGTTCTGGCACACCTCCGAATATACACGTGAGTTCTATATCTTCATTTGGTTCGCTAATGATATCTTTAAGCGGTTTTTCAACAGTTGGTGCTTGACCCTTCAGTATTTCTTGGACAAGAATATATTCTGTTGTTTCAGAAGCTTCACTTATTCCTACTTCATTAACTGCGTACACTCTGAATCTGTATGAGGACTTGGTCTTCAGTTCACTAACGGTGGTCTGGGTCTTTTTGATATTCTCAATGGACACCCATCTGAAAATATTGATTACGTACATTAATTTATTACTCTATTTTAAAAATCGATGGCATTTACCCACTATTCTAAACCTACGATGGTTCACTTTGTAAACGTTATTTATAAAATTGTATTATTCATGAGTACTTACTCTGTTGTATTAATTTCTTGATATTGAAGTATATAATAATCAATTTCTGAATTTCCTTTGTCTTCTGGTTCATCCCAGCACAAATTAATTGAATTATTTGTTGTTTCTAGAACCGTAGGTTTTCCAGGTGGCGCAGTTGTGTCTGCAATGAATATTCCAATGTATATTATGTGCTCATAACGAAAAAATAATTATAAATGAATGTTTTTTTTTTTAATTTTGTGTTAATTATCGGTATTAAATAGAATAGATAGCTTTTTATTCTTGCAATGTTAGCATTTGTAAATAGGGGAGCCCACGTTGCTAAAACTGGATTTACTCGAGTGTCTTAGGGACTTACTGGATTTCAAGATAGGATGATAGAAAGAAAAAAATGTTTTATGACATTTTCTTCTTTGGGTGGAGGAATGGGGAATCAATGGTTTTTAAAAATTGGTACATTTGGGTACATAACTTTTAAGTGATCGCGCGTTTCAGATATTTATAAGTACGTGTTCCTGGTGTATCTCATAATGAAACAAAATTAATCTGCGGCTTTACGCAGTGGGGTTGATCGTGTAAGACAAACGAGCCACTTTTAAAACCCTCTTACAAATTACGTTAAAATATTCAAAATTTCTTGAACAGTTGCATTCCTTTATCATGATACCATCCTGTCTTTTCTTAATCTAACTAAACTGACCGTATTAGGTAAGTTTTTGTAAATATTTTTTTTTGCTCCACCTATGTTCGGGTATTATAGTGAATACCTATATTATTTCCCGTATGTTAATCTGACGCGATCGAGTAACTACTAAAATCCCTTGATGGATATGTATGTTTCTGAAATTAGTATTATGTAGGTTTTTTTTTTACTTACCTATGACGACTACGTTGATTTCTACATTTGTTTCTCCGCAATTGTTTTCAAGACGCAGTCTGTAAATTCCAGCATCAGTGTTTTCAACCTTTTTAATTGTGAGACTTGCTGCCTTTGCGTCGATTGAGGGTTTGGTATGCTTAGTTTTCTTAATTATTTTGGAATTCACCACCCACTCATCGTTAGGTTGAGGAACACCTTCATACTCGACGTGGATAGTAACATCTCCACCTCGTTTTATCCTGTATTCTCTCTCGTATCCAAGTACCTTTGGTGGAAATTCTACAACTGAAAAATTTTAAAATATGAATACACAATATTAAAACATTTTGAGCGTGTATGCAGTATTAGTATTAAGAGTGTTTACGTGAAAACGGATTTCAAATTTCAAGTAAAAAATCTTGGAAATTACTGATCTAATCTTAGCATAAAACTTGAAATTTTACCTTCTACTTTTAATTTTGTCGAGCATTTCGCATCAAACAAAACACAGGAATAGTCACACTGGTCTTCTTCTGTACATTTTCTGATGATCAAAGTACGTTTGGTAACGTCAGATATCAATGTGAATTTTTCGGTATCTTCAATTATCTCCTTCTTCTTGTACCATGTGACATCCATAGTTTCATCTGGTATTTCAACTGTCAAATACGCATCTGTGTTAGCAGGAACCACAGTTACTTCTGGTAATCTCAGAACAAAATCAATGGAAGGTTGTTCCACTGTCAGCCTAGCTGCACATTTATCATTTCCAACTTCACAAGTGTAAACTCCAGCATCTGACATTTCACAGTCATAGATTTTAAGTTTCTGTTTTTTCCCATCGATTGTCAGTTGAATATGATTTGAAAATTGAATTTCTGAGCCATCTTTGAACCATTGTACTAAAGCATCTCCTTTTGTGAGTTCAATGTCAAATGTTGCTTTATTTCCTTTATTTACTTTCTGATCTTGTAAGCGAGATATAATTTCAGGAGGCAATTCTACAACAGTTACTTCTGCTGTACAGGAATCGTCTCGTAGTTTACATGTATATTCACCTTCATCATGAACTGAAGTATTTCTTATAAATAACTTGCGAACGTTTCCTCGTTTTTCAAGTTCATATTTATTTTTCTTAGCCTTAATTTTTTCACCATCCTTTTCCCAGACTACATCAGCTGTTTCTGAATTAATTTCAACTTCCAAAATTGCAATGTCTCTTTCTTTAACTTCGAAATCTTGCAAGCGTCTAATAAATTCAGGGATCGTTTCATGGACAGTTAACTGTGTTTTAGTCTCTTGATCTTTCACGACACATTTAATTATACCAATGTCTGTTAGTTTAGTCTTTTTAATTCTAAGTTTATGAACTCTGCCCTCCTGAATTATCTCTCTATGGTCCATTCCACTCACTTCTTTATCGTTGTGATACCATTTTGTTGAAACTGTATGAGATGTATGACATTCAAGGATCACAGTCTTTCCTTCTTCTGTTTCATAAGTCTTTTTCAGATTCTTAACGAACCTTACTTTTTCAACGTCTATTGTAACTCGTGCTCCATGAGAAGCTTTGCCTGCGCTGTTTGATGCAACACATTTGTAATCACCAGAGTCAACCTCAGAATCTACATTTGTTATTATTAATTCAATATTTTCACCATCGAAGTTCTGTGTGACTGTTTCAGATGGTGTGATTATATGGTTGTTTCTATACCAAGTAATAGACGGTACAGGATTTCCTGTGACTTTTGCAACCAATTTTATGATTCCATTTTCTTTTACCGTAATTTCTTGGAATCTATTTATAAATAGAGGTGGTTCAGCATTTTCTTCGGTAGGTTCTGCAAAAAAATGGAAGTAAAACATTTAAAAAAAATAAAAAAATATCATAAATAATTAAAAAAGTACAAAAATTAGTCCAGTCAAATAAGCTTGAAATTTGACTAGGACTGAAATGTTTTTTTGTTAAATGTAATAAACAAGTGTAATAAATAAATAAATGAAAAATAATTCGGCCCTCAAATTGTAACATTTCAATGGACTAATAAGAAAGTAAAAATATAAGAAAGTATTTGGAATATGCTTACCTTCTATTGTTATTACTGCACTTGTTTCTGTAGACCCTTCCGAATTCGCTGCTTTCAATGTGTAAACTCCGTCGTCTTTTCCTTTTTTGGGTTTGATTATAGTAATAGTATGAGTATCTCCATCAGACTTTGTCGTAAGTGATTTCACAGGCTTATTATTTTTGTACCAGGTTACTGATGGCTGAGGATTTCCGACAACTTGTGTTGATAGAACTACGCTTTCTCCTTCTCGTATTGTCATATTTTTTAGTGGTTCGATGACTTGTGGTTTTTCCTTTTCTCCAGTTTTAATTTTTAATACAATAGGTAAACTAGCTTCACCTTCTCGATTTACTGCTACTACTGTGTATGTACCCTCTTGGAATTTCTTAACATCAGAAATTTTCAAAACACTGCAGTACATATGCATATCGGATTCGGTAGCTATAGAGATATTTTCATTAGGAATTATCTCTTCACCTTTGAATAACCAAGCAATATCTGGTTCTGGAATTGCTACCAATCTACATTCCAAAAATATTTGAGATCCTTCATCAACATACTGAGCTTTTGGTCTCTTTGAAAATGTTGGTGGAATACCCTCAAGAATATCTGCCAAAGAAGACTCCCTAGAAAGGCTCTTTCTGGATAAAACGGTCATTTCAGAACCGTGATCGGACAGTGGAGCTTCAACTATCAATTCTGTGGTGCTTGATGCAAAACCTGCAGCGTTCTTAGCTACACAAGTAAATGTGCCAGCATCTTCAGGGAATACCTCTCTGATGACTAAAGTAGCTACGTTGTCATCATCATAATACATTTGGAAATCTTGTGATGGTTTAATAATAGCCGTTTGTCTGAACCATGTTATTTGTGGCCTAGGATAGCCTTCAACTTGACATTCAAACTGTACTGTTGATCCATCAGGCGTATGCTTAGGACGTAATTTTTCAATGAATATTGGTGCAATTGCTTGCTCTTCTGGTGTTGGTTCTGTAACATTGTTATTGAAATGTAAATATTAATAATAAAAAATAATATAAATATCAAATGACATAAAATGGATTTGAATAGTGTTTCTGGCATAGACAACTGATCGATCTACGATGTACGAATACGTTTTTGGGCTTCATACTTACTTTCAAATACTGGAAGTTTATCTATTTTTTCATTTAATTTCTTTTGTAGATAAAGAGTATAATTGGCCTCATCCATTAAATACTGTGCGGGCACCCAACCCTTTTCTTCCGTCAGATGTTTGCGTACAAACCACCAATCCTGGTTGGTAGTTTCTGAAAATAAAATGTTATTTAAACCTTTACTTCTCTGTTGAATTATTTTAGCTTTATAAAAAATGCTATTATTTTTACCTAATATATACAATCGTTCGCCTTCAACCAAATTAATGGCTTCGTCTGTTTCCGCAACATATGAATAGACAGCAAAAACGGTATCACCACTACGAACGTCAACAGGAGTTTCTGGAAAAGAAAGAGTTTAGTATAACCTTCGTTCCTACGCTCTAAACTTTTCTAAACAATAGTCCTGAAAAAGTAGTCACACAAACCTGATGATTATAATAGAAGATATTATTTATTACCGAAAATTACGCACATGTACTTAAGAATTAATGTGGCGCAGTTAAAGTGAATGCGGAGAAGGAGTACAGAAAATATAATATTTTGTTAAAAAAGTTTTAATGTAAAAAAGATAATTTAAAAAACTAAAAAACCCGACTGCGTTTCTTTATATGTAATATGAAAATGAAAAAAAAACCTTAAAACAAAAAAAGTCATCGTAAAATTGAAGCAGTCGGGACCCATTCTATATGAAGACTTAGTGACATACTGGCATTCTAGAATGGGTCCCGACTGCTTCAATTTTACGATGACTTTCTTGTTACCCGACTGCGCCAGAAGGAGGGTTATGTTTTTCGAGAGTATGTATGTATGTATGTACAATTGTTTGGCACGGTCTATAGCCTAAACGCCTTGTTTTAAGGTTTTTTTTTTCAAGCTCAAATCCATCGAGTCGTACAGGCTAGAGAGTGAGCAATATTCGAATTTGGCGCCAAAAATCCGGCATTTTGTTTTTTTATTATTTTGATATATCCAGTGTCACTCTCACAGTAAATACGAATCTAACGACACCTCTCAAGCCAAAATCGATCAAGCTGTTTAGGCTGCAGAGCGTGCCAAACAATTATACATACATACATACTCTCGAAAAACCATAACCCTCCTTCTGGCGCAGTCGGGTAAAAATATTGATAAGAATCGGTAAATTATTTTGCTAATTTTTTTTGGTGTGTTGTCTTTCCTTTGAATTGGTTTCATTATTTTATACCTATACTATTCTGTTTTCGTTTTCAAATATTATCTGCACGGGTCTGTATAGGATATTTTTACATAATTTAAATGCATAAACATGTACTTATATGTTATAGCTGACAGGCATAACTGTGCACTAATGTGGAAATTAGTGCAGCAGACTAAGTCCCTGCTCACTATTACGTACTAGTTAAGTAACTCCAGCTTATTGTCATTTGTGGACCTCAGCTGTTGTCTAAATAAATAAATTTTATGATTATTTGTTTATGTATCCTTATTACTTACCAGGAAATTCTTGTTCTCTAGAAATGCTCATCGATACTTCGGCTTCTGGAAACAAAGATGTCAAGGTGTGATTTATAATTGGTTTCTTGTAAATTGTAAATATTAGATTGTTTAAAGCGACATACTTAAAGCTAATTATTTTGCGTATTTTAAAACATGCTAGCGGTATTGCTTTTAACTTTTTGTTTTTCATAAATTTTAATAAAAAAAATTTAATGTGCCTTACGTACATTATCGAAATTTAATATCATAATAATTGGTTTAGTATATATATCATAATGCATAGTACACGTAAATATAATATTATTATTGTTTAAATTGAGTGAGTATATTTTATCCAGTATTTATGATACAGGTCTCGTTTTGTGCTTTTATTGAATTATTTAGGTTATAAAGGTGATAGCTAAAATAACGCAACTACAAGCCGTTAATTTAAACACAAGTTAAATATATTATAAATTATATGTATTGCATTTTATATTTAAAGCTTATATTATTATACAACTAAAATAATATTTTAATATTATTAAGCATCTTTAACACTGTTGTCTAAATAAATGCAATACCTTCTAATTTTGAGGGCTTTCTGGGCTTTCTTTTAGCTGAAATCGTAATTTGTTCTTCTTCATAAGCATCCTCATTGATTCTTTTAGGTTTTAACTCAACGCTTAATTCTTCGACTTCGCTAACTTCGTATGCCGGTTTTTTAGGTTTTCGTTTAATAATCATTTGTACATTTTCATCGGCTTCAGTATCGCTTAGTATTACTTCTTCTGCTTGACTGTCATCCTCAATTTCTTGTTTAAGTTGAATTAGAGTTTCGTCGGCAGCTTCTGATATAGTTATTTTCTTCTTAGGTTTCAGTTTGATTTTACTTGAAAGTGACAATTCTTCTTGAGTATATTGTTCCGATTGTGGTTTTACATCAAAGGTTACCTCTTCTTGTTCATCTACTACGTATTTTGGCTTTCTATCCAATTTAATGTTCACATCCTGGGAAACATCGGATTCTTTATCTTCTTTCTTCGGCTTTGGTATCGTGACAGAAGAAGATATTTCTTCCAATGACGTATCTTCCGCTTCTTTAATCTTTTTGAAAGGCATAACGACATTAGATGTTTCTTCATATTTTTCCTCGTCGCTCTCTATTATTTCTATAACATCGGCTGGTTCGTCATTTTCTTCGTAAAATTTGATAGAAGTTTCATTGGCTTCTTCATTGAAAGTAGGTCGTCTCTGTGGTTTAAGTTTTACTTTACTTGACATAGATATTTCTTCTTCGGCATAGGAATCTAATTGTATGTTAAATTCTTGTTCAACGTCTTCTTTGGTCTTCGTGGTTTTAGGCCTGAAAGTAACTGTTTCGGGTTCCGTGACTTCAGGTAATGTAACTGAAGGTTTTCTTATCGATTTC